>NC_056744.1:10952715-11290215 GCF_019279795.1 Protopterus annectens
CAAACCAGGGTTGACTGGGCAATAGTAAGGGCTTTATCCATCTATGGCACTGGAATGAAGTAAAGACTAAGACTTATGATAATTTATTTCACGGTGGATGAAAATAATGTGGTTTCAAGTATTTGGATCACTGGCCACATGGGACACATTAAATGTCAGAACCAGAGTATTTATCCTCAACCATTGAAACCAGCATCTCCAAAACAACTTTCATTTGTCCACTAGATTTGATTCTGATGGACCATTCATCTCAGATATCAGAAAGCCTTTTTATTAGGCAGAACTGTTTTGCTAAGCAGAAATTATTCTCATCGTGGTCAAAAAAGTACCTATTTTCTCCACAGTCAGTGTTTTCTTGGACATATATTCAGCTTGGGCCTCCATCATTTCACATACATGTGTACATGTTTGTAGTCTCACTGCAGTGTCATACACAGCACAGCTGTGGGCTCAGCTCATTTTTTTGCGGAATGTTGCTTCTCCTTCTGTTGTCACTCAGTAGGATTGAAATTCATTTCTTGAATGACCATCTTCTCCATCTTGCAGGTTTTGTTACTTCAGACTATTTAGAGAAACCTTATTTAACCTTTTACAAAGGTAGGATTTTTCTTTGAGTCAGACAGCATTTCTTACCTAAAGTGGTTTCAGAATTGTCATTCAGGTCAGGCTATCCATCTCTTTATTTTCTTCCTAAGAGGCTGAGTCCAAGCAGGACAGGGTATTCCACAATGGAGATGAACACTACCAGTTTAGGTTGCACTTGAGGAGGATGGATGAGATGAGGAATACAGACAAACTGTTCATCATCTTTCTTTCAGATAAGGAGGACTTGGCAGTGGCCATGTAAATGCTAGCCAAATGACCAAATCATATTTTGTCACTGGGCAGCCAATTAGGCACTAACAAATGTAGTAAAAGTCCACTCCATTAGATTTGTTACTGCCTTCAGTGCCTGCTTCAAGAAAGTGTTGCATACATTTATACTGTTGCCACTTAGTTACTAAGGAATACCTTCATCAGACATTATAGAATGGATCTTGACTCTAGGAGTTGAGCTTCCTTGCTACTTTTATTGCCATGGGATTTGGCCTTTCTGTGCTTTTCTTCATTGGTTCATAGGTAAGTGTTGGCTAACTGCCCTTGAGGGCCAGTTTAATCCTAGCAAGTTTGCTTTTTGTGTTCGAATTTACCAATCCCATTTGGTTACAGACTGGCCTTGGCCATCCAATGGTCGATAGTTATATATTACCTCTAATGAGAATAACTGTGACCATATCATAGATAATTTAAGGGGACATGTGCATGGGATAAAGCATTTAGGAGTTACATCTGTCCATTAGTAGTTCAGGGGACAGTCCAGGGGTAAATGTTCTGTTTCCCATCCATAGATCCAAGTTGCTCTTGAATGTGGACAAGGATGAACTTTGTTTATGTGGATGGGGAGTCTGTTCCAGAGCAGCGGTATTCTCTGCGAGATATACCTGTCCTTCCTAACCATTCTGTTGATTTTGCATAAGAGGTTTTGATCCCTAGACTGAGTATTTCTAATGCCATCTGACTTGCTGATGTGCAGTAAATCCATCAGTATTGGATTGGAGTATGCCTTGTTTACCAGGCACAGGTCACCTCTTAGCAGTCTGTAGGATAAAGAGTATATGGGCAGGGTTTTGAGTTGGTCCATGTAGAACATGCTGTTTCGGTTTTGTATCCTTTTAGTAAAGGCATCTCTGGGGGCATTCCAGTTGTTGCATGTGTCTGAACAAGTACATACCAAAGGGGACATTGCATTCAATGATTGGCCTAATGAGGGCTGAGTAAAGAGGGACAATGACCTGCCTAGATCTAGATGCAATCCTTTTGTTTTCTTACTGTGCAATTTAGAAGGATTTTAACAATGGACATATGTTGGTTGAAAGTTAAGTCACTGTCCAAGTAAGTTCTCAAATACAGAACAACTAGTCAGCCCTCAATGGTGTATCATCCGTGTGGTACTTCCCTGTGATAGGTGACTTCTCAAAGGGTACAGTAATGCATTTTTTGGCATTTAGATTCAGTCCATGAGCTTGGCTTCAGCTATTTATTTGGGACAAATCTTCCTGCAGGATGGCAAAGCCATTTGGGGATTTATCTGCAAACATAGTCAGCCAGAGCTCTTTGGTATTTGCTTTTACTTCAGAAAAGTAGATACTAAACTGTCATTCTAGTTTCTACCTTTTTGATAAGCTTCGATGAACTGTTTGGAAGTCTTCCCATCAGTTATCCCCTACAGAATAACCCTTAAAACAGGTATAACAAATGTGAATACTTGCCTTGTTACATGATCTTTGGAAAGACTTCAGAAGTAGCTGTTTAATTACACTTTTGTAACCCCTTTGAATTGACACAGTAGCAACTTAGTCACATTCAGTGCCTGCGCATTCCGTGAGTTTATAATTTTTTACCATTTTCCAGTTGCTTTCTTTCAGCTGCTGCTCACTTATTTCCCATGTAGGCAGTGTCAGAAGGCATAGGACATTATTTATCCTTGCAATATGGCATGGTGATAGCACTATATGTGCCAGAGGAGGAACATTTATCCACAGGACATGAGCTTGCAAGTAGATGTTTGCTGAAGGATCTTTGTCAGGAAGAAGAGCCACATGTTACCCACTGCAAAGGTTCTACACAAAGTTCTGCTGGTGTAGTGAGTACTCACTTACCTAATGCACATGTTCACAGTTTTATAAGAAATAAAATGCTTAGCTCACATTTACAGCAGTGCTTATTTTACTCAGAGTAGTTAGCTTTTCAAAACTGGGAGTATGACCAGCTTCTTAGCTTACTTCCAAGTGTCATTAAACAAAAGACTATGTTGCTTATACCCATAATGTATTAATTGGTGTCAGACATTTCTGTCTTGTACTAACAACCTCAGGGTTATTCCCCAAACCTGGCTTGAGTATAAAACGTGTTTACTTCTCCATAAAAGTTATCCCCTCCACTCCACTCAAAAGCAAAGACAGTTTCAGTTACTTCTGCAGTCATAAGGAAATGCTGTTTCGGATGAGTAATCTTATCTGTAAATAAACTGTCTACAGATACATGTGTGATAAGCATTATATCAGACATATGTAGATAAATTATCTCTACATGCCATTATATTTCTGAGATATGCATAGGAAAAAATTATTTGTAGCCTTTGTTTTTTTTGAATAAGCATCTTCATTAAATCACAACTAAAACAGTGTCACAGGTACACGTGCATTAATAGAAAACACATCTTAGAAACATTTGTATTGCAGTATACACATTCCCCTTTTAACAACCATTCAATGTGGTATTACATAAAGTGTTCATTTCCTTACTTCTCTTAAACCTCATTCTTCCTCCTGAACATTATTCTTCATGTATTATTACTTATTTATGTAATTTTCTGTTTCCTTCTCACCTCCAGTTCTTTTACCTCCTTTACAATGTTCAGTACTTCAGTTGTAGTTGGTTTATATTTTGATTTCCATTTTCTAGTTGTTAGTTGCATTAAACTTAGTTACATTGTCTAGGCAGTTCAGGGCTGATGTCCCATTTTAAAAGAATTATTTCCTTAGTTAAAACAATTTGTTCCCCCTCTTGTGTACCCTTAATGCCCATGTAAAGTGTGCAAGAAAGTCCCCATCATCTTTATATTTTTTTTTCGTTGTCTATTTGATTTGTTTACTAGGTAAGTGGGCTGCTTTCAAGACCCTTTTCCTTCATCATCTGGGCCAAAAAACAGCAGTTACTTAAATGTTTTGCATTTAACATAATTTGCTCTGTGTGTCTTGCAAGCGCTTCACCATTTAAAGTTAAGCTTTTGACAACAGTTTCTGAAGACACTTGAGCCTTTGACATTAGTTCTAAAATGACATGACACACACAGCAATTCATTGTTTACAGTTTTACATTCTGCGTCATTTTGGTGTACAAAGGAAAATCATTTGTTTACTTTAGTATTATGCTGTTTCTGACAAAGTGTGGTTTGTGCTCTCCATCTGCCTTCTACTTCATTCATATTGATGAAAGTCTTAGCATCATCTTTACTTATCAAATCCGCATGTACCTGGATCTACAGCATCACTGTGTAGCTCTTGGTGTAAGTGTTTAGAGATAGGCCTTACACTGAAGGAAGTCACTTACACCGAGACCAAGTCTTTTGAAATCAGGGCAGTCTTACACTGAGAGCATCTCTTTTGGAATTTGGCCCAGTATGATGGGTGACCCTTCCTTCTTGGGAAGAGAAGTGTGGCCATCCATTTAGAAACTAATTTTCGTGATGAGAGAGACATTGGTAGCTAGCAAACTGAGAAGGACAGACCAGATTTCCCTATCCCTAGCAGCAAACCTCAGGTAATCCTGTGAGTTCCCAAGTGTTTCTGGGCAAGTTAAAAGATGTGATTTGAACATTATATCCTTGCTTTGCCCAGGTGCCTCCTGTTACGGACGATGCCTAATGTGTGTCATCTGGAAGACGCCCGAGGGTAGCCTAGTTGTTTTGTGTAAGATCTCTTCCTCACATCTCCAGGGTTCATTACTGACCTTTATTTATTGTCTTTGTGGAGTTTACATGATTTCCCTTGTCTACATGTTTCTTTCTCCAGATACTCATCCATAAGAATTGTTACTTTAAGTATGATTCATCACCAGGGGGATTATGTCACAGGTGAGTGTCTGACCATGTGGGTTCACTTCCAGAATTTTCAGATATCTCCAGGTGTAGCCTACTTCTCCATAGTGCAGATGTCAGTAGGACACATGATGTAAGAGTGAGAAAGATGCATCTGAAAAATAGGTAGTTAGAGATGCCAAGCAGCCAGAGATTAAAGAAAAAAATTAGCCAGGAAAGCTTCTGTGGATAGCATGAGGCTTTTGTGACCTCATCAGTCCTGTATAGGTATGAGCTTGCCAATCTCTGACATAGACATCTCTTACTAAAACATCCATCTATCCTGACCTGTTACGATTTAATGTTCCATTACAACTGAACACCAATTCACAGGCAATTGCAGTTGGCCAGTGAGTTCCCCCATAGCTAGGAACCTTTATCCTGCACCTACAGATATTTCTGTATTCTTCTTGCCTGAGAAAGAAAATACAGGGAGAAGAAGCTGCACATAGACATAAAGAAGATAGTAGGTGTTAATCAAGCATCAAATCCTTTAGTACATTCTGGAAACCAGAGATCCTGAATCTCTTACCAGACATCACCATAGTTATGTGGTATGCAACTAAACAACTGGAAGACATTCATAACATGTCTGCAGGCTAGTGATGCAGATTTAAATTTCAGCATGTTTTTGAGGGCAACTTACATAACCAGCACAAGAGAATTCTATGGCAGACCAGTTAAGCAGGACCACAGCAGATCCTCATGAGTGGATACTGGATTGCATTATTGGACCGTACAAAAAAATTGGGTGCACCAGATACAAACCTTTTTGTTTCTCCACGCAGTAGACATCTAAGGAAATTGTGCTCCACAGCACCAGGCAAACAGGCTTGGGTAGTGGATACCTTCTGTCTGAACTGGATGGGTTTGTTTCTGTATGCTTTCCCTCCAGTGCCCTTGCTTTTAAGATTAGTTCAAATTCAAATACAGGAGGAGAGGTCAGAAATTATTCTAATTACCCACATCCAGCATAGTTTCTCCTACCTTCTTCCGATGGCAAGAGAGAAGCTTCTGCTAGTGTGCCAGCATATGAACCTTCTGATGTAGTGCAGAAGGGTCCCTGGTGCACTCCACAGTCAGACTAGCAGCTTGGAAATTATAACTTTGTTATCCTTTAGGCACCTTTAGTCTGAGGACAAGCTAAAATGATGAAAAAATATAGGAAGCTAAGTACCAGGAAGTCCAAGCTAACTAAATGTAAAAGAGTCTCCCTCTAGTGTCAAAGCAGATGGACATGCCAGTAGTTCTCTCTGAGCCATTGTCTTCTAGTTTGTCTTATTACTTCCAGAAAGCACATCTTTACTTCTGCTTCAGTCAGACAACTCCAGAATGGCATCCTTCTCCTCCTCATGTTGAGGTCCCAGGGAAATATTTACTGGCCTGGGACCTGCATTTCATATTGAAAAAGCTGACCTTACCACCCTTTGAACCAGCTGCAGTAGTACTTCTTAAAACGTCTAAATTGGAAAACTGCCTTCCTTATTGCTAGGAGGGTCTCAGAAATCCAAGCCATCATGTGCAAAGAGCCTCTCTTGCAGTTCCACAAAGACAAAATGACCTTGTTTACTAATCTTTCTTTTACATCAGAGGTTATTACTGAGGTTTTCCTCAATCAGGCAGTCAGCTGTCCAGATTTTTCCCTCAAATTCCTAGGATTGTGGGGAAAAGATCCTGCATTTCCTGGATGTGCTTATTCAGCTTGAAGTACTATCTGGCCACAACTAAAGTCTAGAAAATTGGGCCATTTGTCTCCCTTGCAGTAAACAAGTGTTCACAGTGACAAAATAAAAGATTTCTAAATAACTAGCACGTGACATCAGTTTTCTTTCAAGTCTCATGGCAGGGTCCTGCAGGGGTCAGACCTCATTTCACAAGGGGATAGAGCAACTACCAATGCCTTACTCAGATGTTAGTGCCCAGGAATCTTAGAGGTGGCAACCTGGTGTCCATCATTTCACACATTCTCAAAGTACTATGATTGGATGAGATAACCCGGGAAAAGTCTGTATTTGTTTCTGCCATTCTGAAGGACACTGTTTAGTCCTCCTCCAAGCAGTGAGTTAGCCACCTTCCTTAGAAGATCCAGGTTTGAGAATCTTCCTTATAGTGATGACCACAACAGTGACCCACAAAAAGCAAAGTGTATTTGTGAAGGCAACTTACTGTAACCTGTAGGTGTTCAAGTGTGGTCACTGTAACTGGTAGGTGTTCAGGTGTGGTCACTTTTGCAGTTTGTCCTCCATCTCACCCTCCTCCTGTTCCAGAGTGGGTTCCCATATGCCCCTTCAGACTTGTACAGCAGCCCTCTTTTCTCTCTCTAGGTTTTAGGTTAATGGAGGGCTTGAATTCCCCATGTTACAGAATGCAACCCTGGGCAGGTTTTTGCAAATAGTTTGTGAAATAGGCTTGCCGCTGACATGATTAGTGGGCAAGAATGAACTAAAGATGGCATAGGTAGATGCCACCTGTTTACTAGGTACATATAGATGCCTGAGGTAAGGCAACATCAGCGCAGCCCTGTTGAAAGGACGCTTAGTTCTGGAAGTTAAGCCAGATGTTGGACTCAGCTAGTGGCAAATTCCTCTATATTGGTGCCTGCGTTAGTAACCTCACTAGTAACTTCACCCAAACAACTACAGTTGGGGTAAGCAGCCTACACAGCTGTACCTTTACCTGCTTCCATTTAGTCTATCCACTGTTTCCAAAGTACTGAGTATTTACAAAATGCTGTTTTTTACTGACTGTAGAGTACAAGGCATTCCCATCTACTTGCAATTGGATGACTGCCTGATCAAGTTAAATTCTCAGCAACGGCTGAAGAAAGTAATGCACTGTACAGTTCAGTGCTTCACCACACTGGAGATTTCCCCTTAGCCTGCAGAAATCCAGTCTGTACCACAATGTGTTTTCTGGGGTTCGTTCTGGACACACAATTTTAAAGTATATCCCACAGAGAAAAAGTAGCAGTGTTGACAAACTTTCTTCTTTGTGCCCTCCTAAATCCTCATTGTATCTTTTTTTTTAGTTGATTATACCCCTATGATTACTGACCATAATACCTCCTGAATGGGATGCTGTTCATTCCTACACACTACCCAGAGAAGTTGTTGTCCAAGCAGCCATGAGGGTTGCTAGTTCCTCTACCAGCTTACCCAGTAAGGATTGAGTTTGTTTCACTCACCCTTCAGAGAGCACTCTCTCAATGCAAGCTCTTCCATGAGAGTACCTAATTAAAGTAGTGAAAGGAAGTGAAGTGCCAATCAGAGGGTATCTGTTCTTGTTCCTCCATCTAATTTTTTTCCTATTTGCTCCAGGTTTCTTCCACTTACCATAGATGAACTGTGAATGTTTCAGTGTGTGTGTGTGTGTGTGTGTGTGTGTGTGTGTGTGTGTGTGTGTGTGTGTGTGTGTGTGTCTGTCTGTCTGTCTTCCTGTCTCCCTCTCTCTTTATATCCCATTATAGACTGGTATCAAACCAGGATTAGTTTGTTTTCCTTGTGCTCATTGGGGCTGAGATGGGCTACAGCTCTTTCATGACCTGAACTTGGTAAAACAGCTGTCAGAGTGCATGGGTGAATGAATGAATGAATGAATGTTAACCTGCATTTCTGCAGTGTACAAAGGCAGTGTCTCTCTAGTTTTAAGCTGTTGATGGGCTATGATTAAGCATACAATACATTTTCAACAATTTTCAGTCCTAGCAGTTGGTACCTGTAACATCCACTTGCTGTCCCACCACATACTTGGCATCTTTTAACTGATCTGTTGGTTTTCATAGGTTCATAGGTGTGTTCTAGACTAGTGGCCTTAGAGCCTTTACAAACCTCGTCCGTAGGATTACCCTAGCATCATGCCACCCAACCTTAGTTCCCAGTGCCTCTGTCAAGTAGAGCCACTTGAGTGATCCCCGGGGTGAATTTTCTATTTCCTATCCATTCATCATAACTTCTCTTGAAGAGGGCCAGTGAGGTGCTCCGCTTGACATGTATAGGAAGTCTATTCCATAGCATGGGCAGTCTCTGGGTTATGAACCTGTCCCTCCAGCTTGTTCTGTTGATTGTGGTAATGAGGTTGAGGTCTCTGGAGTGTGTAGTGCGGAGGGATTGGGATTTCTTTAGATGTAGCATTTCTAACAGAGCTGGGTCAGATATGGCTTTATAAGTCAAGCAGATCCTGCCTTCTAAACCTGGTGGACTTTTTTGAAACAGTCACTAGAGCCATAGATGAAGGTAAAGCAGTTCATACAGCCTACCTGGATCTGGCAAAA
This sequence comes from Protopterus annectens, assembly GCF_019279795.1. Lineage (NCBI taxonomy): Eukaryota > Metazoa > Chordata > Ceratodontiformes > Protopteridae > Protopterus > Protopterus annectens. Next base: position 10,961,664 of record NC_056744.1, read on the forward strand.
GCCTTCGACACAATACCCCACTCAGGCATCATAGACAAGCTCAACAGCTTAAATGTAAACCCGTTTGTCACAAGATGGGTTGCAAACTGGCTAAAGGACAGAACCCACAAAGTCAGAATAGCTGGAGCTATGTCAGACTTTAAGCCAGTCACAAGTGGAGTCCCACAGGGCTCTGTCTTGGGACCCCTCTTGTTCGGCATTTCTTTCTCAGACATGCAGGCAAACATAGGAGGGGTTGTGGCTGACAGAGTTCGCAGATGACTGCAAACTAGGCGCCATAGTCGATACACCAGCTGACACATGCATCCTTCAGAAGGGCCTCACAGAAACAGACGACTAGTGCCAGAGTCATGGCCTTAAACTAAATGCCAAAAAATGTATAGTCATCCCCTTTGAAAAACAGTACCCACAAATTACCACATAGGTGGTAATCCATTAAGTACGGAAAAAGTAATCGGAGACCTGGGGACCCAAGTTGACAGTGACCTCTCATTTGACACCCACATCGCCAAAGTGGTTAGAAAGACCTTCTACCTTGCCCACCTTATCATGAAGGGATTCACTTCCAGATCAAAGGATGTCATTGTACCCTTATATTCCTCCCTTATCAGGCCTATGATTGAGTACAATGCTCCATTTGGTATGTACCTCACCCGGCACCTGCAGCAGCTGGAGAGACCCCAAAAGTACCTTACCAAGAGGATCAAGGGTCTCCAACATATGTCATATGCTGCCAGACTAAAAAAGCTCCAACTCTATTCAGTAGCATACCGCCTGCTCAGAGGTGATCTGTGCCTGACGTACAAGACCATGTCCAATTCGGAATTAATGGACATGCTCCACCTCAAAAAATCCAAATCCATCAGAGCCACGAGAGCTAAAGATCTAAACCTCAGCACAAATATGAATAGGACATGCTGGAGGGACAGATTCATAACCCAGAGGCTTCCCGCTCTCTGGAACAGGATCCCAGTCCATGTTAGGCAGAGCCCCTCACTGACTCTCTTCAAGAGAAATCTTGACGAATGGATGGGTGATCGTAGGTTTACCCCGGGGGTCATCTCTGTGTCATTACTAGACAGAGGCACAGTATAATAAATTTAATTTGTACACTTTTGTATCATTACATGGGGTGGCGAGAGCCACATACACTTTGGCTAGGCTTATAAATGCCCTAGGGCAGATAGCCTAGTACTATACTATGAAACTATGAAACTATAAGCAGAGATTGCCTCTAAATTGGCGATATGAGATGGAGAATAGTTGGAGTTTTTTGAGTCTGTACCATATAGGCCAAGTGTTTAAGACCTAAGATCCTGTTTGTGAGGTATTTTTGCGGTCTCTCCAGTTGTTGTAGGTGTCTAGTGAGGTACATGCCAAATGGGGCATCATACTCTATGACTGGCCTAATGAGGGAAGAGTAGAAGGAGGCAATGACCTCTTTCTTCCTGGATGCAAAACCCTTAGTAATGAGATGTGCCACATAGAAGGATTTTCTGACCACAGTGGCAATGTGGTGGTGAAAAGAGAGGTTGCTGTAAACCTGTGTTCCCAGATCTCTTATGATGCCTTCTGTGTTCAGTGGACTACCATCAATGTGGTAATTCATGGGAACCGGGTTTTTCCCAAAGGAGATGAAACATTTTTTGGCACTGAGCTTAAGGCCATGGTTCTGACACCAGTCATTGGTCTCAGTGAGGCCTTTCTGTAGGGGTTGATGCCTAGCTTAGTACGTTTTTCTTTGATTCCTGAGTTGGGAGTGGTATCAATGGCCTTGACTAGATCAAGGTAGGCTGTATGAACCACCGTGCCTTCATCCACAGCTCTGGTGCCTGACTCAAAGAAGTCGACCAGGTTCAGTAGGCATGATCTAAAACCAAACTGTGTGGGATTCAGAGTTTGGAGGTTCCCTATATCTTTGTTTATTAGGTTCATGATGATGCATTCCATAGCTTTGTATATCAGACTTGTCAGACAAATGGGGCATTAGTTCCCATGGTCTGTAATCGCTCCTCCTTTGTGGAGAGGGATGACTGTAGCAGTGCGCCATTCGGTAAGGACAAACCCTGAGGTGAGGCTGTGATTAACGGGGCACGCAGGTGAGGTGCCAGTTCACTCTGTAGTTCATGTAGAACACAGCCAGGGATATTGTCAGGTCCCATAGAAGCTGTATTCTTGGTCTTGGACAGTGCTGGTTTAACCTGTGCAGCAGTAATACTGGGTTCATGGCAATCTACTGGTATTATGATTTATCCTTTGGTGGGGGAGAGATGGGTAAAGTTGGCACGGAGTCTGTCGGCCAGTATATTGGCAATATCTGTTGGCTCAGTATAGGAGTTGCCATTGTGCAACAGCTCTGAGCAAATCTGGGTATTGCCGTGGAGATTCTTTAGATAACTGTAGAAGGTCTTGTGGTTGTCTTTACTATCTGCTGCAATTCTGTTTTCATAGCTGGCTTTAGAGGATTTGATGAGGGATCTCAACTTTTTGTTGAGGCTGATAAGGGAGTTTTTCCATTCTTGGGACTTCACCTTATTTCTCATCAGTTTCCTCCTTCTGTTGTAGAGTTTGTTTATGGCAAGGGACCACCAGATTGGCTTCCTTTTTTTGGAGGAGAGCGTCTTGGTTCTTTCTGGTATGTCGAGATCCATGCATTTGTGTACATGTTCATACAGGGCATTAATGTAGGATTTGGCGGTCATGCAGCTGTTCTCCAATTGCATTGGTGCCGTAAAGTTAGCCACCTCTGTTTTTAGGAGCCCAAAGTTAGCTTTGGAGAATTTTTTCATGGTGGCTACCTTTGCAGGGGGGGGTGTGTGGATTTCCAAGGTGATTAGTTTGTGGTCAGATCTAACCAGGGAGGAATTGACTGTTGGTACAGAGCAACGGTCACCCATGTTAGTAATGAGCAGGTCGAGGATGTTGCTATGTCTAGTGGGGGTAAGAATGAGCTGGTCCAGGCATTGGAATTAATGAATTTGAGGAAACGTTGGGCAAATGTATTGGTACAAGAGTAGTTTTTCCAGTTAATGGAGGGGTAGTTGAAGTTGCCCAGTATGAGAGTGTTAGGTTGGATCCTACAATTCTCCAGGGTGCTTAGGAACATGGAGTGTGAGTCTTGGGTCATGGTTGGGGACCTATAGCAGGCTACGAGCTGAATTGCTGTCTTACCCAATGTTAGCTGCACCTGAAGTATCTGATGCGTCATGTTGGGCTACCATTCTGGAGGTGTACGCATCCTTTATGAATATGGAAACATCACCGCCTTTGGAGCTTTGGTCCAAGTTCTGGGGCCAAAAGGTATGGAATGAGTTATAACCTGGTAGTGCAGGGGTGTTATCTGCTGCCTTGAACCAGGTCTCTGTTACAGCACAAATGTCAATGTTCTCTATTTTAAGGAGTGCTTCAAGCAAGTGCATTTTGAGATTTAGACTTCTAGCATTGAGCAGCATAACCCTCAGACTGCATTTGTTTGTAACTGTTACGGTGGTAATTTGGTCTTTGCAACACCTCCTAAAAAAGGCACTGTAGGGGGGGCAAGAGCCTTTGCCAGTATCTGGAAGCCCAGGGGTGATAGATGCAGGCCATCTCTGGCAAAGCATCTAGGTCTGTTTAGGCTTAGTCCATAGGTACTCCTACTGTTAGAGAATCATTTTTATTCAGTTTATCCACCTAAGCAAAATTATATCCGCATTTTACTTACATGACCAGTTCCAGTCCAAAAAGTGCAACTACCATTGAAGAGGTTGGCTCCACTCATTTCAGCCATAGATGGCAAGAGTTATAACTCATGATAATTGCAATTTCCCTTCTCTGAATGAGTGAAACAAAACATGTAAAATAAGTCAGAACTGGGGAGTATTACATTCAAGACTTTGCTAAGTCAGAATTGGAGAAGATTACATTCAATATTTTATCTTATCACTGTGAAGTATTGCACACCCATTTAACATGGGCTGTCTAGCTTTGCTGTCCGAAATGATGATAATTTTTGTAGAATATCAGAGACAAGAGTAGTCATTGACTGTTGAAGCTTTGTATTAAGAGTGGGCTAGAGCATGGCAGGGTGGGTCACACAGTCCTCACATGCTATGGAAATCTGTGATTAACAGAAGTCAGAAATAAAGGAGTATACCTGTTAAACAATGAAAATAGCATGAAGTAAGAACAAACTTTTCTAAGTGTCAGTTGAGTGATACTATCTGGAAAGGATATAATACAGTTTGTAAGTGAGATGATAAAATTAATTTTATTTATGCTAGTAAATCGGAACACAATGAAAGTCTTTATTAATATTGGCCAAATAAAAATGGTCAGTATCTTCAAGTATAATTTTCTAGCCCCTCACTCCTGTTCACTTACATTCCCACTGCAAAGTTACGGTAGCTTAAGGTAGAGGAAACCCATTTCCTTGCTTAGAAGTACCCATGACCAAGGTAAATTGTTGAGGATGGGTTTTGATGGAAGTAACATATTGTACTTTTATGAGTAGAAGACTGTGATATATCTGGTAAGTGCTGTGGCATGAAAAAAAATAAACATCACAGCTTGGGCCATTAAAAGTGGTGGAATAATTTGTCAGTCCCTGTTAGGGTTTCAAGGTAGCTAAGCGTTTGTTCATCCAAATCTCACATTAACACATCCTCATGCTTTGCCAGTTTTTACACTGTTCTGGCCTACTTACACAACAAGTTGTGCAGAACTAAATATATTGCATTAATCTTACTGCAGACACACCTGCTGAGATTTAAGTCCTAAGATGACAAGAAAATGGAGGCAAAGAACATTAAGTAGGAAGGCCAATAGTGCATGTCTCCATTACTTGCACAGACGTTTCACTGTACACTTCGTTCTTTACATCTGTGCACAAAGGGATCTTCCTGCCAATGAATGCCTCAGTACAGCAGAAATATTCTTAAGTGCTTGGTGGAAAAGCAATCATGTTTTGGATATAAAGCACTGTGGATTAAGTTGTTGGTATGAAATCTACTAAGAGTGGGAACCAGTTAAATTCAAGAACATTTCTGCACTTCTTACATCTGTGCTTGTTGTGAGTTCTGTCATCATTTAAGGAGATCCAATGCATGAAAAATTTGCAAGATAAGGGTTTGGTACCCTGATTCAATTTGTGCTCAGGAAAGGATCTGGCATTCTACACAACATTATCTCTTTAGAAATTATTGTAATACCTTATGGGCTGTCCGTAAACAATATTTGGTAGTTGAAAATGTGAAAAAGTTATTGTAATTTGATTTTGCAGTTTGCTTAGCTGTATAGTAACAATCTGTTTTGTAATGCAGCCAGTACTCCTTGGTGGGGAACAGCAGTGCATTCCAGGATCTGACAAACCTTATGATCCACCATTTGGTAAGTAGTACATCTATTTGTGTAGCAGTTAATTTGTTGTAGCATCAGATTTTTTATATGGTTATTTCTTTCTGTTATTTCCTATTGTGTAAATGAATTTTAAGATGTAAAATCTTAATATGTGAAAAGAACCATCAGGAATTCAAAAGATCCAGTGTGTGTGTTTGGTCCACAGCTGTTTAGTCGACTGTTTATGATTGACGAAGCAGTTAGTTGACAAGTTTCACCTCCCAAGCCCCTGCTTACACTTAACAAGGATACCAGAACTTGTCTGATATTTGAGATGCATGGCTAGGCTTAAAAAGGCCCTTGTGGTCATTAGCCTAGTAAACACCTATGAACCTATAAGGTGTCTGAGATCACACAATTCCTGGGGTTGGAGAATATAATCTTGGAGTTATATTTGTATGTATATATATATATATATATATATATATATATATATATATATATATATATATATAAACAAAATCAGCTGGTGGTGTGAGGAGTTCAGGGGGACTTACCCCCTGCAAAAAATGAAGTTTTTATTTGTTTATTTTAATTTTAAATTTTGAGTACACTTAGGCTGTTTCTCAGCACATGCATAGCGGTGTGTTAGCGTTTTCGATGTTTTTACATTGATGGTGAGTGTGTTCGATCTGTAGTACTTCACCTGTGTGTGTGTTTGTGTGTGTGTGTGTGTACATACATAAATACACCACACACACACACACATATATATATATATATATATATATATATATATATATATATATATATATATATATATATAGATGTATGTTTCTTAGAGTGTTTACTTCAACAAAATGCTTTGTTTTAAGTTGAATGTGTATATTGCCAAATGTCTAATTGTCAAGTATAATGGTTGCAGGAAATGCATAAGTAAGATGGATTAGCAGGTTAGGGTAGGGGATAGGTTTAGTTTTTTGTGTGTGTGTGTTTTATTGTGTTTGTGCAGGTGTTTGGGAAGTAGGGTTAAGTTAGGTGATAGTTTTGTGGTGTATGTGTGAGATGTTGAGTATATAGTGTGTGTATGTATTCATGCTTGTGTGTACTTGTCTTGTTTAGAGATATTCTTAAGGAAAAAGTTTTTTGGCAAGGTAATGTGTCAAGCTAGGATTAGGGGCTGGAACATTAGGGTTAGCACACGAGTAAAGTGAGAACACGGGGGAGTGTCATTTCAGTGACAAATTGGCAAAAATGGCTTCACCTCAGACCCACTTACTTCCAGAAGTAAACTATATCAAGTTGGCCTGCGCTGCATTGGAGGTAAGAGAAGAAATGATGGCAGGCCTCTCCCCAAGAAGCAAGAGGCATTGTTATGATCCTATTTATCCAGCCTGTCCAGTCTGACTTGTGAGTCCTTGAGCTGCTTGTAATATCTAAGCTGGTAATAATAGTGCTGTAACCTTGATCTTCTTTGATTTTTTCCTACTCATAATGCAGCTATGGGAGATGCATATGCCACCTTAGCATTCAGAAATGGTCATGATGAGAGAAGTGCTCCACCTCTTATACATACGTTTTGTAAGGCATTGTCTTTTACATTTCTTGTACTAATATAGATAATTATCTGTAGTTCCACTCTTCTGTTCCTCTGATGGCTCCTTTTTGATAGTTTGTTAATCGTTTTTCCTCATCATGTGGGCCTTGTTGTTCCTCATCATTTGGGCAATTAGGCCTACCTTCCTTAGCCTCATTCAAAAAAAAAGTGTATTTTATAGTGTCCGATATTTAGGCTTCTATTTAATTTCATCGTACCTGTCCCTAATTATCCTTACATTTTTTGGAGGGATTTTTGTGGTGGCAGATGTTTTGTCATTTTTTTTCCTGGCTGTGGAGAACAACAAATAGGAGGAGAAAAGTTTTAAAAATGTGTCTACAATGTAGCTACTAGAATCCTCCTCAAGATGTTCATGACCATCATGTAGCGTGTCTGGGAGTCAAACATCTCATTGCTGTACTGATGTCCTTCATGGATGCATCTGCAGTCATAACAAATGGGTTGTCCTGTCGTCAGGCAGCCCTTCGGTCGGCCGGATTCCAAAGTCTGGGTCCGGCTTCGGCTGATGTCGCACTTCACCCGATGTCATCTCTGCTGGTCTTCGGGTATAAAGGCATCAGCCGACGCCATTTTCCTCAGTCTTTCTTGCCGCGTGGCGCCCGAAGCAGAAGCTGTTCGCAAGTGCCGGTCGGTCAGATCCAGAGATTACTACTACCGAATACTACTTCGAAGACTTCTAAAAGCTAAGTACCCCGTTGGGGACTCTTTCTTGCCTCAGCCGATGTCAGAAAAACTCAATAACTGTTTAACTTGTGGGAAACAAATACCTCATAAAGATTTCCACTCTTACTGTCTGCCTTGCTTAGGCCCAGACCACGACGTAGCAGCCTGTTCGGCCTGTGCTTCCTTCAACCGACGAACGCTTAGGCGTTGGTCGGAGTTTGCTGAACAGTTTTTCGGATCAGATTTTGCGTACATTATGCCGTCGGATCCTCCGACTACCCAAATTGTTAAAAAACGCAAAGAAAAAGACCGACACTCGCGGTCCGCGGTTTCGGCCGAAACCACGGTTAAGCAAGCTGCGAGTGTCTCGGTTTCGGCCGAAGCCGAGAAAACCGGTCAATCTTCAGCCGAATCCATGACTACTACTGAGGCTCCTGCTACCTTAGTTGAATCGGTCTCAGAATTTTTGCCTACAACTGTGGTTCCTAGTGATTTATCAGACACCATCCCTTTGGATGTCTCTACCCCAGCACGTGGTGCTGCTAGGCCTCCTGCAGCCATGTCTATTAAGGCCTTTGCCAGGGCTAAAGCAGCCAAATCTGCTAAATCAGTGCCTGTTAAGCCCCCCTCACACAGGCCCACTTCAAGTTCACAAATGCTTACTCTGGCAGAAGATTTAATATCCTTAATTAGGGGATCCCAATCTCACCCAGACAGGGCCTCTCAGCCCCAGAAAAGAGACCTAGAGCAGAGCCCCGAGCCAGTGTCCTCTGATGATTCCATGGATGACTCAGACATTACCGACCAGCCAGAGGCCCCTTTTTCTACTTATGAAGATTCCGATGCTGAAGAATCCATTCCAGCTGCCTCTCCACCAGAGGAATTTTCCTTTGGGGAAACCTTACATGCCATGAGAGAACAATTCCAATGGCAGGGACAAGATTTCTCAGATTCAAGAAAAAGGCTTAGGACTTTTCTGCACTTACCACAACATAGGCCCTTAGCTATACCTCCTGTACTGCCTGTTGTGGATGATGCATTTAATGATGTTTGCACTGCTCCTGATTCTTTACCTCCAGCCCCTGCCAAACCAGATAGATTTTACAGGGTGCCAGACACTCATCACCACCTATACAAGGCCCCACTTGCAGATCCCGAAACTATATCCCAGGGGCCTAAGGCAGTAGCCTCGACCACAGCAAAACCCTATTCCTTCTGAAAGGGAATCCAGGTCCTTAGAGAGATGGGGGAAAAAGTTTACACCTCTGCTACTCTCTCAGCTAGAGCTTTAAACTGTCAGTTTCATATGATCCAATACCGAGTTTATGCTTGATCAGTTAACTAAAAACTGTCCTCTGATGAATCCTTAGATAAGAAATATGTATTAGAAATGGTGAATAACATCCAACAGGTTAGTAACCATTCCTTAAAATGTGGCTATGATGCACTGGAGGCTTCATTTAGATCAGCCATGACTGGCACAGTGATAAGAAGGCATGCATGGTTGAAAGAACAGGTCTTACCGGATCATGTTAAAGCAAAGCTGTTAGATGCTCCTATGGATAAGGCCAGTCTATTTGGTACTCCTGCCCAGCAAGTAATGAAGAAAATGGAAGAAAAGGCAAAATCTGTACAAACAGTTAAAGATTTCTTACAGGTTCAGCCCCCAAGGTTTAGCAGAAACTGGCCTGCCAAAAATTGGTCCTTTCCAGACTCTACAAAATCCCAAAGGGGCAGGAATAGACGCTCTAGAGGCAGAAATCAATCCAGAGGAGGTGCCTACAGAGGACGACAGTGGCAAGGCAATAACCGAGGCACAGACACAACCATTGCCACTGCAACAGGACAATCACAGTGACTACCAGGGAGCAAATAGCAGCACCTTTAGGCGGAAAGTTAGCCTTATTTTCGAAAAATTGGCACTATATCACAAAAGACAAGTGGATTTTGCAAACCATAGACCAAGGCTACCGATTCCACTTCCACACCTTACCAGTAAAAAGAGGAATGCCAAACCTACCTCCAAATCAAAAAATAGAAGCTCTACAGCAGATAGCGAAATTAACAAAGATGAGAGCTGTGGAAAGAGTACCAATAACAGAACAGGGCAAAGGATTCTACTCCAGACTCTTCCTAGTACCAAGAAAAGAGAAAAGTTGGAGACCTATTCTCAACCTGTCCGTCTTAAACACATACATCATTGTCCCAAAATTCAAAATGCTGACCCTACAGCAACTTCTTCCCATGCTGGGCAAGGAGTGTTGGCTGGTAACTCTAGATCTCAAGGAGGCATACCTGCACGTCCCCATTCGACCAAATTGCAGAAGATACCTCAGATTTCTTGCAGGATCAGAGCATTATCAATTCTCAGCATTGCCCTTTGGCTTATCTACTGTGCCCAGAGTATTCACAAAATGCCTGGCATCAGTAATCGCTCACTGCAGACTACAGGGAATCCAAATTTATCCATACCTGGACGACTGCCTGTTACAAGCGGACAACAAAAGCAAGCTGACAACAGATTTACAAAGGGTCATTTACTTGCTACAAGCCCTGGGATACACAGTCAATTTACAAAAGTCAAGGCTGATACCATCCCAAACAAGAACATTCTTGGGCTGAATTGGACACAGTAAAACAAATGGCATTCCTAACTGCAGAAAACAAAAAGAACTCCTCTTTACTTCTTGGCATTAACAAAGCAGAACAAACTAACAGCAAGAAAAGTTCTGCAGGCCTTGGGTTTCATGGCATCATGTATAATCTTGGTCCCACATGCCAGACTGCATATGAGAAAGCTACAGTGGTACCTAAAGAATTTATGGTCTCAGCACAGGCACAGCTTAGAAACAGAAATCCCACTAATCCCATGCCTAAAACAGGAGTTCCTATGGTGGGCACAAGCATGCCAGTCAAACCCAGGCTTACCCTTCCACAACTTTCGAAAGCAAGCCAAACCATCACAACGGACGCCTCAGACCTAGGATGGGGCGCACATGCTGGACAAATGCATACAAGGATTGTGGACTCAAGACCAGCTGCACCTGCACATAAACCAAAAAGAAATGCTGGCAGTAAAACTGGCAATCCAAAAATTCAGACCATTCCTCAAAGAAGGCCATTTGATGATAAGGACAGACAACACCACAGTCATGTGGTACATCAACAAACAGGGAAGCACTCATTCATACCCCCTATGCAGAATGACTTTGGACCTTTGGAATCTGGCTCTCAGCTACAACATCCAGTTGCAGGCAATATTTGTGCCGGGAAAAGAGAACACCCTAGAAGACATGTTAAGCAGAACCACCTCGGATGCTCACGAATGGATGCTACACCCAGACATCTTCAAGGCCATCACAAAGAAATGGGGAATGCCACAAATAGATCTATTCGCATCCCCACTCAATCACCAGCTCAAAAAATTCTGCACAAGGACATTCCACCCACTTGCATGGAAGGTGGACTCTCTATCCTTCAGCTGGAAAGGCCTGACAGCATATGCATTTCCACCTCTTCCCTTGATGCGGAAGGTACTACTGAAAATCAAAGAGGAACGCCCAAGGATAATCCTGATAGCTCCGAATTGGCCAAGACAACACTGGTACCCATTGCTAAGGAGCATGTCTCGGGAGAGAATGTGGTCAATACCCCTGATGCCTTTGATGTTGACTCAGAACAACTACAACATCATACATCCAAACCTAAAAACTTTGCAACTGACTGCCTGGAACATCACATAGCAGCAACTAACCCAGACCTTTCCCAAAGGGTTAAAGACATTATCCTTGAAGCCCGCAGACCTTCAACAAGAAGGAACTATGCAGGAAAATGGAAAAGGTTTGTCATTTGGAGTACTGAAAGAGGAAAAGATGTGTCGAACATAGATATTGCTAACATTCTGGAGTACTTGGCAGAGCTTTTACATACAGGCCTGTCCTATTCCTCCATCAAGATACATGCATCAGCTATTTCAGCAGAATACAGCTTCGATCCACCTGTCTTTTCGCATCCTCTACTCAGGCAGTTCCTCAGAGGGATCAAGAATGTAAAACCTCCTAGGAAACCACCATTACCAGCATGGGACTTGAACTTTGTGCTAGAAAAGTTGACACTCCCTCCGTTTGAACCAGCAGCAACAGCAGATCTGCAACACCTGTCATGGAAAACTGCTTTCCTACTGGCAATTGCCTCAGCAAGGAGGGTTTCGAACTACAGGCCTTAATGGCAGTGCAACCCTTCCTAATCTTCCATCAAGATAGGGTGTCCATGAGAACTAATCCTACATTTATGCCTAAGGTGGTATACAGAGTGTCTTTAAACCAGGCAATCCACCTACCTACCTTCTTTCCCAATCCACAGAACAGGGAGAAAGACTGCTGCATACCTTGGATGTACATAGGCAGTTACGCTACTACCTGGACAGAACCAAAAGTAACAGAAAAACTGACCAGCTTTTAGTAGCCTATGCAACAGGAAGGGAAGGAAAAGCAATTTCCAAACAGACAATCTCCAAATGGATAGGAAATTGCATAAGATTCTGTTACTCCTACCATGGAAAACCAATTCCACAGAACATAAGACCTCATTCTACAAGGGCTACAGCCACTACCACAGCTTTCTTACGAGGAGTGGCAACCAAGGACATTATTGAGGCGGCTACTTGGACCTCCGTGCATACATTTGCCAAGCATTATAATTTACCTCTATACTCTAGATCCCGAGCAGGGTTTGCCACTGCTGTACTGCAAGGGATCCTAACTACACCATAATTTTTCTTCCTCCACCCCTAGTTTGGCTATGGTATTCTACCCATTTGTTATGACTGCAGATGCATCCATGAAGGACATAGTACAGTTTTGTACCTACCATAAATGTAGATGTCCGAACTGGATAGCATCTGCAGTCAGGATTACCCACCCTCCTTCCCTCTGTGGTACTCCTAGGGTATTTACCCTCCTAATAGCTAGCTGGGCGAGTCTCTTATGGTGTATTTGTTTGTATATATGTACATACATGCTTATTTTTTGTGTTTGCCTTCTACTTTTTTGGAAACATTGGCATTTATCCAAAATTTAGCCTTCCAAGAGGGCAACTGGCATCTGGGGCAAGAAACACTGAGGAAAATGGCGTCGGCTGATGCCTTTATACCCGAAGACCAGCAGAGATGACGTCGGGTGAAGTGCGAGTTCAGCCGAAGCCGGACCCAGACTTTGGAATCCGGCCGACCGAAGGGCTGCCTGACGACAGGACAACCCATTTGTTATGACTGCAGATGCTATCCAGTTCGGACATCTACATTTATGGTAGGTACAAAACTGTACTTTCTATCTGCAAGGCCTGTGACCAGCATACCTCGTCAAACAGAAGGAATAGGTTTGTTAGCAAAGACTTGCGGCCTCTGGTTTCAGAGGCAGAAAGGCACAGGAAGGAAAGGACAAGGATAGGTCCAAGGGCAGGAAAAGGGATCAGGAATCTCCTGGTGCCAGACCTTCAAAAGCTTCTAGATCACAGTTCATCGTTTCTTCAGCTCTGTCTCTATCTCCAGCATTGGCTCTAGCTCCCTCGGAGCCAATTGTTATTGTTGACAGGTTGCCTAGGCACCTGATCTGAGGTACTTCACAAAAGGAACTTTCTAGGTTTTCTTTTGGGCCTCCATCTCAAGCTTCAGTCTTTAAGAGAGCATCAGAAGTAGATTTGGATTGTATGATGATGACCTTCATCAAGATGTAAATAGATACGAGTTTTCTTCTGTCCCCCACTCCATTTTGGCAGTCTGCTCTGTAACTTCCAATGGAAGGAGCCTAAGCCTTTTGACAGAATCAAATTATGTCCTCACATTTCAAACAAATGCTTATATCTCTGGAACCATAGGGGTTATGAAAGAACTATAAATGGCAAGCATTTCAGTATAAACTATTTTTATAGTGGTATATTTTTTAGGTTCTATGTCGTAAACAGAATTTTATATGTCACAGTAACAATTACATTTGTAATATTTTGTAAAGAGCTTGCAATATCTCAGCAACCACTCAAGTTACACACATACACACTGTCAGCAGCTTTTTATTCATCTAGCTGAGAGCTTTCATGTGAGGCTAAGGAAGTTCTGTCTGTGTTACTTGGTTGTTGAGATATTTAGAAAAATGCAAAAAATATGTTTATATACATTAATAGGGTCTATGTTGTAACAGCAAACGATCAAAAGATTGAACGCTATTATATTGACCACAAAAGAACGAAAACAAAAAAGAGCGAACAGCCAGAACAGCAAATTTTTTCCCCAGGGAAAAAAATACGCTGTTCCCAAAAAAAAAAAAACACACTAAACACTATTTTAATTGGGGGGCTTCGTCCCCCACACACCCCCTACTTAAATATACCAACTCCGAAATCGCACTACAGTGCCAAAAATGGCAAAGTGATGGAAGCGGCCAAGCGACTTCTTTCCCAGGGAAAGAATTCGCTTAAAAGCCGCTTCGTCATTTTGCATTTTCGACATTTACAGTTCGACGAAGATGCATTCGACATAATGCGTCTTCGTTCCTCTGACAGGAACCCAAATTAATATCATAAAAACAACAGTTAATATCTATTTACCCGCACTAAACAAAAGTCAAATATTAATGCAGTTAAGCTTGCCATTGTGTAAGCTTTAAGAAGAAATCTTTTAAAACCTTGTACATAGCATGGTTTTGGAATTATTGATGCAAATATGAACAAGTAATATTTGATGCCTGGAAGTGTCAGTAGGAGTTAACTGCAGATGCACCTGGAGGCATCACTTCGATGTAATGAGTTAAGCCTACACACTTGCAAACACAACTGTATTGATAGTTGATCTCTGTCTAGTGCAGGCAAAAAGATAATTATTGCTCATGTACTATGTATTTATATTGTCATAAATTCCATGCTTTTCTAAATATCTTAACCAAGCAGCAGAGACAGAACTGCTTAAATATCTTAACAACCAAGTAGCACAGACAGAACTGCTTAATCTAATGTGAAATCACTTAACTAGATGCACAAAATGCTGCAAGACAGTATGTGTGTAACTTGAGTGGTTGCTGAGGTATTGTAAGTTATTTACAAAGTATTACAAACTTAATAGTTACGATATTTATTGTGACTTATAAAATACAGTTTAAGACCTAGAACCTAAAGAATACTATCACTATAAAATAGTTTGTGCTGAAGAGTTTGTCATTTGCACTTCTTTAGAAACCCATATGATTGCAGAGATATGCATATTTGTTTGAAATGTGAGGATATAATTTGATTCTTTCAAGAAGCTTAGGCTCTGCATTTTGGAACTGACAGTGCAGAGTTCCATACCCCCATTGGAGGGAATAAGTAAAGATCACTGGGATCATGTAAGTAATGGGTGTAATGTCCAACATCTGCAGAATTCCCTTAATTATCTGCCCTTTCCACCGAAAAACTCTGCCTAATATCCCATCCTATTAGAAATTTCAGGCAGATCAGGAGGCCATCACTTTCTCAAACAATAAAGTCATCTAAGGTACTACCAGACCAGATAGGCCAAGGCTTTTTATCAGGGTTCTTTTTAGTGCCAAGGAAGCCTCAGGACCTCAGGTTGTTGCTGAATCTCAGTGTCCTAAATGGGAATGCAGCCAATTGTAGTTCAAATGGTGTCATAGGTTATAGGTTCATAGGTTCATACTAGGCTATCTGCCCAAGGGCATTTATAAGCCTAGCCCATAGTTATGTGCCTTTCGCCACCCCTTTAGTTTGAATAAAAACTATGCCTATCATTTTGCTGTGCCTCTGTCAAGCAGTGACACTGAAGTAATCCCTGGGGTATATCTGCAATCTCCCATCCATTGGTCAAGATTCCTCTTGAACAAGGCCAGAGAGGTGCTCTGCCTCACATGTACCGGGATTTTGTTCCACAGCATAGGGAGTCTCTGGGTGATGAATCTGTCCCTCCAGCACGTTCTATTTATAACCGTGTCAAGGTTTAAGTCTCCCGCCCTTGTGGTTCTGAGGGATCTAGATTTTTTGAGGTGAAGCATATTCATCAAATCTGGGTTTGACATGGCCTTATATGTCAGGCACAGGTCACCTCTGAGCAAGCGGTATGAGACTGAATAGAGCTGGAGTTCTTTCAGTCGGGCAGCATAAGACATATCTTTGAGATAGATATGTGTCAGTAAAAACAATCCTCCCATGTCTGTCAAGAAGAGATGGAATGTGCTTTTTTGATCTCTGAGATGCTTACTTCCAATTCAGGATTACGTAAGAATCTAGGAGGTATCTATGATTTTGAGTGGGAGATAATCATCATCATTTCAGATGCTTCACCTTGAGTTTCGACAGAGATCCCAATGTGTTCATCAAGTGTATGGAAAGGTAGCATTTCACCAGAGGCTATAAGGAGCCAAGGTTGTTTACAGGTTCATAGGTGTTGACTAGGCTAATGACCACAAGGGCCTTTTTAAGCCTAGCCATACATCCCAAATCTCTGACAAGTTCTTGTACCCTTGATAAGTTTAAGCAGGGGCATGGAAGATGAAACATTTACAAGCAGGAGCCTTGAAGATTAAACATTTACAAGTTACCTGTGTCCATTATGGGCTGAGGTGGCACAAATGAGTGTCTACTCAAAATTAACTTGCAATTTTTTAACCAGGTAAGTGAGCTGGTCTGTTGACCCTTTTCAGTCACAACCTGGGTATATTAAATGTTTCAAGCATAGGTATAACAACGTAGTATACTTTCATCAGAGGTGTTAAAAATTAAAAGTTTAAAGACCTTGCTTATACACACTGTGTATTCCTTAAAGCACTTTGCATTGAGGAATAAGGCTCAGCAATGTGGTACAGTGCATGAATGAAAAGCTTGATTGCATTAAGTGAAAAGCTTGAATTATCACATGATCTTTTAAATGTCCCCGGCAGACCCTTGAGAAGAAAGAGTCTAAGAAACTCATTAATTTTTAATTGAGCATTAAGTACAATAATTGAGGCACATACAGTTGAATACAGTGGGATAAGAAGGTTTAACCTGCATTATGAAAACAATAACAACTCAATTCTTTGTCTAAATGTTCCTTAAGTGCAGCTTTGAAGGACTGCATGCTTTGGTTGTTTCTCACCTCACTAGGAAGGTTGTTCCATATGGCAGGGCCCATTCTAGAGAAGGCTGTTTCTCATATGGCATTCTTAAACCTTGGACGGGTGAGTGTTAGAACATTATCTTTTGTCATTCTTAATGGGTAATTAACATCCCTAGTTAGCAGCAGTCTTTTCAGTGGCAGGCAATAACCATTGTGAAGAATTTTTAAAATCGAAATAGCATGTAGAGAGAGAGAAATATCAGCTATGGGAAGCCTTTTAACTTGTTTTAATAGGTCGAGTGGTGTGTATTCCTGTCTGTCAGTATAGTAAATCTGAATATTTTGTTTTTAATGATTTACAAATGTTGTCTATTTTGGGAAGAGTTTATGCAGAGCAGAGACCGTCCATATTTTAGTTTTGGTATTAACATGTTTTTGGCAATGGCTAAACATGACATGGGACATAATAGGTGGAAGATATGTAGCAGAGTTTCAGTTGGATCAGGAACTTTGTTGTAATATTTTTGGTATGCAGGGAGAAGTTGAGTGAAGGGTCTACAGTGAGTTATTTTTATTGACTAACATTAGTAATGGGATTTCCCTGATCTTTGAGCAGAAGAACGAGCAGGACAGCGAACAAGTTTCTTGTGTGTACAGAAAGCATTACATTAGTTTTAGTGACATTCAGTAGCAGTTTATTGCTAGACAGCCGAAAGGTTAATTTAGAAAAACTTTCCTGAAGTTTATGTTGCAGATATTAGTGTGAATTACTTGATTCTGTCATTAGGATGTCATCTGCTTACATAACCAATTTAAGGTTATGGAGATCTGCTTTAGTATTATTAATTAAAATGGAGAACAGAAGTGGCCTCAGGACAGAGCTCTGGGGAACCCCAGTATTAAATAAGTACCATTTTCAGCAAATTACTTGCATAAACATGTAAGGTTCCATCTTTTAGGTAGCTTTGAAACCAGTTAATTGTGTTATGGCCACATTTTAACTTGTATATTTTATGAAAGAGGAGGTTATGGTATGCCAATATTTGTTTATGCATTAGGGGTTGCTTATAAAGTAATTTTTCAAATATTTTTTGTGATATGACATAGGTAAAAATATATGTCTTGAAGTCCTATAGGTTTATGGGTTGTAGGCCACATTTTAACTTGTATATTTTATGAAAGAGGAGGTTATGGTATGCCAATATTTGTTTATGCATTAGGGGTTGCTTATAAAGTAATTTTTCAAATATTTTTTGTGATATGACATAGGTAAAATATATGTCTTGAAGTCCTATAGGTTTATGGATTGTAGTACTTTGGGTAGAAGACTAAGAGCAGAGTGTTTGGAAGTTGTGAGAAATTTCTCTGAGGTGAAAGAAAGATTTCTAGGTATGTGTGGGAGGTGTGGCAGTTTTAACAGTAGCAAGCTTGAGAACGGTGGGATGTGACGTACTAAAATTTGAGCCAGAGGAATTTAGTTGAAGTAAAACAACCTTTATTTAACTGTGATGGCTGTACAGTGAAAGGGGATGGAGTATTAGGCAAAGGGATGTAACTGAGTATGGTTATCACTTCAGTTTAAGAGGCTAGAGGTTATGGGTAAAGAGTCTGCAATGGCTTGTATGGTGGGGATGAGTAAGTTCTTGAACTGTTTAGAGAGGTCCATGCTTGCTGAATGCTTATACTATTAGGGCATTTTGAGTAGTCAGTGATGTGACCAGTAAGGTGCTTTCTTTCTTTCCAAAAAATTTGTGGCTGTTTTGAGAAGAACTTTTGTATCTGTCATGGGTAGAGGGCCCTAAGCTTCTAAGGATAATGAAGCTGGACATTATTGAGATTGGATTTCCATGCTTTCTGTACTGAATTTCTTTTGTCTAATTTTATGTCTTAATAGTGTCTATAAGCCATGAGGCACATGTGTACCCTTAAACATCTACAAGTAAGGAGGAACAGTAGATTCTGAGTGCTAGTGTTGTAAGGAAGTATGAGAATGCTCTATCAGGGTCAGTTTCATAGTAAATTGATGATCAATCAATGGAGCTCAGGTGGAAATTGAGGTTGGATATATATATGTGTGTGCATCTGTTGTATTTGATGTTATAAGGTGTAATATAGACTGTTTCCTGGCTTGAATATTAAACCTGATGGCTTGAACTAGCTGTTCAAGAGTATGTATTTGTAACACTTTGTTGACCTGACCTTTAACTGGGCGTAATGCCTTAAGGTTGCATTCCCTTAATATACAGTTCTAATTTAAAAAAAAATGAGGAAAGTGCTGGATAAAGTTTGCTGTAGGATTGTAATAGATGAGTGGGTTGGAATATAAACTGAGCTTATGTGGAGGCGAGTATGTCCACCTGTAGTAATATGGGCTGCAACCCAGTTATGGCATTTATCATCAAGAATTTCTGCTGCCTTATTTTCATAAATTTTAGTGTTAGCTCATTGTTTGAAGCATAGTGTCAGTCCTAATGCATGTTCTGTTATGCAGTATAATATGGTAATTGCTATGGGTATAGTAGGTGGGCAGAAGTCATCCTTTTTTATTTTTGTTTTTATTTTTTGTTGGGTGGGGGGGGCAAAAAAATCATCCTTCGTCCAGGTTCTTGCTATTGCAGTAATACTTGTGTGTCTTGTATGAAACAGCCTTCTGGGAGTGACCATTTGTTGTTAGTGTTGCATGCATTGATGCAGATGATTTTTCTTAGTCTTTTACTGTGAGGAAAAGGAGGAAGATTGATGGTTTGATTGAGAAGCTGGTCCTGGATTGAGTTTGTTGTCACCATGGTGAATTAATTTACAGAATCTATAGTACTGTTTGATGATCATATCTTTTAAGTTTATTTAATGGAGTCTTAGTGTTTTCTAAGAGCTAAATATGATATGTATTGTCTTTTGGTGATGTATTTGAAAGGTTTAGTACAATCAGAGGTGGCGGGGGATGGAGAAATGCAGAAGTGGCTGTGACTATTACGGTCTAGAGAGATGTTGGGCGGATATGCGAAGAAAGAGCATCTGTGAAGTACTTTATAGGGTGAGTATAAGTGAGGAAAGTTAAAGACCAGTAAAAAAGCATAATCTTGCAGGAATCATGATGTTATTCTGTAAAAGCACAAAGGAGTGGGCATTCGGTCTGTAAAGGTGAAATAATTCAGCGGGTAGATAGAATGATTGAAGTATAGAATAGGTGGTAGGGAATTACTTGGGGGTGAAGGTGTACGTGTTTGGCAAACAGAAAAGAAAGAGATGGTGGGGAAGTAGGAGTGGACAGTTAGTAGCACAATTCTGAGAAAGTTAGGAATAGCTTGGGTAGAGGGAGAAGAGAGAGAGAATGTCCCCTATTTGTCTGGGTTCAAGAAGAGGGAGATTAAAAGCCCTTATTAATGCAAGGGAGGAAAAAAATACTGGGTACATGGCAATAGCCATCCATTCTTATGGTAGCTGTTGTGCAAATGCAAATGAGGCATCTGTAGTGGACCTCTGTAATTGCAGTTACGCAACACGAACATGCATTTTGTTACAGAGAATTTTAGTACAGTGTACATTTGGTGCCTGTGGTTCTGGCTCATTTCCCAATCTACCCACAGGGATTCTGTGTCTTAAATTCCTCTCTTTTTATTTTCTCAGTACAAATGTGTCTGAGCTAGGGCAAGGATGGATCGTTTTTGGTGCAGAACATCTCAGAGATCCTGGTCCCTGCAGGAGTCTTAGTTTCACAGCAGTCCTGTCCCTGCAGGTCTTGAAATCCTTATTTCTCTAAGGGCTTGACTGCTACCCACAAAAATAACATGGGTGTAGTGTGGTGTGGCACATCAACAAGCAAGGAAAACCTCGTTTCTTCCCCTATGCAAGGAGGCATCCAGGCTTTGAGAATGGACTTTCATCATGATCTGTTCCTAGTGGCAGTCCACATAGAAGGGAAACCCATTGTGCTAGCAGGCACATTGTCCTGCCTCATGAGTGGTCCCTGAAGCAGACCATAGCAAACTGAATCTTTAACAGGTGGGTGTACCGGGTCAAAGACCTGTTCTTTTTACTGTCAAACATGAAGTACAAACGTTTCTTCTCTATTGTACACTATGCCAACAGCTAGGAGACAGATGCTATGGCACAGGATTTCAGTAGCGTCTCCCATGTAGTAACTTCCCAACTCCTATCATTTTCAAAAAACAGCATGGAAAGTGCACAGGTGACTCAGTGCGCCCACATACGTTCGACTTCCATTGTTTATCCTGTACATACACTGGGGGATCTCTTCATACTCATTACTTCACGAGCCTTAAAACCTGCTCCTTTAGATAATCTTTCCTGGACCTCAATGTCTTCAAACTGCCAATTTGGCTTCTCCTGTCTTGAACATAACTAACAACCCATATTTCGATGACAAAGTCAGAGAGATAATGACTACTTCCCAGAAACATTTGATTAGAAAACACGGGGAAGCTGAATTGCTCCCAGTTAGCACAGTAGCTTACTGATTAAGCTTTATGATTTTACAGATCACAGAAGCATAAAATGGGAGTAAGTCTAGTTTGAAATGCTGTCAGTTTTGCACAGATGTTTCCTTAATCTACTAATGCTTTCAAGAATGTGTGAAACAGGGAGGTGCCACAGAGCAGAACAAAAGTGTAAGTAACATACTTCATGATTGTTAAGTGCCATACTGAAAATTTACATTCGTGAAAACTACTTTGGTGGTATGCTGTTAATCTGAACCTATAGAGTGCAGTTCTGATGGTATAAAATGACTGAAAGGTGTAATTGAAAGTAAGGAGTAATAAGAAAAAAGATTGAGTCAGAGATTAACACCAACCAGGTATACTGCCAAGAGACCGCAGACTGTAGGAGTGGTTTTCAGATCTAAAAGCCACCTACTCACAAGGTACGTCAGGTATAAGGTATGTGTTTCTTGTAATTCCTGGCTGTCTGCCTGTTAGGGGAAAAATACTGTAAATTATTCTCTTTCATTTCAAACAAGGTGCCATCAAAGTTAGGCTGTCATTTGCATGTCTCATTTCTTTTTAAATTGTGCAATATTTTTTTCAAAAGAAAAAAGGTGTGTTTGTCAGTGGGAGTCTTGTGTTTTTTTCCAACTTTTAAGTTTTCTGCAAAGCAAAGGTATGTGATAAAATTATGTCTGTTTCCTTGACAGAAAACTTAAGAGTGACTGAAAAATGGAAAAACTTTATGCAGGTCTAGTCATAAGTATGTCTTTTGATGAAGCCTTTCATTGTTTATCAAAATGTGAACATCTAAGTCAAGAGATACAAAATCGGTGGTTGTGTTGGCAGTCACTCAGTCTAATGGCACAGAGGTAGAAAGCTTCATGTGTGGGCTAGCATTTCTGCAGTAGGAGTGTACCATTCAAGAAGAATTGGAATGGGTTAGGAACCTGTGGTCATGCCACTCTTCCCATCAGTTGAAGTCCCACTTGTGAACAGTAGTGGGTCTAACTTGGAATGGATTGTACTCACAGTGGGCAGCTTCTTTTCTAGGTGGAAGTTTGGGAATATTCAAAGTGCTCAGAAGCACCAGTTTAGGAGGGGGTGACTTGATGCTGGCTATGTGTTTTGGAATAGGCGATACAACTCTGAATATTGTGTATGTGTGTTTTTTCTTTATTTTTTTGCCATGTTTCATTTGCTAGTTTGTCATTTGTTGGGTCTCCACCCTCCTTTATCATATTTTGCATCTATGTTATCCAGTTTATAACAAAGCTTCTAGAGAGAGGTACTTACAAACAGGGAAATGTTTTGTATCACTTTCCCTTCAGTGCAGTGCTGCAACTGTTAATCTTGCCACCTTGCAGCAAGAGGTTCTTCGGTTCAATTCACAGCTGGAGTGCCTTCTGTGTAGAGTCTGCATGTCCTCCCTTCTTTCACTTGGGTTTCCTCAGAGTACTCCAGTTTCCTCCCATATTCTAAAGACATGCATCTGGAGCATTTCTCCCCAAGTCTTCTCTGAAAATAGGCTCTGTCCTAGTTGGTCTTTCCCGGTCAAAAAATGTTAAGTAAATAAATAAAGTGCAGCTTTCTGATTTTGATTACACTACTTTTCAAACTGTTCTCAAAAAACTTAATTTGTACTCCATAAGAGAAGTATCTTTCTGTGTTTAGAAACAGGTGTAAGCTGACTTGTTATAGAAATGTGGTAGCCTTCCTACTTTTGTGTTAATCCTCTTCACTAATCAGAATTCAACATTTCTGTCAGGAACATTTGTACGGACTGTTGGAGTGTGCAATAAGTTTGGGTGTTGACTACAAACAATGAGTCAAGTTCTCGAGTCTACTAGTTTAGCCCAAGTTTTTTCTTCTTCTCACACTTTGTGTATCTCAGTCCTGAGAAAACACTGATGCTTAGATACAATTGTAGTGAGTCCCCGTGGCGATCAGATCACTACTCTAGACCCATACCATCATTTTCTTTATTGTCTTTGATAGAGGCACAGCATAACGCAGTGCCAAGAGTTCCATTTGGTTGCCCACAGACACTGGTGGGAAACACTCTTGGCCTGCATTTGTAATAGGAGGATTGGAAAGGTTGATAATTCCTCATGCAAGGTTTGACAGAAGGTTACATGCCTCATCTGGGACACTGCTGTAAGAACAAAAGCTCAGAAGGTGGACCACAATGTATACGACCTGGAGATATATGCAGTGTAGAAATGGCTTTCAGGATTTTGCAGATGTTATGATCATTGTCATTTATCAAGGGTTGAACCCTGTGCATGTCCTCTGCTTTGCTGGTCTATGAGGAGTTCAGAGGATGACTACTCCCAACTCCCACCTGGATGTTGCATTCTGGGTGAAGGTGCCGTCCAGTCTCTGTTTGATTTTCTGGGGCTCAAGATGGGCTAAATCTATGCCCTCTTCAGTCTAGAATTAGCTAAGCATGTGTTTCTTTATGTGAGAGCAGGGAAGCACACAATTTGGGTCTGTGATTGTAGTTTATTTTTTATCAGAGAAGATTCCATTTTATTCCTTCAGTATGCCCATCTTAAGGTTAGCTGCTGTGTGTCACACTTTTGTCCTTGACATACTGTTTTCATGAGTCTTTTTTTCTGAAGCTTGCAAGTAAGAATTGTTATTGTAATAGTAAAGGAGCAAAGCAGGAGTCCCTGCTTCTGAGTGTGAGATTTTGTGGCAAAAATAGGCAAAGGAGATGTGTGGGTGACATATACCACCAACCCTTCAAAACCAGTGTCTGCCTTTTCCATATAGTCCAGTACCACCTTCCATGGAAGATCAGGAATAGATACCACTCACTAAAATTAAATGGACAGAAGAATGGGTTAGCCCCTCAGTAGAGCATCATATTTAGCACTTTGCAGGGAATTTTTGTGATGGTTCTAACTTCTTCAAAAACAGTCTGCCTTGTGTGCCACTATAGTGGGGATTGCAGTGATGGAAGAGGTGTCCTGTGTCCAGCCAATGTTGGATAATGTGCTGGCACAATATTAATAGACTGCAGTGTGTAGCAGCTTTGTCTTGTTGGGAGACTTGAATGGGAACTAGGTAGAGCCAAACAAGATGTAGCTTAGTGGATGTCCAGTGAGCTGGATCTTGTAAAGATTGTGGCATATAGACTAGACCACACATCCAGTCTGGTAGCAGTACTCCAAATGCCATTATTACTTACAGGTCAAATGGCTGCATCAAAATCGTGATCCTTCCTAGCCCTGTTAAGTGATCACTGCCTGGTCTCTTTGTGTTAGTTGCTTACGAGTTCTAAACTGAATCTAGTCTGTCAGAGAGAGACCTGTTTTCATCTCCAAAGAAAATGCACTTTTTCTAAGCCTGAGACAGTAAAGTGGAGCACAACTTTACATACTAGTGATGTCAGTATAACTCAGGCAGCCTTCTTTTATCCAAAAGCCAGGAAACCAACACAAAGAGCCTGTTGCCCTTTATGTTTTGGAGCTTCATTTTATCCAATTTATAAAAAATATATTCTTTTTATAGATCTTGAGGCTATGGGAATGTAAATAGCCATGGCTGTCTATCACTTTGAAATTTCAGCTAAAATGCAAATATAAAACTTTTTGGAAAATGAAGCAATCCAGAATTCCTTCTTACTGTCAAGACATCCTCCCTCTCCTCAGAAGGAGTTATAGAATAATGAAAGTGCAGTTGTATCCATGAATCACTTCCTTATTTGATCTCTTGATCCAGCACAGGTATGAAAGACCCTAGCATTTTGCTATCCTGATGAACAGTCTTTTTTTTTTTAAACAAGAAACATCTTTATCAAATAAGCACATATCACATAATGAAAACAAACCATGTTGACATAATTGTAGTTGCAAACATTATACATCACATAGCTCATTCAAATCCTGCCGTCTTTTTAAACTTGTTCTTCCTCTGCATGTATTGTTCCCACAATTCCTGTTTTAATTTGCTCCTACCCTTTTTTAAAGATCTCATTTCTAGTTGTTTTCTGTCTTTTGCTATGTTTACTACTTCTAGTAAAGTTGGTTTAAATTTTAATTTCCATTTTCTAGTAATTGTTTTTTTGGCAGCCACCATAATTAGACTCAGCAAGGCCTTACTGCATCTAGGCAATTCTGATTCTGTATAATTTCCTTAGTGGCTCCAGTTTGCTCACCCAGTATCTTTGATAAAGCAGTCTGCACGGAATCTTTAAAGTCAGCCAGCTCATTACATTCCTAGAAAATATGTTCCCAGTTACCTTTTTCTTCCTCAACGCACCTCCAACATTTGCGGTCTACCTGAGAAAAAATTCTTTGGAGTCTACTTGTGGTATAAAAAAACTGTGTAAATACTCCCAAGCAAAAATCCTAAACATTCTAGACTCTGTTGTTTATTTGGGAGGCATACATATATTCCCCCATTATTTCTTTGTGAATTGCTTATCCAATCTCTTTTCCCAATCATTTCTAACCTCCTCTGATTGATTCTTATAGTTATCATACAGTATTTTATATGCTCGCCTAATTGTTCCTTTTTTAACAGCAGCTTCTGTTCTAGACCCTACTAAAACTGTAGCAGTGCTGGTCTTTTCCTTAGGATCCACTTATTTCTTTCTCTTTGCCTGTACTCTGATATCAGTGCTTGATAAGGAAGACAATCTCTAGCCTGCAGTCCAAATAAATTCTTGGGTCTCTTACCATTCTATTACCTTTCCCACTCTAATTATTTGCTCCCAGTACCTTGGTTCTTTTACCATTTTCCTCCAGTAAATTCCAGCCCCCTTTTGCCTGTTGCCTGAATCCCTAATTGCAATCATTCCTATTGGCAGAATCTCCTTTCTTCATTCCCCTGTTAGCTTAATTCGTAAAATTCTCTCTGCTATTTTATAAATATAATAGTCTGCATGATTATTTTTATTCTCCTTAAAGATCTGCATCCAAAATCGCAGTCTCTCCTTGTTTCTTGAGCTTCCCCCTGTTTCATCATTATCCCTTTCCACTTTGAATTATAGGTTTCTCTTGTCCTTAAAATGTAACAAATACACAGTCAAACTCCTTAAAACCATAGCAAGCATTGTATCTAAGCTATCCCTCAGCTGAGACATCCATCCAAACCCTGGACCTTCAATTATTCAAGACAAAATTCCATACCAAACAAATTACCAAACCAACAATGCACTAAATCTCCCCAGAAAAGCAACTGACCTCTTACTACTAAATATCAATATCAGGAGCATTGTTTACAAAATCCATGACCTTCATACTAAACTCTCTCTGTATATTCTCCAGACATTACCCTAATAGGGAAACATGGCTCAAACCTGATATCAGCAACAACAACATTTTGGCCCCTGGATATAGTATCTTAAGTCAAGACCGAAAGAGTAAAAGGGAAGGTGGAATAGCAATGCTAATTAAAAGCAACCTTACTCTTGAAACCATAGATCAGCAGGTCTCAAACTTTGACAATGTAGAAGTGATTTTTGCAGAACTTAAGATCAGTCCCAAAAAAACATATCAACATTACAGGAACCTTTAAACCACCAGGAAACAACCTTTCCATATTAGAAAACATTCCGTCCTGGTCATCAAAATCCCTGCCCCAGGAAACAGTAATCATGGGTGAACTCAGCATTGATTGGAACACCTGTAACTCCCAAAACCCCACCAACCACATCAACCTCCATGGCTATACCCAACTTATTCAAGTTCCCACTAGGATATATAAAACTTCTAACAGGCAGTCCATCCTTGATTGGATTTTAACTAATAGACCTGAACACTCCTTTTACTGTGGCTGTCTTCCAGACCGTCTCAGTGATCATATACCAACATTTTTAATTAGACATTGAATAAACCCACCTAAGCACACTACTAGCCATCCTATACGTAATAAAAGAAACTTTAACCCTCAACAATTCATATCCACCATGAACCTTTGTAATTGGGAAGCACCTAAATGCCTCCCCCTAGAAGACGCTGCATAATATTTCAATAATATCTTTCTGAATATCTTGAATGAACTAGCTCCTCTAAGAACTATAAGAGAGTAAAATCTAACTTCACTCCATGACTAACTAAAGACATCCAGGCACTGTTAAAAAGGGAGATAAGGCTTGGGGTCACTGTCACAATACTACATCTCAGACTGATAAGTAGGCATATCAAGAGCTCAGAAATAAGGCAAAGAAATAAATCAAACAGGACAAAACAAATTACTACCATAATATCCAAAGCAAATACTATAATAACCTGCAAATGTTCTGGGCCACAATCAATAACATCCTCCAACCAGGTAATATTAGCAATCCAGACAGTATAGCTACTCAGTTTAATCAGTATTTCACTGAAACAATTCTATCTCTCTCTAACAAGTACAACACCAACACTACTCCTTCTGCTGTAACACCAAATAATAACACCACCACCTTTTCCTTACACCTTTTCCTTACAACCTGTCTCTACTGAGACAATCAAAAAAAAATTTCAAAAGAAACTGAAACCCACAACCCTAGCAGCTGACAAACTACCAGCTGAATATCTTAGAGTAGCTGTGAATGCCATCTCCTACCCTGCATCCAGCCTTATAAACTGTTCTATTACTGAACACCAAATCCCATCAATTTGCAAATTTCTTGTATCATTTCCGTATGCAAAGGTGGCAACTCAACAGAATTACCCAAATGCAAGCCAATTGCTCTACTGTCGTTTTTGTCCAAAATCCTGGAGAAATGCATACACACAAATTATGGACTTCCTACTTTATAGCAATCTACTATCAAATACACAACAGGGATTTAGGCCCTCTCATAGTACCTCTTCTGCCCTGTTATCCTTCACCGATACCATCAACAACCACAGAAATAATTGGCAATTTTGTATATTCTGTCTTCCTAGACCTATCAAAAGTGTTTGATGTGGTCTCTCATGCCAAACTTTTAAACATACTTTTTGAACTGAATTTGAGCCAATCTACTCTTGCCTGGTTCAAAGACTACCTCACAGGATGCCAGCAAGCTGTACAGTGGGGACAAAATCTCTCCCCTCTACTGCCTGTCACCCTAGGGGTTCCTCAAGAATCTGTCCTAGGCCCCTTGATATTCACTCTGTTTAGTAATAACATCCATACCTCAACCATCCATGCTTCATTAGTACAGTATGCAGATGAATCCACACTGATGTATGCTGTTTTTTCTTTACACCAGCATCAAATATTAACACAACAATCTTTTTCTGCAGTAGAAGCATGACTTATTAACCTCCAACTTATTCTTAATCCTAATAAAACAAAGCTCATGCTGTTCCATCCTAATAGAGCTACTGCTCCCCCCTTTTCTTTCACTATCTTGTCTAATAACAAAATCATTATCTTACTGGTAACCCAAACCAAACTATTAGGAGTTGTGATCGATAACAGAATGAAATTCGATATTCATATCTCCCAGACCATTAAAAAAGTCCACCAAAAACTTGGTAGACTATACAGAAATAAAAAAATATCTTACTAGTAATGCAAAAGCCACTATTGTCAGATGGCATCTAATCTCAACTATTCTTTACTCCTCACCAGCTCTCACAAATCTTAGGAAATCAGACCTATCAAAAACTAGACTTATAACAAAATTGCAAAGTTTGCCACTGACACATCCTACAGGGTACATCACTGCATAGCAGTCAAACAATTTAAATGGTTAGAGCTACCTCAGTTGATAATTTATAACCAACTTATCTTGGCACATAAAATTCTCCATCAACCTGACAAAACCTCTGCCCTACAAAATCTTCTGTACTCCTACTCCAGTAGTCACGTTCTCTGCCCTAGCAACAAAACTATGTTATGCTTTACCAAATCCAAAAATACTGCATATGACTCCCTATTCTCAAACTGTATAGCAAAAGCATGGAATACTTTACCAATAGAAATAATATCCATTACCAATTTATCTCATTTTAAAAATATCCTCAAAGCGCACTTAAATAAAACTTTTGTCCTGCACTAGTCCAGGATAAGTTGGTTTCACACTAGTGACTTTTTGTTTTATTAGTCTGGATTAGAAAGTAGCTTACCATATTTATCCAGATATCAATCCAGTTTTCTAACAAAGGATCAGGTCATGACTATCGTTCCGCTAGACCCTAACCTGCATACACCTGGAAATATCACTTTTCTCTGAAACTCAGAACTAGAAAGAGTACTATACCCACACTAAGAAATATTAAGGCACCGTCATTATAATCACTTATCTCTGCACGACTAAAAATATCTCAACGCCATACATTGTACTCTAGTTCTTGATTGTTACACGTTTAATATATTATTCAGTACTACTGATTTCATGCCATTATAATTGCTATCTTCATATTTTTCCCTATCTTCAATCCTTCTGAACTATAGATTTCTGTATAGATGTTATGTATGTATATCCTTTTCTCTGTGTGTGTGTGTGTGTGTGTGTGTGTGTGTGTGTGTGTGTGTGTGTGTGTGTGTGTGTGTGTGTGTATATATATATATATATATATATATATATATATATATATATATATACACACACACACACACACACACACACACACACACACACACATATATATATATATATATATTTTTTTTTTTTTTCATCTAGATGTGTACATGTCTTTGTACTATATGCAATGGCGTAAATGTTTTGTATACACGTTTATTTCTTTATGACAAATTCTGTAGCTTAGTTTATGTATTGCCTATATTTGTTAATCTTTGTGTTATATGTGGAGCTTTTCTCCCCGGGCCTCCACTGAAAAAGGATTTTTGTCCAGTGGGACTTTCCCAGTAAAAAAATGTAACATAAAAATAAATAAAAAATAAATAAACTGTGTAGCTCTGAAATACCCCTTCAGATCTTGTAATCCCAAACGTCCTTGTTCAGTTGGAAGAATCAGCTTATCCCACTTGACTTTTGCCGTCTTCCCCTCCCAGACACAATCCTTCAGCTCTTTATTAATTGTTATCCGCAACTTCTCTGGTTGATAAAAATATGGCTCGACTGTGTATAAAACTAAAGGGACTAAAAACATTTTAACTGCTTGTATCTTGCTATCCATAGCCATATAACAGAGCTTCCAGTTTTTCAGTTTTTGTATTGTCTTTTGTTTAGTCTCTTCCCACATATCCTTAGCTTCCACACCAGAATCCTTTTTAATCCATATTCCTAAGTACTTCATTTTGTCATGTCCTAATAAATATGCATATTGCTGAAGCAATTTGTGTGTGGGTACATAATTGACACCTGTTGCCTTTGTTTTAGCTTCATTAATTTTGTATCCCAAAAAGATTTGAAACTGCCTAAAAATGTTCCACAACACTGTAATGTCCGTTTCTCATTTTATCAGATATAAAATATCATCTGCAAATAGAGCCATCTTTTCTCGACTACCCTATCTGTTATATCCTTGAATTTCTAAGTCTCTTATTTTCATTGCCAATGGTTCTAAATATAGTGCAAATAAAAAAGGGGAAAGAAGACACCACTGCCTGGTTCCTCTGCTCAAAGAGAAGTTGTCAGAGAGGACTCCACCCACTTTAATTTTTGCCTCCGATCCTTTATATATCGTCCTAATCAACCTTATAATTTTATCAGGGAATGCAAATGTTTCCATTGCTGTCCTCATAAAATCCCAGCTTACTCTGTCAAATACTTTCTCTGCATCAAGACCCACCGGTAACTGTGGTATTTTCTTACATTCTGCTTCCCTCTGGATCATGATTATTCTGTTTATGTTGTTAAAGGTTTGCCTCCTCCCCACAAAACCACACTGATTTATATCTATCGATTTTGGCATCACTTTTGCCGTTCTTTTAGCCATTATAGACATAAACACTTTATAATCATGGTTTAGTACTGAAATGGACCTGTATGAACCTGGATCTGATGGGTTTTTTACTCTCATTAGGTACTACAGCTACTACTGCTTTCTTTCAGGAAATTGTACTCTTAAAATACTGTTAAAACCTTCCAGATCTTCGGTAGTTTTTTTCCCTCCTAGATTCTAAACTTCCACAGGAGTACCGTCTAGTACTGGAGACTTTCCTGTAGATTGGTTATACATCACCTTTTTATCTCATCTCCTCCTATCCTAACTGTTAGTAATTGAGCCTCCTGTCCCTCCAATCTTGGCTTATTTAATTCTTCCATAAACATTTTTTGTACCATTTCTTTATCTCCATATTTCTCTGCTTTATTCAGACTTTCATAGAATTTCCAAAATATTTCTAATACGTTTACAGGCTCTCTAGATATCTTCCGTATAATATGCTCCCTAAGCTTGGTGACAGCTCTTTCTACTTTTTGTTGTCTGAGTCATTGTGCTAAAGGTTTTTGTGCTCTAGAGTTATTATCAAAAACAGTTGCTTAACAGCAGTCTTTCTAAACCCATGCATATTGTCAAGGTTGCCCCGTATTTTCTGTTTAGCATTCTGTAGTTGCTCCTTTTCTTGTTCTTTGAGATCCCTCCTGTTTTACAATATTTTAATATTTGTCAGTCCTTTTAAATAATTCTTCTTACTTTTTAACCATGTCTCCCTTTCTTTTATTTCCACCCTAGTTTTAAATTCAATTTTAATTGTAACCCTCGCTGTAGTTTCAGAAGACGTTTCTGTCTTCTGTAATAACTCACAAATAATTTCCACCACCCCTTCCTTAAATTCCTCTCTTTTTCAACAGGTAGATGGGGAAGCACCAGTGTCTTATTTTTATTTCATTACCCTGCATTTTTATTTTGGTTGTTATTGGCTTATGATCTGAAATAGTTATTGGATGTGTATCAAAACTTTCAATTAAATGCACGTTTCTGTAAAATGTAAGTTCTGTCTAGCCTAGCCCAGCTTTTGTATCTTGGGGAATAATATGTGAATTCACTCCAAACTCCTACTGTTGAATTCACATCTTCCATGCCAGATATTTTCATAAATTTCTTCAAAAATCTATCCTCCTTTGTTATAGTTTCCTTTTCTGCCCCCCCCAACACATCTTCCCTGCTGCAAATCAAATTCCAGTCCCCACCTTAAGTAATACTCCCTGCTGAAAACTGATTATTTCTCCCAGAATTTTCTTAAGCTCCATTATAGCAGTTTTAGGTGGAATATAAATAAAACCAGTGTAATCCTCCTCCCTTGCCAGTAGCCCCTTAGTATTACATCTGCCATTATTATCTTTTTATCCTCTTCTATCACTATTGGAACTCCTCTTGCAATTAATATGAGTGTTCCCTCTTTTCCTTTGTCCCAGTTATTCCACTGAATAACCATCCTGAAAACCTTTCTTTATCAAATTCACATGTTCATTCCCTTCCAAATGTGTCTCCTGTAGCATAGCTATTTGCATGCTACATTTTTTTTAATATAGTTCACTACTCTTTATATATATATATATATATATATATGTGTGTGTGTGTGTGTATGTGTGCGTGTGTATGATGACCATTAACATTTAAAGATAATAACAAATGGCTAATTATATTAAAAAGTTATTATTCCCACCTTTTATTTATTACAGTTTTTGTTAAGTATCTATTTCCAGCTTTTGTGTTACATGTACACACACTATTGTTTGGCAGGTTGACCTTTGTTGAGTCTTGTTATATCCATTTGACCCTATGTCATATGCACCCCCAACATACCCCAAAAGCTTAATAACTTAATATTAGCACACAAAACTGTGTACATTTTGAAATATTAAAATTGTACCTTCCTAATAGGAACAATTGTCCCAAACTGATTGCTGCACTCATCGACTTGGGTTAACGTAAAAGTAAGGTTATCCATGCTAAGAGGCATGGTACTAAGTGCTGTTGGTTTTGTCTTATCTTTACTGCTGTCCCAGAATGAGAAAACACTTGAATGCTTTCAGAAAACATTATCTCCTAGCCATTGAAAGAAGGCCATTAAAAGAAAGAAGTATTCTGTTTTATTGCTCTTTATCAGATTGTCTCCATGGGGACATGAGAACCAATTGCAAGTTGTTTCTATAAATATTTATTTATGTGTTTATTTCCTAGAGGAGAGCTTTATTGTATTCAATGTTTTTATTTATTTATTGGCTTTCTGTTAAAACTTGTTAAAAGATAAAGCCAAGAGCTTTAATCCAGTTAATCCCCCAAGAATGAGAAAAAGCACATCATTTTTTTCTTGTACTCTTTTCAATAGACGTTTTTTTTTTTCTTTTTACATTGCAGTGCCTACATTTCTTAAAACTGAACAAAGAGAAAGAGAAAAGAAGGAAAAACAGGAGCACCTGTTTACTTTAGTATCCCCATTACACTTAAAAATAACTGAGAAAACTTTATAGCACACATTTATTTGTCAGTTTCTGAGTTGCTTGTTTTATTCCTGTTTATCTCAATCTCCCAAATCCAGCCTCATAGGTTCATAGGTAGGTACTAGGTTATCAGCCCTAGGCCTATATAAGCCTAGCCAAAAAAGTTCCCTGGCTTTCACCACTCAAGAAAATTATTTTCCTGTGCCCCTGTTGAACAGTGAGGCAGAAGTGATCCCCGGGGTGAATTCTATTTCCCATCCAGTCATCAAGATTTTTCTTAAAGAGGGCCATTGAGGAGCATTGCTTGACATGAATGGGTAGTTTTCTGCTTCTTTTCCAACATGCTATCAGTTCTTGTAGTCAACTCTTGTGCTTTTTTGTCTGTCTTGCAAGCATTTTCTGTTGAAACGCTGGAAAAAGTTTAACTGGCACATTCTCTCTGTGGTCTTTATTAACACAAGAACAAGAAACAGACTCTCCTCCTGTTTCCCAGCCCACCTTTTGTTGGACAGACTTTTGTATTTATTCCTTAGCATGTTCTGCATCAAAAAATGATTTTGTCCCTCCAGCAAAGAATATTCTGAAGATAACTGGGTATAGCAGTTTGAATGTCACACCTGCTTCCCAACATTCCCTGATAAGTCGAATAAATTTAATTCTATTCTGCCTGATGTACAGTGAGTAATCATTTTCCACAAACACTCTATTGTCTCCCACTTTTAGTACTTTGACCTTCTACCACAGTTTTGTCAGAATCAACTCCTGCTGATAGGATTGCATTTTTACTGTTAAAGGTGTAGGCTGCTTTCTCATGGTCAGGTTTGGAGTATATGCACAATGCGCCCTTTCGATTAACAACTCTTTCTGTGAAATATCAGTCCAGTTGCGTATTTTTGCTTTCATAAAATTAATACACTCTGTTCCTTCCAGCTTCTGTGGTACAGCAGAAAATCTCAGGTTTTCCCTGTGTGCTCTGTACTGTAATTCTACCATTTTTTTAAACTTCTCTTCTTGAGCATTCCATATTCAGCCAGCCTTTTCTTCATTTCAGCTTCTGATTTTTGGAGTGTTATCACCTCATCTGAATATCTGCTTAAAGCTTTTTCCATTTGATTTGATATACTCCATCAGTGTTTATTTTAATCAGCTCTGAGTACATTTGACTTATTTTTTTTCTTCTAGGTTAGTGGAAGTCATGTCTTGCACCAAAGTTGGAGCTTGCACTACTTTTTGCTGAACAGCTGCATAATTCTTCCCAGTCAGTGTTTCTCCTCACCTTTTGTGGTTGATTTTCTTTCAGGTTCCCTGAATTTCTTTTTTGCTGGAATCTAGGCAGTACAGTTACTAGCCAGTTACTGAAATTTACCCAAAAAAGAATGAATTCACTGTCTCTCTCTTCTGAATGTCTGTTTTCACACTGGGAGAGCTGAAATTAAGCTGTTACTCCATGGGCAGCCATCTTGGAAGTCCCCCTGATCAACAGTTTTGAGCCTTGTTCAGGCTTAAAACCCTTAACTGTTAATACCACTTGACCAGATTCCAGTCCTTAAAAAGGACTCTAGAAGGGCCTGCAGTGGACATTGTTTACTGTTTCCACCTTGGATGCAATGTAGTTCACTGCAGTTTTAGTTATGCTGATGTTGCCACCAGAGCTATGGGCTCAAGGATGTGCTTGCACAGGATGGAGTCACTGACTGGCATTCACCTGTCTGGAAGAGCTCAGGCACAACTGAAAGTTCACAGCTCTTTGATGACATTATAACTCATGGCAGTGGGAAACGTGTGCACCCCATAGCGGAGAAGCTAAAGATTTCAAGAACTGTACTAAGCTGGGGATACTGGAAGATAACATTCCAACAATTAACAATTATAGATCAGGGAAAAATATTCAGGTGGAATGGGGGGGGGGGGGGTTCAAGCCCCCATGCTACCCTGTACCCCCTGCAGTATCTAAAAACTTTAGAAATACAATTGCAATGACAGTTTAAACTTTGCACGATATAAAAGTTTTGAAAAATAAATTGTCACAAAACTACACACACAAATCTAATTACACTTTTTAATAAAAAAATGTAAAATAAACTAAACTTACAGAAACTGTCATTTGATTTCCCACAAGAGAAGTTCCTTCGGTGAAACTGTTATCAGTGAATTTACATGATCCCTTTTTTCTGGAGCCCATATTGAGAAAGTTTTACCAAAATTTTGGGAAGATGTTTACTAGGTTGTAGAGTAAGTGGCAGTAGCATTGTAGAGTAAGTGGCAGTAGCATTTCTAATCTGAGTAATGTTTTTTTCCACAGTTAATTCTTCCTTGTTACAGGTTTTGCAAAGGCTGAACCATGACTTGTGTATGTAGGGTGCTTATGTCTGTGTGTGTGTGTGTGTGTGTGTGTGTGTGTGTGTGTGTGTGTGTGTGTGTGTGTGTGTGTTGTTTTCATTGCTCACATACTCAAGTGTTTAAATTTGGTTTATGTTAGTATTAATTAAAGTGGCAAAGGCCGGAAATTAAGAAAGTGCAGTGGTATGTGTGTTATTAATTTGTTGCTGTTTTCAGAAGTCCATTTAGAGATCATGGTTTTGTACTTGAACTCTCCAAATGCTACTCATCCACTTGTAAGTACATATTTTTGTGCTAGCTTTTTCAGACAGACCCTTGTACGTACATGTACATTTTTTTGCTGCTTGAGATATAGGCATATCATACCTCTGAAATTCTTAGAGGAAGAAATCTGGACAAAGTCATAAATAAAAGTGGGACAAAGGTCCAAAAATGGGAACAATTTTTAAATATTGCTCTTACAAACTTAGAAAGTTGATAGAATAACAGGGTTTGCATTATCATGAATATTTCTGAAAGGTATGAAGTCTGAAACTGAAATGTCTGTCATTATTTTCTAACTTCAGTTTTAATGATTTGCTGCTAATTTACCAGAAAACCACAATTTTATGAAAAATGGGTCAAAAATATGAGGCAAAAATCTGGACATTCTGTGAAAATCTGTGCAGTTGAGAGGTATGGTATACATTTATCAAGCCAATAAGATATGAACACTTCCCTGTAACCAGCATAGTGTTATCATGTATTCCATCAGTATATCGTGAGCTAGAACTTGTTAAATACAGAATTTCTATTACAATAAAATGATCATAATGTGCTGTTGCTCATAACATTTTACAAATGCATGCCCAGGATCCCCCAAGAATATATTGTATGTGCAGTCATAATTTGTAGTTGCAAAGAAACCTGCAAGGTATAAAAAGGCAATCTTGTTGAGTTGTAATCCTTCTCTGAGTTTCCCTGTAGCATAGCATTGATTGATATTGCTTCTCTCTTTTTTAAACAATTTCTCATTTTATGTGTTATATACATGAGGTTTTAAGGACTCCTCAGCTGTGAACAACTAGTATTTTGCTTGTTGTGCATATTTGAAGATAACTGTTCAGATGGTTCTTTTGGTAAGGGTTTTTAAGGCATGAGTTTGAATTTCACTTGCATTCAAAGCAAAACAAAACTAATATGTTATGTTGGGGTCAAAGTCCCCAACACTCTCATCATGATGGCCTAAACATGTGCTCCTCCTTAATCAGTTCTGAGGTCATTACATCTCAGTGAAAAATGGAATTTCCCGGTAGATGTCGATGAATTCCAGTTAAGTGAATTTTCACACTCTTCATTTCTGACATTTTATACTAGGGAGTATGTGGATTCTTTGCAGTCTGTTCCCTTGACTGCTTATTGGGCCACACATAAAACAGAACTAATACTAAGTAGCAACTGTTAGCACTGTTAGTTGTGTAAGTTTCATGTTCATTGCCTATAGTTATTTCGTTGTTGTTTTGTTTTTTTACAGGTAGGTTTGGAAGAATTGAAAGGACTGTATGCCTTTCTCTGACTGTTAGCTACCAAACAAAAATGTAGGCAGCCAAACACTCTGCAGGTGTACTTATCAGATGTAGATTAAAACGACAAAGATGAGTGGGAGTTTACCTTTGCATAAAAATCTGCTTAAAGCCAAAAATGACAGATTTTAAATGAGTGCATTCAAATTTAGAAGCTTGCTGTGAATATCAGATTTTGTGTTAACATGAATTTTCAATGGTTATCAAGTCTGAAACTCAAACATCTGTCATTACTTAGTAACTACAGTTCTCACTCATTTGACACTAAATATATGAGGCAAAACTCTGGATATTCTCCAAATATCTAGACAGTCGAAATGTATCTTCAGGATGTCAGGAATAGAAACAAATCTAAGAATATAACATTTTGACATTTTTTTTAACTTCTAACAAAAGCGACTATTAGAAACATGCACTTTGCAAGTGTCTACATGTATATACAGAACACGTACACAATACATACATCACATTCAAGGAAAAAGTTGAGGAAAATTAAAGTCCATTTATACAATAGCATTATTTTTAAAAGGTAAGCAATTTATTTTTTAAGTAATGCCATTGTATAATAGCAGTAATCCATGACTTTGTGAGTATATCAGTATTTTCCAATGGTTGGCTTTGTTTAATCACTCTGGCATCTGTCTTGTCATCAAACCACACCAGCTATGGGTAAATCCTGACATCCCCCCACACAATTGTTTATTCTTGCTGAAATATAAAAGAGTTGATCTGTTTCCAGTTTTGAACCCAACCCAAAGACATTAGGGCTTGAAGTCTTATTCTGCCACTGTCTGTCCCATTTGCACATCAAAGTTAGTTAGGCTCTGCTCTCCCAGTGTTTAGATTTCTTTATGCACACAGCCAGTACTAATTTACCTGTTTCAGATTTCAGTGATTGAAGAGGAGACAGCCTGCATATCTTACACAGAAGTCTGGGTTTTCAATATGGGGGTGTTTTTCCTAGAAACTTTGGGTGGCTGGAGCCCATGAAAGAAATGGGTGGTACCTCAGAAGAGATGAATCTTTTACTTCTTGTTTGTGGTAAAAGTTAAGAATATCTACCAGATGCATATCTGTGATTCTTTACAGGTGTAGTGAGGCAGATAATATTATATATCCAAGTACTGAAAAACTATGTCTTAAAAACAGTGCTTTTGTTTGTTGTCATCCTAGTATGATGAAGTATGCACAGCTGCTTGTTGTTTAAGTCAATAGTCATCTTTTGTTCTGTTGTGAGGCACCTTCCCTTTGTGATTTGCCTTTTAATGCATGTATTGATAGTTGTGGTTTGCAAAGCTTCTCCTTTGATGTGCGTTTTAGACCATTTTTATGCTTGGAACACAGAACAAAACAATTAATTGCATTTTTGTCTTTTGTTGTTAGGATACATTTGCTTTCCCTTTATTCTACGCCAACATTCTTGTTTGTGTAGTTTCTGCAAATACTGAAATGCTTCCATTTGTATAGTTTGTACCTGTTGCACAAAGTCGTAAGGGAACTGTGTACCCTTGTTGCATTTCACTTTGCTTGAATTTATTGTTGCTTTCTTTCCCTGACAACTTATTTTTCTTTTAGAGAAATTCTTAGTAATGTAAATTGTTGCTGCTAGCCTACCTGGGCTTAGAAAAAGGTATGATGCAGATGAGAAATTTGTTAGCTTGAGCTGACTGTTCGTGAAGGTGGATATTGATATACACAACATTCCATGGACCTGACATGTAAGCATAGACATTCCCCATTCTCTCTGTGTATAATGTTTAATGTAGTGTATGGAGCACCAGGGTTATGCTCCAGTGCTGGGAAAAAGACAGCTTTAAGTTAAGCGGTACTCTAGCATGCATGAGAACCAATATTAACAGCATTTAAAAAGATGCTTAACAGTTTTAAGCATCTTTCTATGCTCTGTTAATATCGTGTGTTGTGCAGGTGCTGAATACTGCAGTGCCTCCTAAGGGCTTTAATGGCTTACAGAGCCTTTAACGCACTTTGTGCTTTCTTTTTTTCTTCATTAGCTGTTTCTGTGTCACTGGTCTTGAGAGGTATCACACAAAGGTGCACTCAGTAAATGCATGTGTTGGTTTTATAAAGCAGAGCAATGGGGCAAAGCACCCCCTTTCCCACCTTCATAATACGTGCAAACCGTAACCTCATCTTAACTTTAGAAAAGTCCTTCCTATAATACTTCCACTGTTCAGACGAATCTGAACTGAATGTGGTTGGGTTATGGATAGTGCACTGGAAAAAGAAAAATAAATTTTTCTTTTTGATGTACCGAGTGTCAGTGTGTGGTTTGCACAATATAATGAATGTTTGACATGTTATGTTGCATGTATGTATTCAGTTAATGTATATGTGTGTTTGTAACAAATTAAAAATAAATATGGGATAGATGTGAAACGTATCAAGTGGGAATCTGTGCATTATATGTTGAATTTGCATGTGTTTTTGGAATAACCCTTTCTTCAAATTAGTTTGTGTTATTTTTTCTCTTTATTTTCTTATTAGTTTCTTTTTAAGAGATGTAGGCAGAGTAGAAATTGCATGTAAAATTGGATTTATGTTGGTATTTCATCCAATGTAAAAGCAAATCAACATACCATGAGTTAGGATAACCACCACTGGGAATAAATGAAGATAGAGAGATTTGAATTACATACAACAGTCTATAAGTTTCAGATGTAGTATATACTGGCATAGAAAGTGAGTGAAATTATGTGGGAAACACCAATGACAAGTGAAAGTTTTTTTTTTGATACATTTACTAACCAGGTGCAAGTCTTGTAGACACAGGTATCCCAGGAGCACTGTCTGTAAGTGACTTCCTCAGAGTTGCAGATTAGGTAGAATAAGGTAGAAGACGTCAAACGCTGTACTCTTGGTAACAGGAAGTTGCTGATTAGTAATTTGGAGCCTTGGCAGTCATAGGAAATGCAAGGCAATTAGTCAAGATGCCATGCTTTCCTTGCTGATAACCACTGTTAGGCTCTGTTAACCCTTTTTGAGGAAGGCAAGGCTTATAAGTCCCAGATTGTATTTTAGGATACCTAGCCATTTGTCTGAGCTATGTTTAAAGCCGGGCATGGAGTCGCATTATTTGCTTTGCAAGTGAAATCTATTGTAGAACAAGGGGGAAGTGATGGTTAATGAACCAGTCTCTCTATTTAGTTTTGTTTGTTACATGTTGTAAATCAAGATGCCTTGTTCTAGTGTTGTATTGAGAAAGAGGAGGTCACAGTTAGGGTCATCTCTAACCGATGTACGGAATGAGTATATGCAAACAGTCTACGAAGAGCAATAAATCCTAGGCCAAAAATTGTTCTAGTTTCTGAGCCTAGTTGATATGAGAGACTGTTGCCCTGTTGGGGGACACATCCTACACATTCACAGTTTTGGAAAATTGATAGCAATCTGGTGTTCACATTTGTGTTAATATCTCAGTACATCCCTCTTCTATGGTTTTCTTGCATGATAACTCAAAGCAGAAAATACTGTTTCAAGGAAAGTAATTTTATAACCATTGAAGTGACTTTCACCATAATATTTTTATTTATGGAATAAATAATATAAGAGGAGTGTCAGTGACTTTATTTGTGTGCATTATATGCCACTGTGTAGATTATACATCAGCTAAGCAGCAGTTTTAGTTTGTTAACATAATGCTGCACAGCAGACGTAAACAGGGAGCTGACGGATCCAGTTTGTACAATGCTAAATCCAGCCAGCATACAGGTCACTTAGTTAAGGAGAACTTAGCTGATCCTCTTTGCATATATGGTAAGTGTGCCTAGGTAGAGGCACAGCTGTAAACCTTGCAAAACAGTCCAGTGTCATTACCTTTAATACTGACTGTAGGAATAGTGTCAACTTGAATGAGTGAACTAAAATGTAATTAAGAGAAAAACATGTTTGTGAAACACTATAAAATGCTTTTTTTAACACGTTAGAACTTAAAAGTAATCGAAGAGAAAGTGTTCTGTTAATTGATTGTGTAAAGTGCAGGCTTTAATTAGTACTGTCTGTAGTTGTATAAGCAAGTAGTAGTAGTAATCAGGCAGGGTGGGCAGTCCTGGGCCTCCCAGAGGCATTTCAAGCATATCACTGAAGATAGAGGGCTTCATTGCCTTTGGAAGGCCAGTCAGTTTCCACCATGGAGGCATATTAGAAAATGGGCAGCTGTACTGTTGTCTTTATATTGCACACATCTGTTTTTCTCTATCAATTCTTCTATCTGTGTACTTGAAAATTCAGTTGCTGCACATACAGCCATGGCGTTTAATAAGGTAATGCCTGCTTTTCTCAACAGTCTGTCCCATGTTTCATCATTCGTATGCCACCAACTTTACTTTCTCCTGTTAATAAGTTATACTTCTCACCAAACTGACAGTCCTAGGCTGCAATTCTTTGGATTGGTGACATAAGCATCTACAGTTTCTGTAAGATCTGGAAAAGACTGATGGCAAATAAATTGCAAGTTCTTTCGGGGCTGACAGTTGTTTCTGAAATGTTTTCTAATCTTAAAGAAAGGTTGTTCTTCTTCTTCTTTTGGCTTTTCCCGGTTAGGGGTTGCCACAGCAGAACTCCGGTCTGCTAATGAGTGGCAGATTTTTACGGTGCCAGCTTGACGCCCAAGCTTCAACAAAGGCATGCCCATTCACGCATGTCTTTCGAACACCACTCAACTGCGGGGAGGGCATGCAGACTCCACACAGAAGGCTCTCCAGCCGAGAATCGAATGGGAGAACATCTTGCTGTGAGGCAACAACGCTACCGCTGCACCACCATGGCTTATCTTCTTGTTAAATACTTGGGAGGTGGGGGTTATACTTAACCTTCAACATGCAGAAATGTAGTGCACTGTCCATTTTCAAACTTCTTCACTGTTCCTGCTACATCGAGGAGAAATTCACATTTGTGGAGGCAACACTTTTACTGCTACTGTATTTTTGCAGCAAAATTCATAGTTATTAGTACTGATGAGCTTTCTGACTGCAAATTTTACTTCTGCACTTTCAAACTGGTATGAGCCTGAAAGCCAATGGGCCACTTTCAATAGCACCTACACAAAGTGTACATGATTTGTATTCAAGAACATCCCTACCACATTTTTGTGCTTTCTGTTTATTCAGAAAGATTATAGTAAGTGTACATGTAGTCTACACTCTGTGGTAACCTTTAATAATCCCCCTCCGTATTTAAAGATGTAAGAAAATCAGTCAGTAGGAAAACTAAAATTAGGAGGAAGAAGGTGTGAGTTATGCTTGTGTTGTCTGTTCACGCAGAACAGTGTATAATTAGTGTGGGCTTTATTGAATCTCAGAGAATATATTTATTCACTTATGCAGATATGTTTATTTTTTCTAACATTGTGGAACATACGAATGCTTATCAGAATGCTCAGTAAACAAAGATGCACACTATGTAGTTTCTAAGCTCCGTGAGGTTTTTATTCCAGCTGGCTTCAAGCAGAAATGTATATCACATGGTATGTAAACGTCTGCAATTAGACATTATTGTATTAAAACATACAAACCTCATGTTTTACATACACAACATTGAGGTCTGTAGACTGTATTAGACCCAGTTGGCAAGGGTGTTGATATGTTGCAGGTGTGCTTTTAGATGGGATTTTCCATAGACTCTGCTTACCAAATTATCCTGGGGTTGTGGCTTAAGGGAAAGTACCTTCTGATGCTTATGTGACATGAGATAGGACTAATGTATTCTGTGCTCAAAGGTCTCCAGTGCCTGTTATTGTGCTACATATTGATCTCCTTCTTTTAGCCTTTGGATGATTATAGTTCAGGGAAGCTGCTAGTCTCTTCTTACAGTGTGTAGCAATCTTTATATGATCTTTGGATATAATATACCATCTCGGCTGGAGGAGAGTGCACAGAAGATCAGGCATAAATGTTTACTGTTACAGTTGTATCAGGTTTTAGGGTGGCTAGATATGTAGTTATCTCTTTGTCTATGTTTTCCTTTACCAGTGATACTAGTAAAGTAGCTTCTAGCCACGGAGCCCATCAGAGTCGTTTCCATATAAATATGTTTATATACAAGTTGGTGGTTTAAGCTTGTGTGTTTTGTTGTTCTTTTTCTGTTATACTGCAGAGTGGAAGAAATATCTGTAAGCTGCGCCTGTGGCTATTAAATACTGTATACCCATGAAAGTCATCTACAGAGTGTTATCTTGGAACATTAATGGGATCAGCAGTCTCATTAAAAGGGCCACAGTATGTCAGCATTTAAAGGTTATAGGTAGGTCCAGTGCTGTTTCATGCCCCCACAAGGTACACCTGTCAGAGAGGAAGCATGAGAAGTTTTCAAGGTTGGGATGTAAAGTTTTGTGTTTTTCTTCTAGCCCATTTTCCTATGGAGGGTGTTCTTCACCTTGAGATCCAGGGAGGCAGGTGAGCTTTATAAGGTTAGGTTTTTACAGACAGGAAAGGCCTGTTGGTTGCTAAGTACAAATATGAGGGTTGGGGGATAACAGTATACTTACCATCATTACCATGTTAAGAAATTTCCAACTGCATTTCAGTTTACAGTAGACAGTCTTTCTGGGTAGGCGATTTTAACTCCATGTGCTTTGGTACTGCCTCTCGGAGCACTTGATACCAGTGAGTTGACATAATTTGCTATGGCTATCAGTGTCGCTAATAATAGGATAAGGATGGTGGACTTCAGGGCTTCTGGTGTTTCTGACTGAGTGTTGGTAACCCATTACTCAGGCATCTGTGAGGTTTCATACTGGAAAGGTAAGATGTGCTTTCTTTAGAATTGGAGACTAGCGCCTCTTTAAAAAAAAAATCATGTTTTTACCCTTGTGTAATCACATTCAATGTTGGTTTTTATGTCATCCTGTCATGTATTTACAGGGAAATTGGGAGCAAGTCATAAGAGATTATAATCCTTTTCCACTTAGTTACTGAATTTTCTTGGTAAGATACAACAGGTTTCAAATCTGTTTTGGACTACATCTAAGTACTCT
Organism: Protopterus annectens; assembly: GCF_019279795.1. Taxonomy (NCBI): domain Eukaryota; kingdom Metazoa; phylum Chordata; order Ceratodontiformes; family Protopteridae; genus Protopterus; species Protopterus annectens. The sequence continues at coordinate 11,005,958 of NC_056744.1, forward strand.
TTTCCTTTGCAAGTGCTGTGGGATACCTTTAAAATTGAGTGTCGTGACTGAAAAGGGTCAGTTGACCAGCTCACCTACCCAGCTGTCAAACTGGAAGTAAATAAATAAAGATCTTCTTCATACTTGCCTATAAACATGGTCAGTGAATTTGAAAAGGAAGTAGATTGAGAAGTGTAAATTATGTGTGGCTCTATAAATCTTTTGCATGGTATATGTAGGAACATTGATTGCAGGCCCCACACTTAAATGTACCTTTTCATCTAGAACAGAATACATTAGTGTGGTTTGCCTGCTCTAATAATTGCTTAATATTTTTACCTCTTGTGAGGATGATTTCAAACGGAAATGTGACAATTTACATAGGATGTTTTGAGACCGAGGTTATCCTGAACTGTTGATACAGCAGGTTCAAAGAGAGGTTTTGGTAGGAAGAGTAGATAAATACTCCCCTATTTTTGGTTCTGGTTCTTTTATTCCAACCAAGAAAGGTGGGTTGGAAGTTGAACAGCCAGGATACAACAGGGCATTTGTTACAAACTTCAGTGTGGATGTCCACTATATTAAAAAAAGTGTTGGAAAGGGAGTGGGCCATATTTTCAGAACTCACAGATCTAGAAAATCTCAAAGGCAAACCCCTCAAAGTGGTTTTTAGAAATGGTAAAAAGCAATTATTAGAGCAGGCAAACCACACTAATGTATTTTGTTCTAGACGAAAAGGTACATTTAAGTGTGGGGCCTGCAACCAATGTTCCTACATATACTATGGAGAAGATTTATACCTTTCTGCCCGACATAAACATCTTACAGGAAAGGGCTACTTCAATTGTAATTCCTCAGGGGTTGGTTTACCTGGTGACATGTAGGTCTTGTGGGGGATTCTACGTTGGTAAAACCGAAAGTCAACTAAAACGTAGAATTTATGAACGCATGAATGATGTAAGGAATAAAAACTCCAAAAATGCCCTATTCAAACACACCTTGGAATGTACAAAGGCCAACTTTACATTTTTTGTTTTTGATTCACTTCCTAAGGAATCTAGAGGTGGAGCCTGGGAAACTAAGCTTGAATACAGGGAGACTTTTTGGCAAGTCACCATGGAAGCTAACAAATTCCCAGGTCTTAATGACCATATTTCCCTGGCACCACTATTAAAATTAAGGTCTGCCAAATTATAAAATAACCTTACAATAAAGACTTTTTAAAATATGTTGATCTCAACTGTTTTTTAAATGCTTGTCTTTTTATATTTGTGCTAATTATACTGTTTTTTATGTACATTGGTACACAACATTTTGAAACTGAACATTTAACAGTTAATTTTATTGTAATTGGATAATCGGTTTCTTAATTGTATATAAGTATTTGGTTAAACTCTGCATGTTTATTACCCCTAGTCCATCCACTTTGAATGATGGAATTGAGCGTTGTGCTCAAGCTCCTTCCCTATTCCCATCATGCACCTGTCCTCTGTGTTTCCTGAGATCAAGTTTGCTACCTCAACCAGGGCAAGTGAACCAAGGGGTCTATGAGAATGGCCATGATAAAGACATGCTTTAAAGAAGGCTCTAGATCTGTCCAGTTAGGAGAAACAGTCCAGAGATAATAAAGATCTAGCATTATGGTGAGTATATGACTTCCTTGTCTGGCATTATTCCATCCATCCGCTTTGAATGTCAGGATAGATTCCCAAGCTCCCTGCTTTCCTGGGATAGGGATCATGATAGGATACCTTTGAGGATGGCTGTTCCAAAGAAAGACCTAGATCTGGAAATGATGTCCAGTTTATAACATTTAGAGACTGTATGAAATGCTGTTCATCTTGCTGCTGTGCAAATATCATTGATTGAAGAATTCCTGTAGAAGTTGTAATGGATGTAGTGAAATGAGCCTTTGGTTTTGTTGGTAAGGTTTTATTTTTGTAGTGATATCTGAAGGTTATATGGTCTGAAAACCATCTTGGCAACTTTATTTTGGAAAATTTTACCCCCAGCTTATAGGTCACATAATCAAAAAGTTGAGTTCTAGCTTTTGCTTGATGTAAGTAGAAATGTAATTGTCTGAAGAATGCAATGTGTGAAGCAATTATTCCCCTGTTTTGGAGTAGTTGGGAAAAATACAGGAAGGTGAATAGTTTAGCTGAAAGAACTCCAGGGTAAATTTCAGTATTAAAGATGGATTGGTTCTGTGTGAAACTCTTTCCTTGTGAAAAATCAGATATGGAGACGAGGAGGACAGAGCATGTAACTCTAGTCTTTCTAGCAGAAGTGACAATTACCATTAACACATTATTTCTATGAAGGAAATTTCAGAGACAGGGTTAAGGTGGGGGAGGGTGAGCCAATATATCCATTACCGTGCTTAGGTGCTACATGCATGTGGGATCTTTAACTGAGTTTTGAGGGCACAGAGTAAAAAAATCCTTTAAAAAAGCTTTGCAGATGTTCTGAGCTGCCAAAGAAGAAGAAAATTGAAACCTTTGTGAAAGTTTGCTATGGTGGTGAAATGGATCTTAATGGTAGAATAGCTATGTCCAGTATCAAACCGGGGCGAGAGGAAATGTAAAACTGATAGAACCGGAGCAGGGAATTGTCTAAGCCTTGGAGAGAAGGCCAGATGGAAATCTTCTTCCCTTTGCTCTTGTAGGTTTTGCATGTAGATATTTTCTGTGAAGCTGAAAGAATTTGGGCAATGCTATGAGAATAAGCTAGGCCCATGGCCATCACTGGAACTAGCAAAACCATGCTGTTAGCTTGTGTAAAGGAATGTCCAGGTGAGGCTCGCTAAATGGGTGGGACAAAAGATCCCATTGTGGATGAGGTCATAACACGGGGAAATGAATTTGTCTAGGCCAGAATGGGGCTATGAGGATTATTGAAGCCTTTTACAGGAGCTTTCTGGAGGAATTTCTTAATTAAGGTTAGAGGTGAAAAGGATTAGAAAAGTCAGTGGCAGACCAGTGTGTCCTTCAGGGAGTGTCTCTTTGGAAGGATTAGGTTGAAATGCTTGCTGTGTTTGGTGCTGATAAGTAATGCCAGTAGATCACAGCAAGGCTGGCCCAGAAATGAAATAGTGTGTGTGCTACCAAAGGTTTGACATATCACTCATAAGGCGTAAGAAGTGGCCTGCTGAGCATGTCTGCAAGGTAGTTGGTCTGACCAGGAATATGCATTGCTACAAGAAACTTATGTGAGGATGTCACCTACTGTCACGCTGAAGTGGTTTCCTGACATAGAAGGTAAGACTTGGTCCCTCGCTGCTTGTTGATATACCACAGTTACTAACATGTTGTCTCAGTGTATAGAAATCATGTTATGGAAGGCAGTCCTGGAAAGCCTACAACCCTAGGAGGTTGCCCTCATCTCCAGGGTATTCTAAGTAAGACTATGTGGCCTGTACCTTTCTCCTCTCAAAATGTTCCCCTGTGCCACCTTACGTATGTGTGCTACCCCAGCCCACATTTCATGTTACTAAAAGCAACAGTCCCGAACAGCAGCAGTACACAACATAAAAAGACACAAAACATATATACAACACTAAATCTATCTCCTTACTTAGCCTGTCTCTAACCCTAACCCACAAACATGAGGCCATACATCCATAACAACCAGTATAACATGACATTGCACATTTACAATTGCCTCCTTTTCAGTCAAACTTCTAATTACCTGCAATAGATAAAACTTATATTCAGCCATATTGCATTCCCACAAATAAGCATTGACTTACTTATTATTCACTTATAAGTGAGAGTTGTATCTTTTCAGTTGCGCTCACATATATATCTAAATTCCACTGAGAAATAAGATTAAAAAAGGAACAAAATAAAAGCAACTAGGCATATGCACATGGTGACATGATTGGGAAGAAGCAAAGATTTTTTTTTTAAGTGTAAAAAGTATTAATAGGTTGAACCTGTCAAGAGGAAGGAAAAATTATGTGAGAAAGTGAATGAAAATATCAAAAACTGAACTGAAACTGTGATTAAATTGTAACGCTTATCAAACCACTTGGCTTGTCCATCTTAGTTGCTGAAGCGGCAAAAAAATCTGAGAAAACACAGAGGACAGGAGCATGATGGGAGTAAGGAAAGAGCTCTGGCTGTTGATGAGATGAGTTGCTGAATCCAATCAGCCTGACAGCAGTCAATCCCACTATTCAAAGTGGACAGATGGGATAATTTAAGATCTAGCAGGCACAAATGAAGTATAAATCATTCCTGTCTGGAAAGCGAACTGAAGAAAATGTACAACATGCTTTTACTTGAATGTGGAAGGATACAGATTTTTAGGGAAAAGGTTCCCTTACAATATAAGCATGCTAGTTTTGAGAACATTCAGTTAAAATATTTACAGATTAGGGAGCATGATATTAGAAACAAACACCTAGAAGACAAAAACTGGATAAAATCATAGGGTGCAGTATAGATGTTGTGGAAGAACAGGTGTTAAAAAGTGTTACTTACATTTTTGGAAATGTAGCATACCATTGGAAAATGTATGAATTTGGTTATGGTAAAAAGAATGATATTGTCTGTTTTTTGTTCATCATCTTTTTGTTTGTGTAAATAGGTTTTGCTGCTGGTGTATATATTGTTTGCTAATGTAGTGAATGTTGTTAGTAATGTCCTCTGCTCTTTTCAATGGTGTCATTTAGATCCACCTGAGCTATCGGGTAGCTTTAGCCTTTTTTAACTTCTTATTTGATGGATAGGTACATGTATAAATATAGATATATTGATAATTTATTTGTATGTATTTACATACCCAGTCATAGTGCTTCTTTTCCCTAGCTCAGTTCATTAACATTAGTATAGACTTTTTTTAAACAGAATTTGTAAAATTAAGGCATGAGATGGTTATAAAAATATATATGAGGAACATATTGGAATATACAGGTGGGGGACTAATGACTGATCACATATAGAACACAAAAAGAAGAGTACATGTTAATGAATGGTTATGCCATTTTTTGAATCTTACAGCATGTGATTTGCACTGTATAGCTAATAATGTTTTAGCTCAAGTATGGAGACTGGTCATACTGCTGATTTAATGTTAACAAGCTACACTACATACAGCTGTGTTAGACTTCATTGTCGGTTAAAAAGGAGCCATCAAGGTCTTATGAATTTTCCCATTATCTTTTTTTTTTCCCAGGAGGACTGAGTCATTCAGTTTTGATAAACTGCAAACCTGTTGAACAGGGCTATTCCCAACATATTATTTGCCCGGAGAGTATAGATGGAAAGGTAATATCACTTTTTGTTCTCACTTTTGCTATTTTAGTCTGTAATGCACATATCACTTTGTATGTGCTAAGTAATTAATAAAAATGGATTTATTGAGCAGGAGGAACTTAATCTGTTTTAAACTTTAATGTAAGTAACCTTTATTAGTTATATAACAACACTTAGTATGTAGATTTGAATAGTTCCATGAAACTGCTGGAATATTTGTGTCGGAGCTCAAAGGAACTCTTATTCAGTCATGAAGATTTTGAAAGACTTTAATTTATTAGCCTGTGGAGAATGCAATTTGTTACCTCCTTTGCAGAGCAATATATTTGTCTTTTGTTGGCATAAGACGCAGGAGTGGCCTTAGGTCAACTGGTGACCTAGGCAGAGGGCACAACGGCACCCCCCACCACACCAGCCAGTGCCCCCATCCTGGTCTACCAACACCAAATAAATGCTGGTAATGTACCCCCACTAAAGTGGCACCGTAGGCGGCCGCTTAGTTGGCCTATGCCAAGGCGCATGCTGTTGTTTGCTTTATTTAATTTATTTAAGGATGTTCACCATGCTTTGTTAATCACCTGCCCAGATATAAAACATGAGAGTGCATTTCAGACCATTAGTAGACAGCAGTTGTTAATGACTATTAGTGGATTTAAGGGAAGATTACAAATGTTAAGTTTTTCTTCTTACAAAGTTCTCAGTGATGAATCCATTCTTGAAAGTGCTCATACAGAACACAGGTATATCTTTTTGTCTGAGCATGATTACTCAGCCTCTTTGCACACCATTGTGGCTTTGTGTAAAACCTCACATTTTTTTTTGTATCATCTGATATGAGAAGGCGTGGTCCCTCTACAGTAGCCACCAGGATTTCACATCACAGGCATTAGGATCTGTTGGTAGATCGTTATTTTGAGGATGCTGGGCTCCCACTCCTATCCTTTTTTGTATCTTATTGCTCTTCTCTCTGTATCTTTGTTGCCGTGGAAGTTGTGTGGCCATGATCAGAGTGAACTTGGGTTGCAGACTGCAGTTTTCTCATGAGAAAAACGTTTTTCTCTTGGCTGATTTTGTCTAGTAATGCAAGTGTGTCATGTTTTTATTTCTTTACACTTTTACCAGTTGTTGGTGGTTTTGGCTTTTGATTCCTTTACTTTTTTCGTCTTCCCCTTAGGTATATGTTGAGCCTTAATCCTACTAGGCAGACATGAAGTAACTTTTGAAATGTGCTGCAGTAGAGGCATTTCACCCAGAGAGGGCAAATACTTTGTGTATTGCAACGGAGACAGTTATCAGACCTTTTGCTGCAATATCTGCTTACATTTTAACAGAGCTACCCATAAATGGAGGCTGGAGAAGTTTCAGCTTTGTCTTAAGAAGAAGACTTTACTGAACAAACAACCAGTATCTGAGCCAGATTCATCATCCAGCTCCAATGCTAGGCCCTGGATGTTGTTTTGGACTTCCCACAAAAATAGCTGGTCAGGATACACAAGACTGTCAGATGCCAGCATGTCCAGCCTCCCACATCTTTTTGCCCAATGCCAACACCTCTGTCATCTACCCAGGGAACCCTAGAATAAATGGGAAGAGGAGGACTGAAATAGTAAATACCTTGTCCTTATTTTGAACACCTTCCTTTTCATAAAATGCAAGAACAGATGGTTTATTTTCCCTTCCTCCTACACCATCCTCATATCTGGTCCTTTTCTTCATCCCTTTCTGGATATGAGAAGCATGGTGGAGTTATTGTAAAGTTAAAATGTATAATGGCCGCTATGAACTTTCCCATTCTGTCAGTCCATATGCAGTGGGAAAGGTCATATAAAGGACAGGGTCAGACATTTTCACTGGTGTTGGCATCACTCCTGTCTTGCTCACCAGTGTCCTTTGCATCATTGACACCAGTTATAAGATTTGCTGTTGGTGGGGCACACTTTGATCAGCCCAGTGCCATGTGCTATGGCATTGCACTTCCAAAAGCCTTGCAAACTGTTGCTGATACCACCTTTGACTCTGTATGTGTTACTGATTCTTCCAACCCCTTATTTTACAGCAGTGCTGTACTTGGCATTGTACTTCCAGCGATTAGTCGTGTCAGTGTCAGCCTGTGGACAGGTCCTACGCCAGTTCTTTCTGCAGCGATATTCCTAAAACCACTTTCTCAGAGTGTGAATCCAGTACTCAGCACTTCAGTACCAAGAGACAGTATTTTTTACATGCAGTCCTACATGGTATTGATACAAGTGACCCCAACACAAGTTCTTCTGCCACCAGCAACAATACTGTGCTATCTGATACAATTTCTTTTGGCTCCAGACATACCTTTCAACTGTCCAGATTTTTGCCTTATATTTTTGGTCCATTCCATATAAAATTTGTGGTTTGCAGGCAAATCATTGACCATTAAAGTCAGTAAATAATGGCATTTATGTGAGTTTCATACTTCCTATCATTTAGAAAATGCATGCTAATGCAAAATCTGTTATTCTATCAACTTTCTAAGTTTGGAAGGGCAGTATTAAAGTCTGTCCCTGATTTTGACCTTTGTCCTCCCATTATTTTTGGCTTTGTCCAGCATTGTGCTAAGAGTTTGAAGGGTATGGCTCCAACAAAGATACGGCTGATTTCAGTGGTAGCATCTCTGGCATGACTGAGCTACCGTGAAGTAGTAAGAACCATAGAAGAGATTGCTATGGAAAAACATTTTATCCAACCAAGTGTGCTGCAACTTCCTACTGAGATAATCACCAGGAGAATCTCTTCTCAGGCTCATAAGAGCCCTCACCAAAATGACCAGAAAAGATGATGGAAAGGGGAAATCACCTGCATTCCACTTTAGACTCTGTAGGTACTGACCTGGTTGAAGAGGAAGGGAAAAACTCAGTAGGATCATTGCTTGATGACCCAGAATTATTTGTGTATTTGCATAAGATGCAAGAACATGTGGAGTAGCCCTTGGACACTGTACCCTGTCCCTAGAAGGGGCCACAATCCCCAGGGTGTTTACTGTGTGTGGCTGTAGCACCAGTCCACAAGAGGCTGAAGGTTGTCAGGGTCTTGTATCTGAATAATTGGCTCATTGTTACAGCATCCTTCTCTAAAGTGGTTGAGGACAGGGATCTTGTGCTCAGGTTGTACCAGTTTATCGATATTACAGTCATTCTGGCAAAATATGAGCTGCGACCCTCCCAGTGCATTACATTTGTAGGAGTGTATCATGGCCAGTGTGGTAGGCAAGGCCTTCCTTCTGTTGGAAGAGGTAAATGAGTTTCAGACACTTGCAGACTGCCATTGTTTCCTCCAAAACTACTTCAGAATGCTGTTTCCAGATCTTGGAACATATAGCAGAAACATTATTTATGGTGCCCCATGCCAGGCTGCATTTGGAAATTTTACAGTGGCATTTTTCTGCATGTACTGAAGCCAGCATGACCAACCCCTTTCACCCCTTGATTCACATCACCAAAATCTGGCCATACTGTGATAACCTTTAGTAAGTCCATCCAAGCTCCTGCCCCTATGCATGTGGTCATTGCAGGTATGTCGTTAGAAAAAGTAGACCATATAGGGAAAGTGGACTTCTGGAGTGTCACACATCCATTTCAGAATGCTTTTAAAGGTGTTCAGGGTGGCCTGTCTCTAGAACCATTAACATGCATGTAGGCAGTATGGCTTGTGAGGTGAATCAACAAGCAAGGAGGGTATACAGCTGTAACCCATATGGAAAAAAAAACACAGCTCTCCAGAAATGGACTGTAGTGTGCAGCTGCATTCCAGTAGCAGCACACATCCCTGGGAAAAATACGTCTCTGGCATACAGACTTAACAGGTGTCTTCCCCTACCTTACAAGTGGTCCATAATATAAAATGTAACCAGGAAGCTTTTTCACAGGAGGAGGAAGCAGGGTGTATCAGCAGGCATCTGTACTGTGGCCACTAGGTTTTTACTAGACAGATCTGTCAGGTACTAAATCTGGTCATTATTTCGAAAACACATTCAGGCTTTGGAGCCACTGTTGTCAAAAATATATTCTTATTACCCAAGTTACCCAGATATATATATATATTGTATATATATAGTAGCTAGCTTTCATAGATAATCAGTTTCTCCCATAGGCCAGAAACTAGCCATGTCATAGATTACTTGTTTTACCCCTTAGCCAGAAACTGGTGAAATAATTTATTTTATTTATTTATTTGTTTTACATTTGTTGACCGGGCTAGTCCAACTGGATATATATCCATTTACAGTAGAGGCCCGGGGAGAAAAGCTCCAGTACAGGCAAAACAAACAATGATATATCACAAAAAAAAAATATTTTGAATAAAAATATAAAAGGTAAAAAAGAGAATTGCAAAATAAAATCTAAATACTTATAAGATGAGTTCAACAAATTAAAAATAAAAACATAATACTGATAATTACAGATGTTCTTCATATAAGAATCAATGTTGCAGCTTGGTTTCTTAGCTGAATGAAGGCAGATACCAGTTATTCCAGTCTGACTTTTACAGCAGTAAGATTTCTCCAGAGTGAAGCTGATTTCACTCCTCTGCAGAAGTCAGCAAGATGCACCGTTCCCCAGTGCTGAGTCTGAAATTGGTCAGTATTGATCAGTGCACTACCCTGGTAAATAAGTAAAAGGGATAGTACCCTGCATTATCTTCTCTTATTATTCATTTATTTTTTTTTATAATTTTATAGTTGCTTCTCTTTGAGAGTCCACCATTTTCTTCCTGGCTTTTTCAGAGAGTGGGACATTCTGGCCTTTCTGTTTTGAATGTTGTCATATAGAGTTACTGTTGTTACTTGTGAATGACCATTTTAAATTTGGTGATTTTTTTTCAGTAGCCAGTGATGTCCCTGGAAAAGGTTGTTTGTGTGTGTGTGTGTGTGTGTGTGTGTGTGTGCGCGTTTGTTTGTTTGTCTGTGTGTGTGTGTGTGTGTGTGTGTGTGTGTGTGTGTGTGTGTATATATATATATATATATATATATATATATATATATATATATATATATGTATGTATGTGTACATATGCATGTGTGTACAAGGTAAAGGCCCATGCTTCTATTTGCAGGTGGTAAAAGGTAGAGAGGTACTGAAGCTGAGCAGTGTCTTTCTAGCACTAAATGCCTATGGCCATAAGGATTTTTCCTCATGTTGTACAAGGATCACAGTAAATGAGATAGAATCATTGATTAGTTATTTGTCTGATTCACTGAGCTTAAAAGTGGGGAAGCCACATTACTTTATTTGAATGACAACGGAGAACGTGACCTCTTCATCAGTATTTCTTATAGACACTAATGCTAAAAACCTTCTTTAAAAAAAAAACTTAAGTTTAATACTCATCATTATTAAAATATTAATTGTGCTGTTTTTATTAACATTTTTGTGTTACTTTATTTTTGCAGTGCCTAATGTTGGGTATATAAGTACTCAAAGTGCCCTCACTATTTCCATTCAGAACTGGTGCCTGAATTTGACATTTAGATAGAAAAAAAAACTCTTCTAACTTAGCTAAAAGTGGTTACAAAAATTTGAATTCCATCTGCCTTTTGCCATTACCTAAGTATCAGTGAATGGTGGTATACACAGGTCCTCAGTGGTTAAATATAGCAGTATATGGTTGTCATTGCCTAGCCCCGTGGTCATGCTTACAGTGATTTCCTTCATTGTTGTTGGATGTCATTCAGAGCTGTGGAACCGTTGAACACTTAAATAGTGATGCAGCTGGCTCACTGAATTAGGAAATGGTGATGTCATAAGTACTTTATATGAATCTTTTCAAGAGGAAGTAATGGCATTTCAGATCCTTGTATCTCGGGTATTTATGGTTATTTATGGTTGTAAGTAGATGGTAGTTGTTGCTGGAGTTGACCCTGCCTTATAAACAGAAAGTGTGCCTGTTTTGTTGATGTGTGTGATCACATCTAGCTTAACTTCAACTTGTAATCTTATTCACTGGGTGTTTTTCAATTTGTCATGTTTTCCCTACTGTATATTTCTTGCTGCCATAGTTATTTCCTAGGTTAAATGTGCCATTTATCATTTGGAGGCATTGATTAGTGCAGACTAGAGACATTGTTTTGCTACCTTTCACTGTATATTCTAGATTGACTGTGTTATTACTTAGATATCACTTAAAATTAGTACTGTGGAATTAAGTTTCTTGGTTTTCACTCCAAGAGGAAACCACAGTACTTTGAATCAACCCCACAGGAAGCCTGTATGTGTGCAGCACTATATAAGCATAGTAGTGGTGTTTAGCACTGTCTGTGCCCTGGGAACATAAAGTGTGCTTGTATAATGTGGTTGGGTGATCAGACGTTGCTCCTGCTTCAGTTTACAGCTTTGCCTAGTTTTACTTCCATCTCTCCATCCCTCCCCTGCACTTAATTAATTTGATGTTTTGTTATTTTGACACCACACACCACTCCCCATCCCACAACTCACCAGAATTTTTCCTACTTATACCAGTCTCAATAACATTTTTTTATGTTGTAAGGTGTTGAAAAATAGCTTCTTTTAAACCTGATTAGATTTGACAGCTGTGTCATGCAAACAGCCCTGCTTAATAGTACTGTCCAAATTGAATTTATAAGCTATTACATTTTTTACATAAATTGTTAATGTTGTTTGCTGCCACATTTACTAGCCATTAAGCCTCCCCAGTTGGACCCAAGCTTATCTTAATCCGTCCTCCACCAGGTGGAGAGACACGCAGCCCACATCACTGCAGGAGCCAATTATGCCTTCACCCTCCTGTAAACTTGCTGATACCAGTTGGAGGATTGGTGATCTGCACACATAATCTCAGGTCACGGCCCCCCATTCCTGTGAAGGACTGCTACAGCCCATGGCTGACTCTGCTATCCTCCTTCCCTCAGAATCGTCAAGGCCATCCTCCTTGTGTAGTTCCTATAGCTTCTAATCAAATTTGGGTCATATGATTTTGTCCTTGTGAACAACAGAACTGGTATGTTTTTTATATATTATTTGATTCATTTTTGTCCAAATTTTATATAATAATTCCAGTTCTTAACAGTAGGTCCTTGTACGTCATCCAGTTAAGAATACTTTAGCGTTATGTTTCACCTGGATCAACTCTGCTCATACATCAGGGGATAACTACTGTGAAAACTCATGCAGTTTTGAAGGTTAATTCATTAGTGTGGTTTATTTAGGAATGCTTTCATTGTGCTCTGCAGCCATATTAATCATTAATTCACACTGTGACAATGTTTCAGAGTACTTGTGTGTAAGGCTACTTGGCTTTTCTATGGCTTGAGACTCTTAAATGAGGGTAGTCAAGAGGATCTTCAAAGTTCTGTCAGGTATGGTTGTACTGCTTAAATTTCTGTTCATTGTTGTTAACTTAACACTTCTATTCAACATCTTGCTTTTACTAGGCTATTTAATCCACTGCTTGCCAAGTTACAGCATCAGTTTGTCAACTTCTCCTCAGTCATTGAGGGCTTCTCTGTTGGTTAGTCCTCAGTTAAGGTGGATGGCTAGAAAGAGGGATATGGTGTTCCTGCTCTCAGCTCATGATGGGTGATAAAAAGGCTGTAATGCTTTTCCCTCACTGAAGAAAAAGTATTGCTTGCAGGAGGCATTAAACTCAGGCCTGGACTATCCACTCGAAAAAAGTCTGTAACGTACCCCGGGATACATTTGGGCACAAAGTACTTAGTATGTAGTCTTTGTTAACATCAACAGCATTTGTAATAAAGGGGCTTTTCTCAAATATTAGATAGTACAGGCTAACCTAGATTGTCTTGTCATAAGTCAGTTGTAGTTGAAGCATGACATATGTTTGTCATGTTTGAAACATTCACCAAAATAGACTTGGTCTTAGGTTCACAGATGATGTCATACAGCTGCATCTGTGCATGCATCCATTTGAAACTGTCAGTATTGTTATTTCTCATGTTTTGTGTTTTCCCAAGATGAGAATGACAGTGGTCCATTTGGATCAGTGTTCTATCCAATAAACAAATGAAAATAAAAGGAACAGTTATAAATGTCACACATCTAACAAAATATACAGCTCTTGACATTTATACATGTAAGGAAGTATGTAACTATTAACAAAACCACTTCATAGGAGGGTCTCGCAGAGTTATTAACTTAAACTGTGGGATCTTGTGCAGTCTGTAAAAGCTGTGTCTCATACCAGCTCCACAGACCATTCAGATACTATTGTCAAGTAGAGTGTCTTTTGGCACAGGCACTCCTTTCTCATACTTTTCAAAAAAGCAGCCTGACCACCAGGGTTTTCATGTCTGCAACAATTCAGGTGGCTCGCTGTTGAAGCTTCGTATGAGAAGATACTGTCCAGTGGTACCTCAGAAACTTTTGGAAGTAATATTCCAAAATTTGGAGTAACAAATTAGTCTGATTCCCACAGTTAGAATGGAACTTTTGTGGTGGGTAGAGCAGGACAGATTAGTAATACAAAAGACTCCATCCTTGATTACACATGCCACAGAGTTTGCTTGCAGGTACATATAGGGCACACAAAAAATGCAGGAGAAGTGGTCCACCTTGATCAGACCCAGTCTTACAAATGTGAAAGATTGTTTCAGTCAGGCACCCTGGAAGTAGTTAAAGACAGTATTGCTTTGGTTAAGAGAAAGTTGCTGATGTCTTATGATTTATAAGTAAAGAAGGGAGGTACCGGTTGTTACCAACTCAGTAGACTGGTCATGTCTGCATGTGAGAAGATCCCAAAGCCAAGCCTGTCTCTCTACAATGTCTACATGCCCAGCAAATAATATATAATGACAGAGCACACAAACATTTCCTTGTTCAGCCTGAATAAGTGAAAGTTAGACAGAGAAGTCTTAAAAACCTCTACTGCAGAAGTTGGGTACTCCAAAAATAGACTTGTTCACTTTTCACACATCTCTTGAGAAATTCTGCTCCAGGTTTTCATGCAAGGAGGTCTGGCTAGTGAATGCATTCTCTATCATGTGTGATGAGTGCAACAGTGAAACACTAAGAACGTCAGCATGTTACATCAGTTTCAGCCAACATCAATGTTGTATATGCATGTGGTTATTTTTTTTGCATTGTCTTTTCTAATGGAAGCCTTTTCCTCAGACGTTATAAGAAATCATAACACCATAAAGCCTTACCTATTTAAATGAAAAAAGTTTTCAGTCTAGTGTATCAAAAGCTGTTTGTTTTATTTTGAATGTTAACATTTCTTGAATAACTTTACATTCAGCCAGTTTTCTAATTGCAGTAATATTCTATAGGATGGAAACTGTTGGGGAAAATAATGGAAATTCTAAGGGCTTGGATTTCAGGTTCATTGTTTCTCAGTAACACCCACCTTGGAAGGTATTGATGTTGGCTGAAACTGATGTAACATGCTGACGTTCTTAGTGTTTCACTGTTGCACTCATCACATTTGGGTTATCTGTTTGTCGTAGCCCTCAGTCGGCCTGATTAACAAAGTCTTGGGTCCTGCGTCGGTTGCTGTCCCTTTTTCCATGATGTCAGGTCGTCAGGGGTATAAAACATGCAGCCGATGCCATTACATCAGTCTTTCTTGCCGTGCAGTGCCCAAAGCAGAAGCAGTTCGCAAGTGCTGGTCGGCCGACTCCTGAAATTTTCGTTTTCGAGTTTCAGAACCGAAGTCTTCAACTAAAGCTAAGTACCCCGTTGGGGAAACTTTTTCTTGCTCCTTACCAATGTCAGTAAAAGTTAATAATTGCATTTCTTGTGGAAAGTAAATACCTCACAAAGATTTTCATTCGTACTGTATTCTTTGCCTAGACCCTGACCACAATGTACCTTGATGTTGGTTTTGTGCTTTATTTAATCAACGCACTATCCATCGTCGGTATATTTTTGCCTCTAAATATTTTGGTTCTCGGTTCAGTTATCCTGAAATTGTCGTCAGTAAGCCATCCGACTACCGGAATTCCGAAAAAACGCAAAGATAAAGACAGAGACAGGCTGCCTAGGTCCAAAGCTGCCAATGACGCTTCTCCTAAGCCAGTCGCCAGTTCGCCCGTACTCAGTGAGGGGCTTTCGCAGCCCCAGATACCTGCTACTTCTGATTCGCAGGCCTCTACTGAGACTCATTCGGAGTCCGGTATGCCGTGAGATGCTTCAACTGTGGAACCTGCGGATGTCTGTATCTTGGATGGGTCTGACCAGGATCTGATTTTTCTGATTCTTCTGATGATCTCGATTTACAGTTATCTACTTATGAGGATTCTGATGCAGAGGACTCTATTCCCTCTGCTTCCCCTCCAGAGGATTTTTCTTTTAGTGAAACCTTGCACACTCTAAGGGAGCATTTCCACTGGGAAAGCCAGGATTTTTCTGATTTGAAAAAGAGGCTTAGGGATTTCTTACTCTTGCCTCAGCATAGGCCTTTAGCTATACCTCCTGTACTAGACATTGTTGATGATGCCTTTCTGGAATCTAGTTTGGCCCCTGATTCTTTGCCTTCTGCTCCCAGAAAACCTGACATATATTACAGGGTTCCTGATTCTCACAAGTTCCTTTTTAAAAATCCTGTTGTGGATCCAGAGACTATTTCACAGGGACCCAAGGGCATTTAGGCCTCTACTGCCAAAACCGTACCCCTTCTGATAGAGACTCCAGGGTGCTGGATAGATGGGGTAAGAAGGTTTACACTTCTGCAACCTTGGCCATTAGGGCCTTAAACTATCAGTTTCATATGTTAAAGTATCAACAAATTATTCGATTGCTTAAACAGAAAATGTTGTTGATTCCTGACTGTGCTGAAAATAAGGAATTACAGGATTTAATGCATTCTGATGAACAGGTTGGAAAACGTACTTTGCAATGTGGGTTTGATTCTTTAGAGGCCTCTTGCAGGGCTGCTGTCACTGGGTCTGTACTCAGAAGGCATGCTTGGCTTAAGGAGCAATCTTTGCCTAATCATGTTAAAGCTAAACTGTTGGATGCTCCCTTAAATCAGGACCGCCTGTATGGCAACAAAGCTGAGGAAGTTCTTAAAAAGATGGAAGATAAAGCTAAATCTATACAAACTGTTAGATTTCTTACAAGTTCAGCCTCCAAGATTTAGTAGGCATTGGCCCTCTAAGAATTGGTTCTTTACAGCTCCTTCTAGGCCTTCTCAATCCAAACCCAGACACAACAGAAATCCCAGGTTTCAGTCCCAGGGTACGCACAAGACTAAGCAGTGGGGGCTTCTGCTTCCAAACCTGGGAGTAGTAAGACTCCCCCCTATGGAAAACTGTCTCAATGACTTGATTTTAAAACTTCCAAGCACTTCTCAACTGAATGCTCCCTTAGGGAGAAAGATTGGTCTGCAGGCCAAAAACTGGGAACTCATTACTAAGGACAAATGGGTTTTAAATATAGTGTCCCAAGGATACAGATTTCACTTCCACACATTACCAATGCCGAAAGGTTGGCTAGATCTACCCCCAAATCAGTGGGCAGAGGCTCAAAAGCAAATACTCGCTTTTAAACATAAAGGCTATTCAAACTGTACCAAAAGAGGAAAAAGGACAATGTTTCTACTCAAGACTTTTCCTGGTACCCAGAAAAGACAATTCATGGCGTCCTATTCTGGGCCTGTCTACTCTAAACACCTTTTTGGTGATTCCAAAATTCAAGATGCTGACTCTTCACCTATGCTAGGAAAATATGCCTGGATGGTAACACTCGATTTAAAGGAAGCATACCTGCACATCCCAATCAGAGAATCTTGCAGAAGATACCTATGCTTCAAAGCAGGTTACATTTACCAGTTCACTGCACTGCCCTTTGGCTTATCTACTGTGCCCAGGGTATTCTCAAAGTGCCTAGCCCCAGTCATCGAATTTTGCAGGCAAAGAACCTGGACGATTGTTTAACTCAGGCAGAAAACCAGGACATACTTTTGAATCATCTGGCCTTTGTACGAAGGGTGCTGACTTGTCTGGGATACACCATAAATGAAAAGATATCACACCTGGTACCCTGTCAGCAAATCATATTCCTGGGAGCAAGCTTGAATACAACTTCTTAGATGGCTTTCCTCACGCCAGAGAAACAAATGCATTTGACAATTTACTTCAAACAAGTGGCCACAAAAACCTACTATCTGCAAGGCAAATACTGCAAGCCTTGGGGTTCATGGCCTCCTGCATTCTTCTGATTCCATATGCAAGACTGCATATGAGGAAACTACAGTGGTATCTAAAAAGCCTTTGGTGTCAACATTCTCAGGATCTAGAAGCAATGATTCCTCTCATACCTTGCCTACGCCTAGAGTTTCTATGGTATGCAGAGGCCTGCCACCAAAACAAGGGACTACCATTCACACCACCCCCTGCCACCCAAACACTAACAACAGACGCATCAGATTATGCATGGGGAGCCCACCTGGCAGGGAAGTACATTCAGGGCAAATGGAACCCAAGTCAAATGCACTTGCATATCAATCAAAAAGAAATGTTAGCTGTACAGCATGCTCTGACAGCCTTCAAGGACCACATTCTTCCAGGACAATTAATGGTACATAAACAAGCAGGGGGTACACAGTCTTACCTCCTATGCAGACTAGCCATGGCATTGTGGAACACAGCCCTGAGCTACCAAGTGCATCTACAAGCTCAATTCCTGCCAGGAAAACTAAATACACTGGCAGACGAACTAAGCAGAAACCTCATGGACCCACACGAGTGGAAGCTGGAACCAAGGATTTTCAACATGTTGACTAACAAATGGGGGAGCCCAGATATAGACTTGTTTGCCTCCCCCCAGAACTATCAGTTGGACAAATTTTGCACAAGGACTCCCCACAAACAAACTTGGAAAGTGGATGCTGTGTCCTTCAGCTGGAAAAAACTATCAGTTTATGCCTTTACTCCTCTGCCTCTGCTCTCCAAAGTACTACTTAAGATCAAACAAGACAAACCAGGGACGATTTTGATTGCACCAGACTGGCCAAGCCAACACTGGTACCCCCTCTTGTGCAGTGTGTCACTGTTGGCCCCATAGCACCTGCCTCAGACTCCTACCCTATTGTCTCAGCATTAGAACCAGATACCTAGCAGCCTGGCTAATAACCTAATCTCTCCTTTACCATCCCTCAGTAAACCAGTGATGGATATCATTTTAGAGGCAAGGAGGCCTAGTACTAGAAAATCTTATGCTGAAAAATGGAAAAGATTCTGTGCCTGGAACCAGTCTCAAGGGATGAGCACAGCAGTGCCCAATTTATCTCAGATTTTACAATACTTAACTGAGATGCTTCACAAGGGCCTGTCTTTCTCCTCCATCAAAATTCACGCCTCAGCCATTTCAGCTCATTATAACACAGAACCTCCCCTCTTCTCTCATCCACTGCTTAAGCAGTTCCTCAGAGGGGCCAAAAATCTACGACCACCCAGGACAGCCCCAATTCCAGCCTGGGACCTTAACTTTGTATTGGAAAAGTTCACCCTTCCTCCTTTTGAGCCAGCTGCCACTGCAGATTTAAAATTCCTTTTAGCAATCACTTCAGCAAGAAGGGTATCTGAATTACAGGCCCTCATGGCATTGGAGCCTTTCATCATCTTTCATGCAGACAGGATGTCCCTCAGGACCAATCCCTCCTTCATGCCCAAGGTGGTATCCAATGTGGCCCTTAATTAGTCCATACATTTGCCAACCTTCTTTCCTAATCCACAGAACAAAGGGGAACGGATTCTGCACTCCTTAGACATGCACAGACAACTTAGATTCTACTTGGGCAGAACTAGACCTCAAAGGAAATCAGATCAACTTCTGGTGGCATTTGCTACAGGGGCAGAGGGGAAGGCTATTTCAAAGCAAACCATTTCCAAATGGATAGGCCGTTGCATTCATTTCTGCTACAAGCACCATGGAAAACCTATCCCACAGGGTATCAGACTCCACTCAACCAGGGCTGCATCTACCTCTACAGCCATTCTCAGAGGCTTCCCTTCCAGGGACATCCTAGATGCTGCTATCTGGAGTTCAGTACATACTTTCACCAAGCATTACCATCTGCTAATTTTCTCTAAATCCAGAACTGGCTTTGCCACTGCAGTCTTGCAGGGCCTTATAGCTGGTCCTAATGCTGTCTAAATTCCTCCTCGCATCCTTAGCTTTGGGAATCTACCCAAATGTGATGACTGCAGCAGTGAAACACGAAGAACATAGTACAGTTGTGTACACTTACCATAAATGTAGATGTTCAAGTGTATACACTGTTGCAGTCCTGGTTACCCTCCCTCCAGCCCTCTTTCTTCTTTTGGCTATACCTCTACTCTACTTTACTATGCTCAAAAGCTTTTTGGTGTATTTGCTTTTTTGTTGGAGGTATAACCTTGTATATTTATAGATTTAATTGCTTCCCATTAGGGGAGCACCTGACATCGGTGGCAAGAAAAATGGATGTAATGGCGTCCGCTGCATGTTTTATACCCCTGACGACCTGACGTCATGGAAGAAGGGGCAGCAACTGACGCAGGACCCAAGACTTTGTTAATCAGGCCGACTGAGGGCTACTGCAAGCAGATAACCCAAATGTGATGACTGCAACAGTGAATACACTCGAACATCCACATTTATGGTAAGTGTACACAACTGTACTTTTCTTAGTGTGACAGAAGTTCCCATTATATGTTAGATTTCCGCTGCTGCTGTCTCAACTTTATCTGATTGCTTCTCAGGCTGGGACCACTGGCAAGTTGTCCAAATTGAACTGCTGCCATAGCAGGTAATGTGCCTAGGATCTGGGACCTTTCAAAAAATGTCATTTTAATGTGACACATAATGACATGTAGCCTGTTTTTGAGGTGAATCTGTATTGTTGTATCCTATGAGCTTCATATTTTTGGCAGGGTAAACTGTTGTAATGCATATTTAGTCCTTTTCCAATGAAGCACTCTTCATCAATTCCTGAATCGCACCATTATTCAGAAGGCCTTCCTACTATGTCAGCCTGTTTGTGAACCCACCTGTTGAATGCTCTAGGTAGAACTGTTAACCGTTTCCTATCTGGGGCAGATAAGTGAATGATCCACCTTCTTGGGGGACTGGAACAGATTTTTTAGTTGTAAAATGTAGAAACTGAGCAATAGATGACATGAGGAATGGGTAAAGGGGGCAGCAACACAGTAGGCAATGGCTGACCAAGTTTGCAGATGACTGCAAGCTGGGTGCTGCCATCAATTCCCCTAGTGATGTGGACATCCTTCAAGAGGGTCTCACTCAGACAAATGACTGGTGCCAGATACATGGCCTCAAGCTGAATACCAAAAAATGTATCATATCCCGTTTGGGGAGAGTAACGTCCCCACAAATTTATCACATTAATAGCAACGTCCTATGCACTCAAATCAGTCGTGAAGGATTTGGGTACCCAGGTTGATAGCAACCTGACTTTTGACCACCATGTTGCTTCCATTGTACAGAAAGCTTTCTGCATGGCCCACCTCATAAGTAAGGGCATCTCATCCAGTGACAAGGAGGTCATGACATCCCTGTATTCTTCCCTTATAAGGCCCATTATTGAGTACAACACCCCTTTCAGCATGTACCTCGCAAAGCACATGCAGCAGCTGGAGAGACCACATAGGTTCCTCACCAGGAGAATCCAGGGCCTCAAACATCTACCTCCTACAGATACACTAAAAGCCCTATCCCTCTACTCAGTTTCATACAGACACCTCAGAGGTGACCTTTGTCTGGCATACAAGGCGATCACAGACCCCATCTTGATTGGACTGCTGCATATCCGCAAGTCAATCTCCACTTGCAGCCTCAACCTGGTCTGTGACATCAACAAGACTTGTTTGCAGGACAGATTTGTGGCCCAGAGACTTCCCCATCTATGAAGTAGACTCCCTCTCCACATCAAGCAGAGTACCTCTTTGCCCCTTTTTAAGTGCAACCTAGCTAACTGGATAGGAAACAGAAAATATACCCCTGGGATTCCACCCGTGTCCCTGCTGGACAGGGGCATCAGGTGCTGATTTGTCTTAACATGGGCTAAACTCTTGGCTAGGCTTATAAGGGCCTCAGGCCAATAGCCTAGTAACCTCTTATGATCCTATGGTAGACATAAATGTCACAGGGTAGCTAGTGCCTTGCCTAACCATTGGTGGTGCATAGTTTAGAAAAAGTTAAGATAATGTCTTCTTTGGGGGGGTTTACAGACAGTAAGGAATGATAGTGTCAGCATGTCATTTGATCCTTTAGAATTATGAAATTTTAGTTTAGACACCCATACTTGGTGATGAGGCAAGCTAGCGGATGGTACTGAGTCTTAAGAGAATAAAGGTCAGTGCAAGTTGTATATGTTTTTTCTAGGTACCTTTTGCTCTAGTGCCTAATGGCCATCAAGCTGTTCTATATCACCCCTAACCTGTTTGTGCCCCCACAACGGACATACTCAGCACTGTTCAGGAGCCAACACTTTCCAGGGAATCTACTGTACAGGCAGTCATAAGGGTTGATTATGAACATACTGGCATCTGAAAACCTTCTGCTGCTGTAACCCAATAGATAGACTACCCATTTCACTGCAGAGACTCCCCTGTATCTGCTAGCAAATTGAAAGCCCACCTTCCAGGATGCTCTTTGCAGTGCTATCCTCCTTTGAGGGAGTGTGGCAGTTTCTGTCCCTGCTGTCATTTCCCCAATCCAAATTAGAAGTACATCTGTGAATCAAAATATTTCTATCCCTCGCTGATTGGCTTCTCCACCACAAAGGCTGCTAATCAAACCCAGGTTGCAGTCAGAGTTCCATCCCTTTACATTATGGAGTTGGCTCGTACTACATCAGTCATGGCCTGTTCCATTTGTGTAATGGGATAAAACTCTGGCTACAACCTTAGAGACCTGATTTCATTTAGCAGCTCAGACACCTGTCGGAGCTGGCAAGGAGAGAGGAGAGGAGAGGAAAAATTAAGCTTCACTTAGTCACCTGTCATTGGGGGGGGGGGTGAGGAGAGCAGACATACTTTGGGCCTTGTCTTACTTCTTACCCAGCAGAGAACTGGGAATTAGATCAAGCGCAACCTTAATGAGTGGATGGGAAACCTCAAATTTGTCCCAGGGGTTCCACCTGTCTTTCAGTGACAGGGGCGACAGGTGCTGACTGAGGTTTCTTTTTGGGGATAAACTCTTGGCTAGGCTTGTAAGGGCCCCAGGGCCATTAGCTTAGTAACCTCCTATGATCCTATGATAAGTGGACTAAATATATGGGTGGGCATTTAGTGGATGCTCATGATGGGGGGGTGTTACCATCTCAGTGCTGCACCTCATAATACACAGTGGTTTATAGAATACAGAAGTGTGAGTGGAAGGTAGGGCCCATTTCCACACACACACTCACAATTATAACTGAGTCAGCTGATTATGACAACCTCTTGCATCTGCTCCACTCCTGTGCACCAGGACATTATCGGCCCTCATAAGCAGTAAGGTTTGTTCACCTGGAGAGGTGGGACTTCCCTCCCTGCAAGGGATAGCAATGGTTCATATCCATGGCAAGACAGATGTGTAGGATTCTGAAAAGATCTGAAGACATTGGTAGCTCCTGCAGCAGAGAAAGAAAAAAGAAATAAAACACTGTGACATCACTGACAAAAATTATACATGTAATCTTCATTATGTAGCAGTAGCTAAGCAGAATCAGCACCCTCCATACCTACAGTCTGACATGCCTGCATACATAGTGTATAAGCTGATATAAACATGTTTTTATTTTATTTTGTGGGTTTTGTGTTGTTTGATTGTGATTTTGCATATATTTATAGTAAATATGGCTTTGTGAACTCATGCATTAAAATTTTACTTATTGCTTACACTTATCAATGGCCCACCACCGTCATCATTACATACACTGTTTTTTGGCACAAAGAAATCATTCCAGAATCTAAGTCATCTATAGATAAAAAGGTGACATAACTTTTCTAATCTGTGCAAGACTGGGGGGGGGGTGTAATGTCTTGGCTAACAGTAGCAAGAATTTGCAGCTTTTCTGTATAATACTTGATGTCTCAAACTGATGCTTGTTTATTGAGTGTAATATAGTAATAAATGTGTACAGTGATCATTGTCATGTCCCAGTAGTTTTGGAAGTGAGCTGAGGTATGCTGGATTTGGCAGTGAGCTGTTATGGAATATATAAGAGTTACTTTGGTGATGATTTATAAAAACAGTATTCAACAGATGAAATTATTTTGCATTGAATACCATTCAGTCTGAAGGCCAAACAAATGCTGTTTGAAACCCCCACAGCAGGTTCGTTCTCACAAGAGATTGCTGTCTATTATATTTGAGTAGCCAGGGGTGTTTATTTTGTGCCGCCTGTTATATTTAAGCAGCCAGGGGTATTTATTTACTGAAGCCTTCATTTGTATGGGCTAATGTATATCTTTAAGGTACCAGTTGTTTCAGAGGTCACTGTCAATGTAGAGAAGAACAGACTACCTCTCAATTCTGAAAGTCAAGATAAAACGGTACATAATTACATGCAATCACTTTCATAACATTAATAATGCGATAATCCACTAATTTATGCTTGATACATGACCAAGTACATTTTGTTATGTTATGGCTGTTATTTTTTCTAGGGGAAACATTGTTTTACCTTGCTGAATGCAAATCCCCCACAGCGTTTCTTTCTTCAATTAATCGTAATTAATGCCCTGTCTTACAGTCTTTCTGGTTTTATCAGAATTCACATTCATGATAGAGACTGCACTGCAGAATGTTGTGTGACTACATAGTAAAGGTTAAAATCTGACTCAGGAATAGAGCCCTGGAGGGTTTTTTTTCACTGTGTTCTGGTGCAGAAATGTGAACCAGTTTTACAGATCTAGTGATTTCTATGGCCTTTTCTAATATTTTTAAGGTCTTGCTACTAAATATACCCATACTGTGCCTCTTTAATCCAAATTTTAGGACTACATGACAATTTTAGACAAAGCTTCAGCTATGTTAAGTGTATTGCTATGTTCTATGATTTTAAGTACATATGAATATTTTTTTCTGTGTCTGCAGCAGTTTCAAAAGATTCATTGCACATCTGAGTTAAAAATTGCTTTCTTCTGAATTTTACACACTGGTGTGTTCGCTGTTTGTTCTTGAAGTATATTATTTCCATTGGAATGCATGCAAACAGATTTTTCACAAGAAGGTCAAAACAGCAGTGTCCTCATTTCTTTTTAAGTAAGAGTAATTTTAAAGAAATAAAAAGTGGCAGTCATTGTTCATAATTAAATGTACACTGGTCTTTAAAGCTCAAGGGAGCATATTAAGACGTGTGTGTAATGCAGTATCTACTTGTAGAAATACTTAACTCGTTTGTCCTTCATCCAACAGTAGCTGCAAATTGACAAGAGTTCATAAGACCAATGAACTGTCAGTACAGAACTTAGCAGCATGAATGTGTCTTTCCTTGTGTGCAACCTGTTAATTTGCTAATACAGGTGTGCCGTTCCTACAGCAAGATGCTTCACAGCAAGTGTGCAATAGGACTCTGTCTTGTTACAATGGTAAAGCTGCTTTCAGTACAGCAGTTTAACTGGAAAATATTTCAAAGTAATTTAAAATGCAGATCATACCTCTCAACTTCTTAGCGCAAAAATCTAGACAAAGCTGGAGGGGGGGGTGGCAAAGGCTCAAAAATAGGGACAGATTTTAAATATTATTGCTTTTATAAACTTAAGAAGTTGCTAGAGTAGCAGGATTTGTGTTAGCATGCATTTAGGGGTGGGAGGTTGGCATAACGGTTAAAGTGTTAACCTTATAGACACAAGGTGCAGGGTTTGATTCTGACATGGGGAAATTGCCTAGGCTTATAATAACCTACATGGGCAGTTAGCCTAGTACTAATCTATGAACTTACAATATCTGAAACTCAAATGTATGCCATTATTTGGTGCATGAGTGATTTGCCAGAAAACCACAAATTTTATGAGGGCAGGCCAAAAATGTCAGGCAAAAATCTAGACATTCTGCAAAAATATGGACAGTTGAAAGGTATGATGCAAATATAAACACATGCCTTTCAACTGTCCAAAATTTTGCAGAACATCTGTAATTTTCCCTCATATTCCTGCCTTGTCCCGTTTAAAACGTTTTGATTTTCTGGTAAATCATTACAGTCAGTCATTAACACCAGTTATTTGAGTTTCATTCTTTTATTGTTCAGAAAATGCATGTTCATGTAAAACCTGTTGTTCTTATTAACTTTTTAAGTGAATTAGAATAATAATAATAATTAAAATCATTCTTGATTGTGAGCCATACCTCTCAATCTCTTAGAAAAAGAAATCTGGACAAAGGCCCAAAAATAGGGACAATTTTTAAATATTGCTCTTACAAACTTAGAAAGTTGATAGAATAACAGGTTTTGCATTCACATGTATTTTCTGAAGGATATTAAGTCTGAATCTCAAATTTCTGTCATTATTTTCTAACTTCAGTCTTTAATGATTTACCATTAAATTGTCTGAAAACCACAATTTTATGAACATGGACCAAAAATATTAGGCGAAAATCTGGACATTCTGTGAAAATCTGTGCAGCTGAGCATCTGTGCCCTCATTATATATTGCTTGATCTATTTTTTTTTGACTCCCCACAGCTGACCATTAGTTGCCACTGGGTCTACAGAACCTGCCTTAGCTTCATCTCACATTCTATTTAATCTATGTCCAGGTATGATGAGATTACACACTCTGATACAGCGTCACTGATGGCATAGAGTGTTTTCTTTATGCCCTAGCCCACCCCTGTGACAATCTTGCAAGTTTGTTGTAGCTGCCTTTAGGAGGTGAATGCCCTATCTCCCAACCAAGCAGCTTTGGGCTCTCCAGACTCTTCATGCTTCAGTTGCATAAAGCCAGCCTACCTTCTGCCTCTCAGGATGGGCAAGTTAATGTCAACCACGCATTCCTATCCTCCCCTGCTCAGTCCCACTAGTGCCAATGCCTGTAGTAGAACGCAGGTTAGCTGGGGATGCAGTCAGGACATCATTCCCCTGTGGCATGGCACTGCTTTGTCCAGAGTTTTTGAGCAAATAAATTGAGAGGTGTGATCATACACATTAACAGACTCACACCACCATCATACCACTCAGCCTTTCTGCAGTAAAATGTGTAACTTAGTCCATAATTACTGCGCAGGATTCCTGACAAGTTCAACATTTTAAACTAGGATAAAAATGCAGTGGAATAGCTCATTTAATCTTTGTTTTTACTAACCATTAAGGCAGGGAGTGACCGGGTCAAATCATTTTTTTCTCTTCACTTACTGCAGTCTTAGTCTCACAAACAGGACAGTAAAACAGAATTATTAGTTACTGATTCAGTGGATAGATGTGACCTTCTCCATCTTTTCAGATTTAATATCAGAACTGTGACATGCAGTGTAGTTGATTACATGTAGCCTTCAGAGGGTACTTGGGAATTTTTTTCCTAAGGCGCTAGTTTATTAGAGTTCATTTAGACTTCAGTTGTTTTGTAACTGTTCAGGCAGAATGAGATGAGACTTTTTTTTTTTTTGTGCAACCCAACACAATGTCAATTTTTGTGCAGGGCAATAAAAAAAGTTGCTAATGTAAGGAGTTATTATGTCATGCCAGATGTTTTTATAACAGAGCTGTGGGATGTGAGATGTACTCGATTGCACAGCACGACCATCCATGTAAAACGAGGTTTATTACTTCAAGCTTTCGAGTTGAAACTCTTTTTCAAAAATGAGTCACTACAAATGGTTTTAAAGTACTGATTCATTCTTGAAAAAGAGTTCCAACTGGAAGCTTGAAGTAATAAACCTTTTTTTACATGGATGGTTGTGCTGTGCCTTTTTGTTACTGGATTTAATTTCATGTTGGTTCACCAGTACGTTTAGCTGTTCTACACCTGCTTCCTGGACTTTAATTACTCGATTGCATTCAGACAGCAGTTTATGCCAGACCACTTGCCACAGGTGTGAACAGATGAACTAAGATAAGGTAGAGGGATCTGTCATGTTTATACATGGGAGCAGAAGAGACAGATGGACAGTAATGCAGGACAGCAGAGTCTGACTGTCCCGTTCCACTGCAAGCTTCACTTAGGATTGTAGTGCTAGTGTTTAGAAGTAAGATAACACAGAGCGTATGGGAGCTTGCTATCCAGAGTGAGTAGGATGACTGCAGTGTTTGTGTTCATGGAGGATGTGCCTGGTTCTTTGTTTGCAAGCAGACTGGGGTTCATACAGTAGTATTTGGTGCATCACACAAAATCCGGACACCTGAAAGATCTGGGGGTCTAGCCAGCAATGGAATTTGACTATCCACCATTAATAGTGTTGATGATATGGTTAAGTGCTTAGTGAAATAAACACTTGCAACATACCTGGCCATGCTATAGTCTTTGGCTTTGCTTGATTTAGAGAAGAAAGCAGCACTTGATACCATTAGTCATTCTTCTTTCACCACACATGTCTTGGTGACATAATTCTACAAGTACAGAAGGTTTCAGGGCTCATCGGTGAGAGACAATTTTAACTACCATTTCTTCCTATTAGAGATCACAGGAAGAGTTACAAACTGCAGAAACCAGAGGGCAGATGATAGGGAGCTGGTGTTCTAAATAAAAAGCACTATAAAAGCATTTGGATAATACTGTTTAAGGGAAAGATTTATTAAACATCTTAAAGGTGTGTCTTTATTAAACTGCATTTGTTTTACCCAAGTGCTTTTTCTACTCCTAGAACCCTGAAGACTATCAAGTCACCATCATAGCCGTCCATTCATTCCCTATTGAGGAAGAGCTCTGGTTCCTATTCGTTTCTTCCTTGATGTTAGTCAATGAAGTCCATTTCTTCCTCTGTCAAGGCAAGAGTGGTCAGTAATATGGCTGTTAACCAGGCAACCATGAGGGATATTTTTACATAGGTTGTTAACCGCACCCCCTTGGTGGTGACATAGGCATTTGCATCACCATAGGAGCTACCCACACTCCCCACAGTAGGAGCACTTACACTCCCATAAGCACCCCTATCAAACAATGGCATTCCTTTTCTTACTGGGGCACAGTAGCTAGCTGGAAGGACATGTGTGAATAAGATACCTTATCGTTAAAGTATAGAATATCTGATACGTGGTAACAACTCTCCCATAATCCATTGTTAAAAATGGGAGGAAGAAAAAAACATTGAATACCATAATCTTACAAATCCGGGCAATGTTCACAACGTAGAAAATGTAATCTGTCAAGCACAAGGATTATGGTTTGGCTGAAGTGTTTGGTTTGGTACAGTGCAACAAGTCAATGGTGTAGCTACCAGTACAACAGATGTGGGAAAATGTCATGCACAAAGATGTTTGTGCCTCAATCAAATAAGAAAAAATGGGTTCCTATTGGAACATTGAATATTCAATCGTTCGAATCACTAAAGGTCGACCTTTAATGATCGAATGATTAAATATTCAAATGTTAGTAAAAAAATTATTAAAAAAAAGAAAGAAAAAGTAAAGGCAAGCCCCCCTGCACCCCCCCCCCACACCCCCACTACTTAAATATACCAACTCCGAGATCACGCTACAGCGTAGGAAAGGGAAACCTTCCCTTTCCTGCACTTAACTCTGTTGAAGTGTGATCTCGAAGTTGGTATATTTAAGTGGGGAGGGTGTGGGAGTGCAGGGGGCTTGCCTCCCTGCTCACAGCAGTTACTTTAGTTTTTTTTTTTTTTTTTTTACATTTTCAAAGTTTTAGTACTTCGATCATATGGTTTTGACCATATGGTATTCGAAGTACTGAAACTTCGATAATGTAATATGTAACCAGAAAAAATATCATTAACCCAAATTCAGGAACAGAAAGTTGGATTTGTTTTGTTCTGTGCTGCATAGTAAAGGAACATATTTTTGCAACAAATGCAGCACATTTTGCCAACATTTGAAATAAAACGCACTTCCCACTGCAGAGAATAGTGAATAGCAAAGCAATTTATAGGTCGACTGAAAATTCTTTGAAGTTGAAGCAAGAGTGGTCAGTTAACAGCTCCTGAATTTCAGTGGTAGTATTGACACCTCATGAAGAATGTGATAGGGGGTCTGCCAGCACTTGGACTTAAAGAAACATGCAGTCCATCTACCTGATTTTGTTGAGCATTTACAATTGCTTTTAAAGAGGTATGAGCTGCTTTGAGAACACAAACCAGTATAATTTGTGCAAAAAAGTGAAAATTAAATATAGGTTCCAGAAGATGTGCAAGTTGCATGTGACTCACTACTGCCATTCTGATTATATGGAAGTTAAAATAAAAAATATTTTCCTTATGTCTATCTAGCGTAACTAGCATAAAGTGTGCTTGAAGATGATTCTGGGGAAAATGCCTACAGGATCACTTTACAGCAGCAAGTCCATTAAGATACAATAACCATAACCACTCAATGATTTTCATACATTAAAATAACCAAGAGTACAAATATATGAAATAACTGAGATATAGTTGCACTCATTATTTATTTTGTTTATTTATACTTTTTGTTGACTAGGTTAATCTCATTAGGTCAATGGCCTCTTTTCAGGGTAGATCCAAGGTGATATTCATACTGACTAAAGGAAATTTGTTTAGGACACTGGGAAACTTCCCGTACTTTTTTGATAAGTGCTATGAGATCTTTTACATCTACCTGAGCTACCACTAACTCTGGCATATGGGACCTTGGTTTAATGTCTCATCCAAAGGATGGCTCACCCAGCAGTGCAGCACTACAGTGTCAGTATTGAACAATTAATCCAAGTACCTGGTGTGGGAATACAACCCATACCATGTTGCACTAAAGGCAAGTCTGCTATCTGTTGAGCTGCTGAGATTGCAAGTAAACAGTTTTTCAGCCCCCTCTAAGGAAAATAACATTGATAGAGACAAGAACTGTACCAAGAAAATGCAGCAACACAAAGAGCGTCATACTCTATTTCAGGTTTGCTGAAATAACCTCAGCAGAAATAATTTGGTCTGAATATTTTGGAGTAGCACCATACCTCTCAACTTGTTTGGTCAAGAATTCTAGACAAAGTCACTAATAATGGGGTGAGATGGGGGGGGGGGGTGATTTTAAATGTTACTCTAAATCACCTAAAAAGTTAATAGAACGACAAGCTTTGTATCAGTATGCATTTTTCGAAAAAAAGAATACTCTCATGACTGGCATTACTAACAGATATGTTATGAGGAACAGAACAAACATTTGGAACAAAATCAGCAACATTCTGCAAAAACAGGGACAGTTGAGAGGTATGGGTAGCACACAAAAGGGAACGTCTGGTCACAGTAACCCATTCTAGGATTTGAATGCTATTTTGAATGTAGGGCATTTTAAAATAATGTAGTTAACAATTTTCTGAATTTTATTATAACTGTCTATGAACAACTGTCAGCAAAAGAATTTAAGAATTTGTAGATCTGTTGTCTTTTCTGTCTGTTCCTCAAGTGATGAGTTTCAGATAAAAACTCAGGTCTGACTTGAGATGCATCCTCAGACTTCAGGATCCATAGCCTAAGTTCCTCCCCTTATCCATATGCTCTCCTGTCACCAACAGTACCTCAGATCTTGTTTGCCAATCATTGATTATGTATGTGATTCGCTGGCTTAGGCTTGCCTCAGCTAAGTCTTTTTCTTGGTGATATTTTTGATACCCCCTTTGTACTGGTTATTATAACTATTTTTGTTTCCATCTTTGATAATCTGTTCTGTCTCTGTTCCTCCCCTTACCTAAAAAAAAAATCATTTTGATAGCTTTTTCTCCTAGTCCTCCTCGAGTCTGTTCCCCTTTACTAGTTTGCTAGTAATCTTTTAACCACTGTTGGTGTCTCTTTCATTCTATTTTATATATCATTGCATTTCTACAAGGTTTTTGGACTAATGTTGCTGTTGGTAGAGTTGTGAACTTTTCCTTGTTTAGGTTAGTGTGTATCTTTTAACCAGCTGGTTTTAATACATGTCTGGCTTGTAGTCACAAACTTCCAAATTCCAGTGCATACCTTAAGTGTGCTTACTGCCTGGGCGCTGCCGATCTTGAATAAAATTGTTTTATTAGTATGGCCTTTGGCCACCGAGTCATCACATGCCAAAGTAAGTTGATCCTTAAGGATTTATTAACTGCAGGAGAATTTTCAAGATCATCATCTGTCTATCGAGTGTCCACATCCCCCAGGAAGAAATCCTCACAAAAGCAGAGATGACAAAAGCGATAGGCCCAAAGAAAAGGACAAGTAAGCAATCCCCTGTCCACTCTACCTCTTTTTTTGCAATCATCAACTCTAATTTCCATTAAGCCTTTGGGTCCTACAACTTCTTTGGAGCTGGCTTCAATACATTCCTAGACGACTCCTCGACTGTAGCCAAAGTTTTTGCCAGGACCGGTCTTTCCAAGACTGCATTCTCCCTTTCTTTAAGAAAAGCCTTTGCAAAAGTTCTCCAAACCACCTTGCATGTCTTCCTCCCTAAGATCTAGCAGAAGCTTGACAGAAGCAAATGAGGATAGAATGATGAGTAAATCCCTCAGGACTCAAATTCAGCTAGGAGTTCTTCTGGCTGTGTCATCGGACCCATGAGCTTTGGCCATCTGCCTTACCGGTGGCTACTCCTACTCCAGTCCAGCCTCCTGCTTTCGGGATTTGGATTTGAAAGTTCCACCTGGATTGTCTGAGTGAGACCCAAAGATGTGGTCATCTTTGACTCCAGCATCTTTTCTCATCCCACTGACTCCAGTGTCTTTGTAGCTGGATACATCTTCGCTACTGAGTCCTGGCACTTGACAGTTTGGACCTGGCATTGGTCTCAGAGCAGGGTCAGGTTGGTCCCCTTGGCTGCTTGTTGTGATAGCTGTGGCTTCTACTGGGGTGACTTTGGGTTCCCCCTCAGATTCTGCTTTCGAGGCAGTCGAGAGAGCTGTCTCCAGTTCTGGGACAGTTCTATCCCTGTGGGTTCCACCTGCTTTGCAGCTGGTAGTGCTGGGTCTTGATGCTGCACATTCTGTTCCATAGGGACATGTGGTTCATGGTGAGATGGTCCTGTTTCAGGACATTCCTCAGTCTTCTGAGTCCTCTCCAGAACATCCCTCCTTGGAGAACCCTTGGAATCGCACATGTAAGAGGAGGCACGTTGACTCCCCTCAACAGTCTTTGACCAAAGGCATTGATTTTGATGAAGGGAAAGGGTCCCACATATCACCCCTTGAGGATATCTCTTTCTGGGAGATCTTCAAACTTTTGAGACAGAAAGGAGGTTGGTCCTCCAAAACCCTTTCTCAGGAGGACTCATTGTTTCTTGCGGCCAGCTCAGCTAATTCTTTGGCGTTCCCCTGGCGGATACGATAGTGGATTTACTCTCTTCCCAAGCATAAAAGGAACCAGATGTTACAGAGCCAATTTCCAGAAAACCAGATAAGTACCTTTTGTTCCTAAAGAATGCCCTTACTGGAGAAAGGCCCCAGCAGTGGAGACTATGCTGGTAGTGGCTGCCACCAGGAAGGAGCTCACTGAAGAGAGTTCATCTGTCCATCTCGCTAATAGAGAGTCTGGAGAGGAGCTGGGAAGCGAGTTTACCCTTCAGCTACCTTTGAGTTAAGGTCACGGAATTATTTGGCACACATGACTGAGCTTCAGAGAGACTTGACAAAGGAAGTGTGAAGTTTCTCTCTGGGTCTACAAGAAGGCAGGAAGACCATAGATTTGCAAGTGGCTACCCTTCAGTCCCTTTTGAATACCTAGAAGCTTCACATATCCATTACTAGAGAGGGTGTTTAGAGAGCCATAGGTACAAGCATCACTGTAAGGAGCATTACGACTTTGAATATCCTTTTAAGACCTGTTTTATACACACCCCTTTTGACGGCACATCTTTTTTCTACCCTACGGTTAAAAACACACTTTATAAAAGCCGAAAGGTTGGGAAAACCCTTTCTGCCATAAGAATACAAGGATTCAGAACTTACACAAAGATTGTTTTTATTGCCAAAAAGAACAGAGACGACCTAAGGGCAATTTTGGACTTCAGCTACTTGAATCTGTATGTCAAGTAAAGTTTAGAAGGGTCATAGTACAGTCCACCGTCCCGCTGCTGAGGAAGAATGATTGGTTGTGCTCAGTAAGCCTTTGGGATGCATACTACCACATCAAGATGGCCAGACACTCCAGGAGGTTTCTTCACTTCCAGCTGGGAGACCGTCACTTTCATTTCAGAGCCCTGCCCTTTGGCCTCACCATGGTCCCCTAAGTGTTTACCAAATGCAAGGCAGTGTTTGCAGCTCATCTCAGACTGTAAGGATTCTGGCCGTTCCTCTAGATGACTGACTTCTCATTGCTTCTGTGACAGTCTGAGGTATTGCCAGCTATGCCAGGAGAAGTAGGGCAGTGGATGTGTAACATATGCTAGCACAGCTAGCTGGAATTTTGTAAAGAATTGTATGCCGTTTGTATATCAAACTGAATGTTAAGTTGTCAATCTCGCCTTCATTCTTGCTTGATGGGTTCGGAGCCGATCCTCGGCTCCGACTCGGCACTTGCTAAGCTCGAGAGTCACTTTTACCAGCTCGAGGCAGCCCCATATCCCATGATGCAAGGCGGTAAATACCCAGATCTTGTTTGCCGCTTCGCTGATGAGGTCCTCCTTTTACCAGCTCTTGGTAAGTAATTTTTTATTCAGAATTTAGTCACCCCATTCCATATATTTCTCACAGATTATAGTATATTTTTCACTTTTAGATAGATGTTCTTCATCTCACATTGCTGCAGTCCTTACACTTGGGTAGTCCGCTGTCCTCGGTCGGCCCGAATATCAAAGTATAAGGCTGACGTCGGTCAGGGCGCATTTGACTGACATCAGGACGTCAGGGTACAAATGCGCATGACCGACGTCATATCCTCAGTCTTTTTTGCCGCATGGTCCGATGCAGAAGCAGCATTGCAAGTGCCGGTTGGCGTTCTGAGATTTTTCGATTTAGAAGTTTCAGACCGAGTTCAAAGTTGGCTAAGTAGCCCGTTGGGGAATATTTTAGTTTTTTCTTGCCTCAGTCATTTACCGGATGTCAGAAAAAGTCAATAATTGCATTTCTTGTGGGAAACAGATACCGCATAGAGATTATCATACTTTGTGTATTCCTTGCTTAGGGCCTGAGCACGACGTTGTTGGCTGTCGCTCTTGTGCTAGATTTAATAAACGCACTATAAAGAGAAGGTTGGATTGTGCAAGGTTAGTCTTTGGGAAGCGGTGCAACTATAAAATGCCGTTGGATGCTCCGACGCCCGCTTCTTCGAAGAAGCGCAAGGACAAGGCAGTTAAACCTAGGCTAGAAGAACCGTCTGTACCGGATGCCGGTTCTTTAGAGGTGTCGGTGGAGCCGGTGGCTCCACTGGAGGTTTCTTTGTGTTCCCAGGGTGAGACCTTATTATTGCAAGATGTGGCCTCTCAGGAGACAAGTCAGGCTGAGGGGGCTTCTCAGGTTACTATACTCCCCTCCCTTCCTAAGGTGGCTAGGCCCTCTCCTTCTCTTTCAAAGGCTTCTCCCAGGGGCAGGCCAGGTTTAGCTTCAGTTGGTGTTACCCCTAGCTCTTCAGGTACTGTGCCCAAGAAGCATATGCTTAAAATGGCAGAAGATTTGATTACTTTGATTAGGGGTTCTATGCCCCCTCCTGATAAGAGACCTAGGGTGGAGCCTGAGCTGGGGGGTTTTGAGCAGGCTTCAGATGTTTCAGAGTCTTCGGCTGAAGACTTGCAGGAGTACTCTCCTTATTCTGATTCTGATGTGGATGATTCTACTCCTTCTGCTACTCCTCCTGAAGATTTTTCTTTTTCAGAAACTCTTCATTCCATGAGGGAGCATTTTAAGTGGGAAGGTCAGGACTTCTCTGATTCCAGGAAAAGGCTTAGGGAATTTCTGTTTTACCCCAGCATAGGCCTTTGGCTATACCTCCTGTTTTGGATGTAGTGGAAGATGTTTTTACAGAGGCTTCTCTTAATCCTGATTCTTTGCCTCCTGCTCCTGTTAAGCCGGATAGGTATTACAGGGTGCCTGAAGCTCATAAGTATCTTTTTAAGAGTCCTAGGGCAGACCCAGAAACTGTTAGCCAGGGGCCTAAAGGTGTTAAGGCTTCTGTTGTTAAAAATCCGGTTCCTGCAGACAAGGAGGCTAGGGCCTTGGATAGATGGGGAAAGAAAGTCTATACTTCTTCCACTCTTGCTATGAGGGCTCTGAATTGCCAGTTTCACATGTTGAAATACCAAAACTATCTCCTTTCACAATTGAAGTCTAAGGTTGATGCTCTGGCAGTAGGTATTGATTGTAAAGAGTTGCAAGATTTAGTGCATGTTTCTGAACAGGTGGGTAAGCATTCTTTGCAATGTGGTTTTGATGCTGTACAGGCCTCGTCTAGGGTGGCTGCCACTGGGTCAGTTCTTCGCAGGCACGCCTGGCTGAGGGATCAGAATTTGTCTGAACATGTTAAAACAAGGATTTTAGATGCTCCTTTACAATCTGACGTGTTGTTTGGTCCTCCTGTTGAGACAGTTTTAAAGAAAATGGAAGACAAGGCTAAGTCTATGCAGACTGTTAAAGATTTTTTGCAGGTCCAGCCTCCAAAGTTTAGTAGAAATTGGCCTACTAAAGGGTGGACGTATCCTTCTTATGATTCCCAGTCTAGGGGTAGATCTAGACGTGGTAAGGGCAGAGCTCAGGGCTCTTTCAGGCCTAGAACAGGGAGTTCTCCTGCACAGGCTTCGGGTGAGGGCAGGGGTCAGTCCTTTCGTAAGCAGACCCAATGACCTACCTTTTCAGCTGCCAGAGCCTGCTCGTCTGGCAGCACCTTTGGGAGGAAGGTTGGCACTTTTCAAAGAAAATTGGAGTTTAATTACCCAGGACAGATGGGTATTGGATATCATACACCACGGCTACAGGTTTTATTTCCATACCTTGCCTCCTTTCAAAGGCATGCCAGACGTTCCTCCTCAACAAAGAATAGAGGCTCACAAACAGGTTTCTCTGTTTTTCCAACTAGGGGCCATACAGCCGGTCCCTCTGCCAGAAGTGGGCCTAGGATTTTATTCTCGCCTGTTCCTAGTACCAAAGAAGGGGAACACGTGGAGACCAATTTTGGATTTATCTATCCTCAACACTTATCTGGACATTCCCAAGTTCAAAATGTTGACGTTGCAGCAGCTTTTACCTCTGCTGGGCAAAGATCATTGGATGGTAACTTTGGATCTCAAGGAGGCTTACCTTCATGTTCCTATCAGACTAAGTTGCAGAAAGTATCTGTGTTTTCGAGCTGGGACTTCTCACCATCAGTTCTCTGCATTGCCCTTTGGCTTATCTACTGCGCCCAGAGTGTTCACGAAAGTTCTGGCTCCAGTGATAGCTTTCTTCAGACTAAAAGGAATACAGATCTATCCTTATTTGGACGACTGCCTAATTCTGGCTCAAGGAAGGGAAGAGCTTCTTCATCATTTGGAATATGTGATAGCAGTGCTAAGATGCCTAGGGTATTCTGTGAACGAAATAAAGTCCATTCTAGTACCCTCTCAAGACATGTGCTTTCTGGGTGTGAGACTGAATACAGCATCCCAGATGGCCTTTTTAACCCCGGACAAACAAAAGAGTCTATCCCTTTACTTCCATCAACTATCTCATCAGTCCGGGCTGACTGCAAGGACAGTCCTTCAAGCCTTAGGGTTCATGGCATCTTGTATTCTGGTGCTTCCCAATGCCAAACTGCATATGAGGAAGCTACAATGGTATCTCAAAATGTATGGACACAGCACTGCCAGGATCTGGACACTGTCATTCAAATAATACCTTGCATTCAAAAGGAATTTTTGTGGTGGGTTCAGGAATGTCACCTAAACAAGGGACTCTCTGTGACCCGGCCAGAGGCGAGTCAGATTTTAACGACAGATGCCTCAGACAAAGCTTGGGGAGCTCATCTAAATGGAAAGTGGATACAAAACAAGTGGCCTGTCAGACTGCAACATCTACATATCAACATGAAGGAGATGTTAGCAGTCCAGTTTGCATTAGTAGCTTTCAAGGAATTACTTCTTCCAGGACAGGTGTTGATTCTAACAGACAACACAACTGTCATGTGGTACATCAACAAGCAAGGGGAACGATTCTTATCCTCTATGCAGGCAAGCAATGATTTTGTGGGAGACTGCTCTCAGTTTACAGCTCAATCTTCAGGCAAGGTTTCTGCCAGGAGCACAGAACTCCTTAGCAGATGTGTTGAGCAGACGAATTATGGATCCCCACGAGTGGAAATTGGATCCTCATGTATTTCAGAAGTTGACAGTGTCATGGGGAACTCCAGACATAGATCTGTTCGCTTCTCCACTAAACCATCAGCTGCCAAAGTTTTGCACAAAAAGGTTTCATCCCACAGCTTGGAGAGTGGATGCTCTTTCTTTCAATTGGAGCAATCTTCATGTGTATGCCTTTCCACCTCTGCCTCTCCTCCCAAAGGTACTTCTAAAGGTCAGACAGGACAAGCCAAGGATGATTTTAATAGCTCCAGATTGGCCTCGATAGCACTGGTACCCATTACTGAGAAGTCTAGTACGGAAGCCTCCATGGCCTTTGCCTTCGATTCCACACCTGTTGTCACAGGAGGACAGCCATTTGCTCAATGTCAAGCTTCACTCTCTGCACCTAACAGCCTGGCATATTCTGTTTTGAACCATAGTGGGCCTCCACTTCCTCAGCAAGTTTTGAATGTTATTTTGGAAGCTAGGAGGCCTAGTTCAAGGAAAGTGTACGCGGATAAATGGAAGAGATTTTTATTTTGGAGTGCAGCAAAAGATTTTGATGTTTCTGGGCCTAATTTGAGTGTGGCTCTTCAATATCTTACTGAGTTACTGGACAAAGGTTTGTCTTTCTCTTCTATTAAGGTTCATGCTGCAGCAATTTCGGCTCACTATGATTGTGACCCACCATTGTTTTCTCATCCTTTGTTCAAGCAATTTCTTAGAGGGCAAAGAATATAAGACCCCACGAAAAGCTCCTGCTCCTGCTTGGGATCTCAATTTTGTGTTGGAGAAACTCACTCTACAACCTTTTGAGCCTGCAGCTACTGCTGAGTTGAAATATTTATCATGGAAGACTGCTTTTTTGTTGGCCATTACCTCTGCAAGAAGGGTTTCTGAATTACAGGCCCTTATGGCGGTTGAGCCTTTCTTGATTTTCCATAAGGATAGGGTATCATTACGCACTAATCCTTCCTTTATGCCTAAGGTGGTTTCTAGTGTGGCTTTAAACCAAACTATTCATTTGCCTACTTTTTATGCAAATCCCCAAAATAAAGGGGAAAAGATTTTGCATACTTTAGATGTTCACAGGCAGTTGCGTTATTATTTGGACAGAACTAAAGGGTTCAGGCAGTCTCAGCAGTTGTTTGTTTCTTTTGCTTTGAGTTCTCAGGGCAAGCCTGTGTCAAAACAAACTATTTCTAAGTGGATTGGGTTTTGCATTGCTTTCTGTTATTCCCATCATGGCAAGGAGATTCCAGCTGGGATTAGGCCTCATTCCACTAGAGCTACTGCCACTTCAACAGCTTTTTTGAGGGGAGTGGCAACCAAGGATATTTTGGAGGCAGCTACTTGGAGTTCTGTGCATACTTTCTCTAGGCATTATCACCTGCCACTTTACTCTAAGTCCAGGGCTGGTTTTGCCACTGCTGTTTTGCAGGGCATTTTGGCAGCTCCTGCTTCCTTGTAGTTAGCCATCCTCCCTTACCTCTGCTTTGGGATTCTACCCAAGTGTAAGGACTGCAGCAATGTGAGATGAAGAACATAGTACAGTTTTGTACCTACCATAAATGTAGATGTTCAAGATCCACATTGCTGCAGTCCAATTTACCCTCCCTCCTTCCCTCTGTAGTTAGAGGTGGTTGTGTGGGTTGGGTTGTACATATTGTGTATATTGTATATATTGTACATATAGTTAGTGCAAGGGTGGTTGGTTGGTTGTTTGCTGTCTTTTGGTTTTGACCTTTATTTTTAGGGTCTTCTGACATCTGGGGCAAGAAAAGACTGAGGATATGACGTCGGTCATGCGCATTTGTACCCTGACGTCCTGATGTCAGTCAAATGCGCCCTGACCGACGTCAGCCTTATACTTTGATATTCGGGCCGACCGAGGACAGCGGACTACCCAAGTGTAAGGACTGCAGCAATGTGGATCTTCAAACATCTACATTTATGGTAGGTACAAAACTGTACTTTTTAGAGTCTCTAACTCCTAGTTTACTGTTTCCCTAGTTGTTTTACTTAGTCGGGCCTTTAGTCCTCTCCCATCCCTTCCTGTCAGGGTGTGTGTGTGAGTTTGTTTTCTCCCTTTTTAAGTTAAATTTCTGAGTCTGGAACTGTGTGAGTGTTTGTGTACTTCTCACCATGTCCAAAGAACCGAGGGTCTCAGGCTTCAAAAAGTGTGACTCGTGCTGTCAGAAAATGTCTCTGACAGACGGTCACACTTCTTGTATTTATTGCCTGGGACCTCTCTACCTGCAGGACTCCTGTGCTATTTGTCACTCCTTCAGCCAGAGAGTCCTGCAGGAAAGGAGAAATAAACTAATCTTAAGGGCGATTAAACCAGAGGGCTCCCCGGCCAAGTCTGCTTCGGGTCAGCCCTCTAAGACCTCCAAGGCCCAGGCTTCTGCTACTAAGCCTTCGGCCCTGGCTCTGACTCCTTTGGAGTCGAGATCGGCTCCAGCTGGAGCCGATCTTATTTTGGCTAAATCTTCGGCACCGATGGCTATCGGTGCCGATACTTTAACTGCCACATTGGTGTCGGCTCCTACCGACTCCGACCACCATGTGTCTAAGGCTTCGGTATCAGCGCCGGCCGGCTCCGATACCATTATTTCCTTGCCTGTGTCGGCTCCGGCTGGAACCGACACATCTTTTACCAGGCTTGGAGCCGATAAGTTGTCGGCTCCGTCTGGAACCGAGGGTTCTTCGGCTCCGATAGCTTCGTCAAAGAAGCGGTCCAGGTCTCCCTTTTTGGAGCCTATACTTTCGGCTCCGTCCTCTCCTCTTCTTTCTGAGCGGAGTCATCGGAGACGATCTTCTAAGTCTTCCAGGCTCTCGGACCATGATTTGGAGAGAGTGGTAAGCAGATTGTTAAAATCACAGGCACTAGCCCAAATGCTTCATAGTCCGTCTCAACAGACGACTACTAGCCCACACCCTCTTCAAGTTCCTCCTTCGACTCTCCTCCAGAGCTCGGAGCCGGAGTCTATTGGAATAGTCACTGCTATGGCTACGGGGCAGATACCACCCCTTTCTGCTCCTTCATCTTCTACTCTTATCTCCTCCTCGAGACCTTCCTTGGAGGGATCCGGTGGTCAGGCTTCCCTGGTCTGCTCCGAGGGGGTGAGTGGCATCAGACCCTTGTCCGACCCTGCTCTTCCCCTCGGGGCTTCGGCCTTGGTGAGCTCGGCTCCGACATCTGCCTCGGAGCCTTCCCTTTCGGTGGGCCCGGGAGCCCCTGTTTCTTCGGAACGGGGTCTCTCGGATCTCCCTGGGAGGGGAGCCTTTGAGGTGATGAGTAGTGTGCTGGCCCCCGGGCTCAGTCAGCAGTCTATTCCCTTAGCTCCTCCCTCTATGGTGCCTGTAGATGTCTCTTCCCACTCTTTTGCTCCCGGACTGAGAGATCCATCGCCTCAGGTTTCCCCACTGGGAAGAACCCCCTCTTCAGAGGATTCTCCTGATCTGCCAGGAGATCCTCCACGTAAGAGGACCTGTAAGAGGAAGCACCTAGACTCCCCTGAGTCTACCACTTCAGATACTGACTTAGATGAGTCGGAGGGATCCCCGAGATCCCCCTCTGAGGATGTCTCTTTCTCAGACATCCTAGAACTCCTAAAACAGAGGGGAAACTGGCCCTCCATTAATCCCTCCGAGGATGAGTCGGTATACCTAGAGGCCTTTGGATCTCGACCCTCACCTCCTGGGTGTCTCCGCCTTTCGACCCCCTCATGGAGGTGATAGCTCGGAAGGCGTGGGCATCTCCTGATTCCGTGGAACCAGTTCCCAGGAGACCTTCTAAATTTATTACAGCCCCTACCGAGAAACAATTTCTTACAAAAGGTGTCCCTGTTGATGTCATGGTGGTGGCGGCCGCCGCCAAAAAGGAACTTGCAGATCCTTCCGTACCAGTCCATCCTCCTAACAAGGAGTCTAGGACCATGGACAGGTATGGTAAGCGGATGTTTTCCT
Organism: Protopterus annectens; assembly: GCF_019279795.1. Classification (NCBI taxonomy): domain Eukaryota; kingdom Metazoa; phylum Chordata; order Ceratodontiformes; family Protopteridae; genus Protopterus; species Protopterus annectens. The sequence continues at coordinate 11,047,429 of NC_056744.1, forward strand.
CCGCGACCTTTGCCATGCGTTCGCTGAACTATTTATGTCACTTCACCAGACTTCAAAGGGACATCCTTAAGGAATTAGGTGAAGTTGTACAGGATCCTTCAGCTACAGGGGCTCAGGAAAAGATTGCCTCTCAGCTAGGAATCCTTAACTCCATAACCAACTCCTCCATGCGGCTATTTTCTTATGCAGCAGATGGAGCGAGTAGAGCTGCAGGGACAGGAGTGGCTCTTCGGCGTCAGTCCTGGATGCGGCTCTGTAATTTTGCAGACCCCTTTAAGGCGTCCTTCGCAAACTCTCCCTTTGATGGGTCAACATTGTTTGGCCCTCAAGTGAAGGATATGTTGACCAGGTTGACCAGCAAGACGGCAAGACTCTTTCTGCCGTAGGAGTCCATTTCTCCACCCCTTCTAGGCCTTATCCTAAGGGACAGAAGGAGGGAAAGATGTGGTTCCGAAAATCTCAGGGAGTCACGCCGGACACACGTGGTCAGTTTACCCCTAGAGGCAGAGGGGGTAATAACAATAGATGCTGCCCTAGGGGCAGGGGGGGTCCGCAGAACCAGGGCAGCAGAGAGCCTCTCGCTGACAAGCCCTTCCAGCATCCCTGAGGTGTTGCCCGACTGTCCACCCTTGGAGGCAGTCGGGGGAAGATTATCGCTGTACCCAGAAGCCTGGTTTTCCCTCACTCAAGACAAATGGGTACAGTCGATCATATCCGAGGGTTACAAGATTCCTTTTGAGGAAAGCCCCTTCCCTCAAAAAGGTTCCCTTCCAGACGTTCCACCCGGTCTAAGGGAAATTGCAAAACTAGAAGTTTCAAAGCTTCTAAAAAAAAGGGCCATCCAGCCAGTACCAACAGATCATTTAGGGTCCGGAATCTACTCAAGGTTCTTTTTGGTCCCCAAAAAAGACGGGAGACTGGAGACCAATATTAGACCTCAGCAGACTAAATGAGTCTGTCAAAAAGACAAGATTTCGGATGGTCACACTTCAGTCGATATTGCCCTTTCTGGGCAAAGACAACTGGATGTGCTCCTTAGACCTTCAGGATGCGTACTATCATATAAAAATCAACAGACGCTCCAGAAGTTTTCTCCGCTTTCGGCTGGGGACCAGTCATTTTCAATTCAGAGCCCTGCCCTTTGGTCTCACTACAGCCCCCAGAGTGTTCACCAAATGCATGGCAGTGGTCACGACTCACCTGAGACGTCAAGGATTCCAGGTGTTTCCGTACCTCGACGACTGGCTCCTCTCAGCCACCACCAGGCATCAACTTCTCCAAGCCAGAGATTACACCCTACGTCTCTGCAGTCAGTTAGGATTTTCGGTCAATTACGAAAAGTCCTCCTTATTGCCCTGCCAATCTATTACTTTTATAGACGCAAATTTAGACACTGCTCGGATGTCAGCAAACCTAACAGACCAGAGAATCCTAGATATCAAAAACCATGTGCGGATCATTCTTGCCAGCAAAAAGGTGCAAGCCAGACTGGTCCTGAAAGTATTGGGCCTCATGGCAGCTGCCATCACTCTTCTTCCTTTGGCCCGTTTTTACATGCGTCTCTTGCAATGGATGTTGTTCACCCAATGGTCCTTCCAACAGCTTCCCATGTGTCACCAGATTCTGGTGACACAAACTTGCAAGAACCATCTATCCTGGTGGATTTCTTCTCCCCAAGTCCATCAGGGCAGACCCTTTGTTTCCCCGGCCCAGGTAGCCACAGTCACTACAGACGCCTCCCTGATCGGGTGGGGGGGTCATTATCAGGGCAGGATGGTTCATGGGACGTGGCAACCATTCGAATACCACCTGCACATAAATGTCCTAGAGATGAGAGTAGTGCTTTTAACGTTGCAAGCCCTCAACGACTTTCTTCCACTAGGAACGATTGCAGTTCACACGGACAACATGTCCGTAGTGTGGTACATCAACAAGCAGGGCGGAACCAAGTCCTCTCCCTTGTGTCGAGAGGCTCTCAGGCTTTGGCAATGGGCTATCTCCTCTCATCGGTTTCTGGTAGCAACGCATATCCCTGGGAAAACCAACATACTAGCGGACAAATTGAGCAGAGCAATTCTCTTGCCTCACGAGTGGTCTCTCAACCATTTTATAGCAGAGGAGATTTTTCAGAAGTGGGGCCGCCCATGTTGCAAGCTTTTTGCTACTCCCCAAAACAGCAAATGCCCAGACTTGTTCTCTCTCTTCCGGGCCATCCCCCCAGAGACGCGCTTACCCAAGATTGGCCCCAGGGACTTCTTTATGCCTTTCCTCCCTTTCCATTGATACCACAGGTACTCCAGAAAGCTACCATTTTGAGAGCCAATATGATTCTCATTGCCCCTTATTGGCCTCGTCAAATTTGGTTTCCGTTCCTTCATCATCATCTTTTGGTGCAGCCGTGGCATCTGGACCCAGTGCCAGATCTTCTGATCCACCAGTCGGGTCAGCTGCATCGGTCCATTCCTTCTCTCAACCTCACAGCTTGGTTGCTCCACTTCCTTCCTTAGCCAGGCTTCCTATGATCTCTAACCCAGTTAGAGATATCATAGTAGCTTCTCTTAAATCCTCTACCAGAAGGATTTACACTAGCAAGTGGAAACGCTTTCTCACTTTGGGCGAAATCGAGGAACATAGATCCCTTTACTGCCCCTGTTCATACGGTTTTGGATTTTCTAGCGGAGATTTTTCACTCAGGTTCTTCATCTTCCACAGTTAAAGTTCAGTTGGCAGCAATCTCGAACTTTCATGTCGGGTTTGCAGACCACAACATTATGTCCCACAAGCTTTGTAAAGCTTTTCTGAAAGGAATTTTTCTCCTGAAGCCTCCTGTCAGAAGCCCTCCACCACAATGGGACCTAAATCTAGTGCTGACATCCTTAATTCTTCCACCTTTCGAACCAGCTGCTTCATGTTCACTAAAGTTTCTTTCGTGGAAGACACTCTTCCTGGTCGCTATTACCTCGGCTAGGAGAGTGTCAGAACTTCATGCCCTCTCTGTTCGTCCTCCTTATTTGGTCTTCCACAAGGACAGAGTTTCCTTGAGAACTAATCCATCTTTTGTGCCCAAGGTTGCTTCAAAAACAAATTTAAATCAATCCATTGATCTTCCTGTATTTTTTCCTAATTATTCCAACAGATCAGAACAAAAGTTGCATTACCTAGATGTTCACCGCCAACTCAGATATTATTTGGACAGAACAAAGCAATTCAGAAAATCTGATCAGCTATTTCTTTCTTATGCTGAAAATAAGAAAGGCCTCCCTGTTTCCAAAGTGACCCTATCTAGATGGCTATCTTCTACCATTTCGACATTTATCAACTTAGGGGCAAACAACTGGGCTCAAAACCAAAAGCACATTCCACTAGAGGCCTAGCCACTTCTACAGCTTTTCAGGCTAGGCTACCCTTAGATACTATTTGTGCAGCAGCCACTTGGGCCACTCCTCATACCTTTGTTTCTCATTACAAATTGGATTTGGCCTCCAGGGATAGAGCTAGCTTTGGTTCCACGGTTCTCAAGAGTCTGTTCCATTGAGCCACCCAGGATAGAGGTGCTAGGGACACGGTCCCATCAAGCAAGAATGAAGGCGAGATTGACAACTTAACATTTAGAAGTTATGTACCTACCATAACGTTCCATGTTAGTTGTCTTCTCTCGCCTTCTTTCTTGCGACCCTCCCTCCTGTCCCCCTTGCCTGGACAGACCTTGTTCTCCCTTGTCTCTGGAAGATCTCTTCCTTGGGCACCAGTAGTTCTACAATTTGATTATCTGGTTTCCCCTTACAGCCCTTAGGCTAATTGCTCTTCTTTCCTTAGTGGAAAGTTTTTTTATGCTAGGCAGTTTTCCCTCTAGGTACCAAACGAGATCTGGGTATTTACCGCCTTGCATCATAGGATATGGGGCTGCCTCGAGCTGGTAAAAGTGACTCTCGAGCTTAGCAAGTGCCGAGTGGCTCCGAACCCATCAAGCAAGAAAGAAGGTGAGAGAAGACAACTAACATGGAACGTTATGGTAGGTACATAACTTCTAATTTGCACAGATGCTTGTTTTGAAAAATATATTTGTAAATCTGCTTATGTTAAAAATGTACCAACCGTATGCCCTGCTGGACAGAAACATAAATATACATGTATTATTGTAACTGTTTAAATGTATATGTTTTAACAGAGGATACTGGAAGAGAAGAGGTTAATCCCAATCCACCTAACTTTGGAAATAGTTTGAAATTAAATTACTGGGCCTAGGCCATAAAGAGTGTATCTTACAGTTCTGATTGTAGCCAGAGACAAAATGTCTGGAAAAACAAGTACTAGGAAGCCTTCTATATTGTCTTTAGCAGTGAACTAATTGCTACTCTGGAAGGGTAGAAGTTTGAATCTGTCTTAGGACTTCCAGAAGCTGCATATGATCTTAGCAAGCTCTATGTGTGTATTATTGACACATATATGCTAAAACCTGGTAATTTCTAGCAGTGGGGGGTTGCATGGGAACCAGAAGTCAAATGACCAGATGTATGTGATGTCCTTTTGTAATCCATTACTAAAAAAGTTTAATATTAGGTGAGAATGAAGTCTCTGAGCACTTTTTTTTGTAACCTGACAAAGAAGGATCTCTCGCCTACATCATCTTGCCTTGCTGTAGTAAGTTGTGATGATAGGAGATACTCCCAGCCATGCCAGGAGAAGTAGGACAGTGGATATATGACTTGTGCCAGCACAGCTAGCTGGAATTGTGTAAATAATTATATGGCATGTGTATATCAAACTGATTTGTACAGATGCTTGTGCTGAAAATGTATTTGTGAGGTTTGCTTGTGTTAAAATGTATCAATAGTACACCATGCTGGAATGAAAAGAAATGTACATGTGATACTGTAACTGAATGTTTTAGTAAAGGATACTGGGACAGCAGAGGTTAACCAGCTAGCTTACTTTAAAAAAAAGGAGGGGTGAATGTAATGAGCTGTTATACCATTAAAATGGCACCCCACAGTGCTGAATAGGACCGGAGATGGTGGGTCTGGAAGAAACCTTTGTTCATTGGCTCAGTAAAAGAAGGGAAGCCCCAGGCACTGCCATAAACATTTATATGTGTATTTTAGCTATCTCTGCTGAATTCCTGTCTCAGTTTCAAAGGGGGATACTGTGAGAACCTAGAGTCAGGTGACCAGACGAGGTCATTCTGCAAGCCAGCTTGGGTATTATATTTTACAGGTAGTAATCTCTGAGTATTGAGTATTCTGTTTTGGAGAACCTGACTAGAAAGACTGCTCACATATTTCACTGTATCTCACTCTATCAAGTAAGTTATTAGGGAATATTAATTCTCCTAGTAGAGCCAGTCAGGAATATAGTGAAGCTTAGTTTCGAGATTGTTTGTCTTTATTTGTATGAGTCTGTCCATCAATGTTATTTTCAATAGTTCCTGTGATTTGAACTCTGGTTTGCTGTAAATATATATCTAGTATTGTCTTGTTCTTTTATTATTAATTATTAAATATATTTAAACTTTTCATTGTGGCTGGTTATTTTTAGAAAATATTTAAGCTTTGAGAGTATTTGCACATATTTATTTGGTGATAACTCTGGACACTCCTGAAAGCCTTGCTGTTTGGCCAGTGTTATCACTTGTATTAATATTAACTTCACTCAGCTTAATTACATACCTTTTTAAGAGCCTTATAGTAACTGACTGGTGGCAGTGAGTCTGTCTTATAGTCTGGCCAAAGTTGGTAGAGCGGGTAATCTGAGCCAGCCTTTCCCAGGTGTGTGTGTGTGTAAATGTGTATGTGTGTGTGTGTGTGTATGTGTGTGAAAATTAAATCTCAAAGAGTGTGTGTGTCAGCTACTTGGGCAGGGACACGAAGCATTGTTTTCACAGTGCCAGAGGGGAGCATTGTTGGGGACCTGGGGAGAGGCAGACAGAGACACCCAGACTCCAGGCTGTTTGCCCTGTGTGCTCTTAAGGGAAATTGTGTTTGATGCAGAGAGGTGTGCTTCTGGAAATACTAAGTGTATCCATTTGTATTCCAAGTGCATGTCCCTCTCCAGTCTCAGTGATGAGGATTCAGGCTCCTTGATTACTGGCCAAGCATGGGGACTTCACATAAGTAACCAGGGGAATAATAATTATTTATATCAGCTAGAAAAATATAGTGAGATTAGTTAAGTATTGTTTTTCTGTAACTGTATGAACCTGTCCATCTGTGTTATTTTTTAATATTTCCTGTGATTGAAACTTTGATGTTCACTGTAAATAGACATTTAGTATTTTCATGTTCTTTTATTTATTATTAAATATATTTAAACTTTTAACTGCGGCTGGTCTTTTAAAGAATATTTTAATCTCCATGAGTACTTGTATATCTATTTGTGTTAATATTAATTTCACTCAGTGTAATTGGGTACCCTTGCAAGAGCCTTAGATTAGCTGGCTTTGGGGTGTCTGATGGCAGTGTAACCGCCTAATAGTCTGTGCAGAAGGGGGGCATAGCCAGTAAATCTGTGCCAGCCTTTCCTGCGCATGTGTGTGTGTGTGTGTGTGTGTGTGTGTGTGTGTGTGTGTGTGTGTGTGTGTGTGTGTGTGTGTGTGTGTGTGAAAAATAAATCTCAAAGTGCGCATGTGTGTGTGTCCTCTACTTGGAGCAGAGACATGAAGCACTGGTTTCACAGAGAGGGTGTTGGAGGACCTGGCTTGGACACCTGGCTGAGATCTCAACCCCACAGCTGTACCAATGGGGAGTCTTATTGGGGAACTGGAGGGAGACATATAGAGAAATCCAGACCCCAGACTGTGTGTGTTCCCTGTATGCTCTTAAGGAAAATTGTGCTTGATGCGAAGAGATGCATCTGGAAAATATTGAGTGTATCCATTTTTGTTCCAAGTGAATGTCCCTGTCCAGTGACAGTGGTGAGGATTCAGGCTCCTTGATTACTGGCCCAGATAGGGGATGTCACAGCTTCTACTTGTTATATTCTTGTCCAGATCATCCAGGTAGAAACTGTTTGCTCCAGCTTTGCTCCCTCGTAGAAATCACAATAAACTCGGACAAATCACAATTGTATCCAGTACAGACTCTGGAATTCATTGATGACCAGTTGACCACAACCATTCAGGTAGCATGGTTACCAGAGATCAGGTTATCCACAAAGCGCAAGCAGGCCCTTCAGCTTCTTTCCCATCAGCCACCACCTACCAGACTAGTTCCACAACTTTTGAGGTCAATGGTACCTTGGTCCCTTTGGCAGAATATTACATGAGAGTGTTACAGTGGATGCTAGTGGTTCAGTGTGCCACCAGGTACCATCCCATGAGTTTTTGAATTCACTCATCAGACATCTGCAGGACTTATGTAGCTTGGTGGATTCAGTCTTCAGAAGTATCCTAGGGCTGCCTGTTTGTCAGTTCCCCTCCCAAAGCCACAGAGACCACAGATTCTTTCCAAATGGGGCATTACATGAGGAAGATGGTCCAGGGCACGTGGTCTCCATCAGAGACCAATCTTCACATTAATGTCTTAGAGATGAGGGAATTCTCATGTTGAAGGCCTTTCAGGATGACCTCCTTCTAGGAGTCATCTCTATCCAGATGGACAACATGCCAGTAGTCTGGTACATCAACAAGCAAGGGGGAACATGCTCCTGCCCATTGTGTCTAGAATCAGTAAGCATGTGGAAGTGGGTGATATGTCCCAACCACTTTATAATAGCAATGCATATACCAGGAACATCAAATGTCTTGACAGACAGATTGAGCAGGTCTATTTTGCCTCATGAGTGGGCTTTTAGTCCAGGAGTTGCTAGACAAATGTTTTGCCAGTGTAGCCAACCATTCCGTGATCTTTTTGCTTCTTCCACCAATTCCATATACAGCAAGTTCTTTGCTCTGATCTTCCCAGAGGGACAGTTACCGAGAGACAGTCTGATTCACAATTGGCCTTCTGGTGTCCTGTATATTTTTATACTAGTCCCTCTAATCCCACAATTTCTGCAGAAAGCAGTACAAAGGAAGACCAGTCATCCTCATTGTTCCTTTCTTGTCTTGTTAGGTGTGGTCTCCCTTTCTGTGGCCTTATCTGGTACACACCCTTAGGTGCTGACCCAAATCCAGATCTTCTGTCTCATCCATCTGGAATGTTTCTTCTGGACATTCAAGCCATAAAACTAACTGTGTGGTTTCTCCACTTCAGTGATGGTCTTGGTCAGTCCAGGTTTTATTCCCAATTGGTCTACATTCTCACTTCTCAGAAGCTATCCACTAGGAAAGTTTACAAAAGTAAATGGAAAAGATTTTCCATTTGGGCCTGTCAGAGGAATTTAGATATGTTTTCAGCTCCTGTACTAGCAGTATGAGACTTTCTCGCTTCCATTTTCCACAACAGAGCTAGTTATTCCATTGTTAGAGTTCAGCTAGCGGAAATTTCAGATTTTCGTATTGGAGAGAATACTTTCTGAGCTTCACTCAAGTTCTGTAAAGCTCTCCTCAAAGGTACCTTCCTTCCTTAGACCTCCTTTTAAGGATCCTACTGTTGCTCCAGGCTTTAACCCAAGCTCAGTTTGAACCTATTGCAAAGTTGGACTTAATGTCTTTTTTGGAAGACTTTTCCTAGTTGCCTTTACCCCAGCTGGGAGAGTATTGGAACTCTAAGCCCTGCCTTGCCAAACTTCATATATTATATTTCACAAGGACAGGGTATAGTTACGCAGCAGACCTTCCTTTTTGCCTAAAGTAGCCACACAGACTTCACACACTCAAAGCGTTAATCTAACAGTTTTCTTCCCAAATTTTCCTAATAAAGGAGAATGCATGCTCCATTTGTTGGCTGTGCATAGACAATTTCATGTCTAGCTCCATCGAACCAAATCTTTCAGGAAGTCAGACCAGCTGTTTGTATCTGTTTCTAAAGATAAGGCGGGACAAGGCATTTCAAAGGTAACCTTAGCTAGATGGTTGATTAGTTGCATCTCTCAAGTTTATAAGGAGTAGGGTTTTAACTCTACCTAATCCACCTAAAGCACACTCAACAAGACTGTTTTCTACTTCTTTGGCCCTTTCGAGGGCCTCAGATAATGAAATTTGTGCTGCTGCCATTTGGTCTAATGTTCATACCCTCATTTCCCATTATAAATTGGATTTGCTATCTAAAGATAGGGTGGCTCTTTTTTCTCCCATCCTCCAGAACATACTTCCATGAGACCACCCTTGGAGCCAAGTACTCTGTCCCATCAGTTGAGGAATGGACAGAAAAGACATCAGATATGACAGATGTCACTGCTGCAGGGGCTGTAGCTACACGTTATATCCTGCCAAGGGTATAACAGCTGACCAGCTTCTAAAGATTCAGGGCACCTTCCACCTACCAAACTGTCAAGCAGCTCAAAAGACAAGTTTGGGGATGAAGCCCTTCAGAACTTTACTGACGCTGAAGAGTATGCTCCTCTGTGGTTTTGACGATCGATGGTCAGCTTGTGCTTTCCTTTGATTTTGCTGCAGAGATGATCAAAAAGCATGATGAAAGAGGCAAGCTTATCCAGGGAATCTCTTAAGATTTTTCAGTCCTTCTTTTCCAAATTGTTCAAGAGATTGTTTTTATCTCCTCGTCCAATTTCAGCACAGAATAATTGGTCTCAACAAAATTCTGATAAAAATATGTTTAAATAGAAATGGTAAGGGCATTCCAAAAAGAAGTATCGAACCTCACAAAACCAAGGACATCCCAAAAAGTCTGAATGACTGTTCAAGAGAACTTATGACCTCCTCCCACCCTGGCCTCATTTTTTCTTCCAGAAAGTCTTGAATCTCATTTTTCTGTTTAGCAACCAATTACTTTAGACAAAATAAGTTTCTGAAAATCATTCGTCAGGGTTCTAGATGGCGGTAGTAGGAAATTCTTCCTCTCCAGGGAGTCATTTCTCTTCCTCAAGATCAGACTCTTTTGTTTCTACCTATTCATCACATACCGACCCAAGGAGTGATAGAACCATTTAATCCTTTCCAGGTGGGGGGAGTTATTAAAGGATGTTCCTATTGTCAAAGAAAGAAAATGCTTGCGGACAAGTTTTGGATCTCTCTTTCCTAAACCTGTTTGCGATACTACCCAAATTCAAAACAATGTCACTTCGCAAACTGTCACCTCTTCTTCATCTTTCAAGTTTCCTGGTAACACTAGACTTAAAAAGATGCTTATCATCACATCCCTAGTCATCCAGATGCCAGACATTTCTTAAGGTTTTATTAGTTTGGATCACATTATCAGTTCTTTGCCTTACTGTTTGGAATATCCAGTGAACCAAGAATGTTCACAAAGTGTTTAGATCCAGTTGTAGCTCAGTGCAGGATACAGAATATCCACATTTTCCATATTTAGACAGGTTGCTTATCTTTGCAGAGTCTTTTTCATGGAGTGCTGGAACAGAATTTTGGCCCAGGCAACCATGGTTCACTCTTCTTTTGTAGTTGGCTAGGGGCAATTACCACAGGCTTCGTCACAGACTGGGTCCACCTACACAAGAACAGGGGTGTTTGATACACACCAACATTAATCATCTTCAGTTGACTGCCTGGATGATAATTAATTCCTTTTAGGCACCTATTTACTGAGGACATGCAGGAGATACTAAAGGAGGCAAGAAAGCCTGCTACTAGAAGATCATACACTAGCAAATGGAAAAGGTTTTCTAGTTGGTGCCAACACCATGATCATCACCCATTCAGGGCTAGTTGTTTTCTGTTTTTACAGTATTTGCGTGGCCTTACTTATTCCTCTGTCATGGTTCATTTATCGGCTTTTTCAGCATGTCTGCTCATGGATCCTTCTCTTGTAGTGCAGGCTCATGTCAAAATATTCTTGAAAGGGGTTTTTCATAGGAGGTCTCCAAGAAAACCGGTGGCTTCTCTTTGGGATCTTAATTTTGTGTTAGAGAGGCTAGCACTTGCTCCATTTGAACTAGCTTTACTGGTGGATCTGACCTGTGCAAGAAAGGGTATCTGAGTTGCAAGCTCGTATAGTGAGTCAACTCTGTCATTTTCCATAGGGACAGGGTGTCTCCGAGAACAAGTCCTTCTTTTATACCTAAAGTGGTATCTAAGTTTACTTTAAGCCTATTTTCTCTCCTGAACCTAAAAGTGAAGTAGATATTATGCTCCATACCTTGGATGTCCACAGACAATTCTGGTACTATCTTGGTAGAACTCAGTCTTTCAGATCTTTGGATCAATTGTTCATTTCTTGCAAAGGTAAGAAGGAACAACCTATGTTAAAACAGACTGTTTCCAAATGGTTGTCTAAGGCTATAACCTTTTGTTATACTCACCATAACAAAAGTATTCCAGGTAGGGTCAAGGCCCACTCAACAAGAGCCTTGGCTTTATCTATGTCTTTTTGGAAAGGGTTTACTACTTGGTCCTCTGTAAAAAGCACTGTTGGCTTGATTTTTTTTTCTCTAGGTCCAGATTAAGCTTTGCTAGGGCCATTCTCCAGTGACTCAGGGACTGTTCTCCTTCCACCTCCCAAAGGTAGTTAGCTGTGATAATCTAGCCATATCACTAAGGCTATTGCAGCAATAATCAATATGATGAATCCAGTACAATAGTATAAGTTGTACTTAGCATAATAGTAGATGTTCAAATGATCACTGATGCAGGAGCCACTCCCTCCTTCATCCCAGTTGTTTTTTGGTGTGTTTTTATGCCAGAGTATGTACATTTATTTTTTGTTGTTCTAGCATTGCCCTTTCAGGGCTCAGCCTCTCTTTGTCTGCTGGCTGGAAAGCTCTGAAGGATTTGTACCCAAACTTGTCTCTCAGCAGCTCAGCTCAAGCCACTTGATAGTTTTGGCATGTGGAAGGTGCCCCGAAGCTTTGTAAGCTGGCCAGCTATTATATCCTTGACAGAATATCATCCACATAGCTAAGACTACTGCAGCAATGATCATTCAAGCATCTGCTGTGATGGTAAGTTCAGTTTACACAACTGTATTTTATGAACTTACCATAATGATAGATCTGTGTTGTCTGTTTCCATCCTTCCTCAACTTTCCTCCCTTCTTCTCCCTTACATTTCATTTCCTTTTTTGGCTTCTGATACAACTGTGTGGTTTGTCATTCGGGCAGGATTTCAAGCTCTTTCAGTTCAAGAGCAGACTTCTTTCTATCCCCTCTATCCCCTATGTGACCTTGTGGTAATATATCTGTATTGATGTATTTTTCTTTTTCTCGCTGATGGCATTATGATGGTATTGCAGGCAAACTTGATCTGAGGTAATGATGAGGACAGGAGGTGATTGTGGGTGAGGTTAAGAGCCCTGAGCTTATAGATCCTGAAGTCTGGAGAACTGGCCAAAGTCTGATCTGAAATGCATCAGATAAGGAAGGACAGAAACAGACAACATGCATCTGGCAGTCCATTAAACTACAACAAATGTATAGGGTTTCATAGTCAAATAGCATATAGAGAAGTTCTAATTAGGGGCTATTTGAAAGGTGCAGGAATTTAAAAGACAAGTATGTATTGAATTTCCTAACAGCTTGGGACAGCCTGCTTGGACATGTGTCTTTTTTTCTGGGTAGTCCATGAGCACTGTCTGGTGAAGTAACTTGGTACTATTCACTCTAGAAGAACAAAGGCTAAGAGGCATCAAAAAGCTGCACTACAGGAGGCACTCATTAACAGCTCATAGCCTTAACTTATCTGCACTAAGTACCAAACTGTTGTAGCCCAGCAGAATGCACTTCACACCCTTGTACCCGCAAAAAACAAGTTAGGTTAAATGCATTCATAGTTAATATTTTAACATTAAAATTGTAGACGTCATGATGTGCATTTTATTGACAGTCAAATAAGCATAGTCAACAGTCAACAAAACAAGGAAACCAAGGATCATATCCAGAAAGCATTGCTCATTTGATGAAGCCTGTTTACTACAATCAGTTCTTTTGTTTACACCCTTACTACTCTGAAATGCAGGGTACGCACACAAACACACAAAGATGTGACTAAGTTTGCCACCTTTTGTTGTGGCAAAAACCAGACCAAGGCCACACTGCTCACACCTCCAATAACTCCACCTATCTTCTCCACTCTCCCTTCCCACTTTCCCATTTTTGTCACATCAGGTGAAGCGGAACCCTCTCTTTTTCCATTTGCGATGCTTTCTTTCTGCCAATTTAATATGCTTTTGTGAAAAAAGCTTATTATTCTGCTGATTTAACAAGGAATCCGCGGTGGTGGTGGTGCTGCGGTAGCATTGTCGTCTCACAGTAAGACGCTGTCCGGTTAGATTCTCAGCTAGAGCGTCTTCTGCATGGAGACATGCGTGAATGGGCATACCTTCGTTGAAGGTTGTGCGCCAGGGCTGGTAACTCGGCACGTAAAAGTCAACTACCAATCATTAGTGGACCGGAGTTCTGCTGTGGCGACCCCTAACCGGGAAAAGCTGAAAGACACAATCATTCTGCTGATTTAGCAAACTCATAGTCTTGTTTCTTTTTTGAAACAAAGTACCAGAGTTTGTATGTGTTTTCTTGACTACCAGACAGTCAGTTTGATTTCCAAATATTCTGGGAAAAAATGGATAGGTGGCAACACTAAGTGTGACTTGTCAATTACAGCTCCTTGTATGACTTAGTGCATTCATATGTTTTTGAGACTATGAATAAACAAATGCTTGCTTGTTTTATGCCTCTATGCCACTTCCTGGGGAAATGTTTAAATAAATGCATGTTTAGTGAGTAATATGACATTTCTAAATAATTAACACTACAAACAGAATTGTTACACTTGTGTTTTTAAAAATGTTTGCATTGCTTACATCATCAACAACAGTTTAGCATATAGAAGTTGTTTCTTGTCTTAACCAACCTGATGGCTATATAAGGAAAGGAATCCAGCAGTGTCATATAAGGTCTGTGTTCCATAAAAGGGCCAGGTGTCGGATGTTTAACAATTAGTGGTGGATCAAGCTTCCCTTTTTCTTCAATGTTTAAAACACCTTTATAAGAATTATTAATGCCAGTAAATAGCATTGCTTTTGAGAAGTAAAACTGAGACAGCAGAGGTACTGCATATAAAAAGAGGTGTTTGAAACAGTTGTATTTCATATAAAATGAGGTGCAAACTAGTAAATGTGTTTAATTCTGTTACTTAGAAGAAATATGACCTGATTGCATGCCGAAACAAATATTACTCTGTATCTGTCAAATTTTCATGATTGTTTGTATTGATGTTTATAGTTAATACTTTTGAAAACAAAAATAAATATGGAAAAAAAATAAAATGAGGTGCAAGATCTGCATAAGACACCTCAGTTTACTTCACACACCCTGTTCCTAGGTACATTTTTTTGGGGGAAGGGTGGGGCTTTGATATAAGTCAGATCATATTTTGGGTGCAATAATTTGTTCTATGTAGCACTATTTTTGGAGGTCTACTGGATATAATTTTTCCCTACAGAACTGAAATAATCAATGGCACTTTTGTTTAGCTGAATCCCTCCCACATTCAGGATTTTCTGTGGTATTTTATTGATTTGTGCTGTTTCTTGATGTTTGTGGTTTATTTTCCTGTTTCTGTAGGATGCAGAAGCCATTTACAACTGGTTACAGGAGTTTCAGCTGCAGTGTTATACACCCAATTTCATCAATGCTGGTTATGATGTGGTCACTATTAGTCGCATGACTCCCGAGGTAAGAGCTAGATTAGAAATGGTGCAGCAACACAGACTTGTTAGATTTGAGGTAGTTGGTTTGCTTCTCTTGCACTGCATGAACAAACCTGTATTTTATTGCCTCCTTAACAAATGTAGAGCATCAGGAACTGTAGTATAGTTTATGAATCTTATAGTTCAGTCCTGCACTTCATTATGATCACATTTATTTGTTGTGCAGATCTCTGTACATTTGAAAACTAGATAAGGTCATGTTACCAGCATGCAGTCTTGTGTTATATATTTCTGAGATTTTTGCTGTTTGTCAGTGACAAATGGAAATACATCATGCATTTTCAAATTAGCATCAGTATAATGTTTGACAAGGAAGGGCAGGCCATACCACTAGATGGTCTTCATTAGATCATTTACAGTAACCATAAATATATAGGACAAATCCTACAACTTTTTTTGTCTCTTATTTTCAAGTATCAAAGGAATTACCCATCTAATCTAGGACCATGGTTTTGAAAGCCATTTAAGTCTTTTAAATCTTCTCAACAAGGGTCTTCCGAATAGCAATATAAGAAGAAATGTCAGGATGACATAAAAAAAGGAGTTGGCTCCCAAGGATCCCCCCCCCCCTTTTAAAAGAAAAAAAAATACTCTTCCTGTTAACTACTACTACCTCTCCCCATCACATGCTTCCTTGCCAGCTTGCAGACAATCTCTCCAACTGCCTTCATCTGGAAGCACATAACTTCAGACACTTGATTCTGAAAGTAACTCTGTGTGGCATAAACTTCAGTGGGCATCAAATAGGGGTGCCTGTACTTCCAAAGAACGAGATTAGTGGTAGAACTATTGCCCGTTTCCCAACATGGCAAAAGCTTCTATTCAAAAATATTTCTGTCTTCCTGAAAAGAAAGCACCTGGAGACCAATTTTAGACATATCTCCTGTTTCAAAAATTTAAAATGCTCATCTTACAAAGCCTTTTATAATCATTTTGGACTTCAAGGATGCCTAGCTACACTTTCCTCTTCACAAAATATGCAGATGTTTTCTAAGATTCTTTGCCTTAGGGTTGCACGTTCAGTTTCTGTCTGTACTCTTTGGTCTCTCCACCTCTCCAAGAACCTTCACAAATTGCCTAGCTCCAGTCATAGCCTTTAACAGATTGACGGTACTCACATTTACCATCTACTTGGTTGATTACTTCATTAGAGCTTCTTCTGCCCAACATACACTGACATTCATCCACTTTATCTCGAGCCTTTTTAGCAGCCATGCTTTAAGCTAAACAGAAAAATTCATATTTAACCCCTGCTTACAGGTTAGTTTTTCCTAGGTTGTTGTCTAGGCACCTTTCTGATGATAACTTTACTTTAACCATAAAAATTGCCTCAACGCTTCCTAAATCTGGCATTTCAAAATGTACCCACAGCAAGGGAGTTCTTCAGGATACTACGTTATGTGGCCTAGTCCATTCTTAAGGTTCCATTTGCCAGACTCCTGCTGAGGAAAATCTGTGTTTCCCCAAATCTGTTTAGTACCAGTATCTGCATCCTGGATCCTTTCCAATCCCTGCTTTCAGCTGCATCAAAGAAGAGCTCATCCGATGGGCAAACCAAGTGCTCCTAAATCCAGGTCTCCTTCTACCACTTCCCCGTGCCTTGTCAGTCAGATACTACAGACACCTCAGACGTCACATATGGGGTGGAGCAGTTGCTCAAAGAGTCAAGGTGTAGAGCATTTGGTAATCTGTTTTCAGACACAAACAGAATAATCACAGGGAAGCAATGGCCTAGAAATGCCAACAAGCCAAAAAAAAATTAAAAATCCTGGAGAAATGCAAATCTCTAAGATCGCTCTTCTTTAAACGTCTTTTTCACAGGGGGAGCAAGCTTGAGCAAGCCTCCAAACCCCCAAACTTATATATACCAACTCAAAGATTGCCATACCTTGGAGAAAAGGGAATATCCTGAGAAGTGGCCATCTCGGACTTATATAAATACATTTTTTTCAGCCACTCAGTGTTCATGTTTTGGGAGTCACTGTAGTGGGTCCTGACGTTGCAGATGGTTACCTTAATAAAAGCTAAATCAACTGTGGACTTCTGGAATACTGTTAGTGATAGTAGACTGTACCAAAGTTATGTTGTATATAAACAAACTGACTAGCTATGGTTGAGAATTGGCAATGCTTCACAGTCTATCCTTACAAGCAACATGTATTCTCTCAGAGCAGAACACAGTAGCAGATTCTCTGAGCATATCCAGGACAGACTTTCATGAGTGGCTGTTACATCCAGAGGTCTTCCAGGAGATTGTCCACCTGTGGGAACTCCCAAAGTAGATCTGTTTTCCTTCTGTTTCAGCAGACAACTAGAACAGCTCTGTTGCAGGACACCTTGCAAAATAGCCTGAAAAAGAGATGCTCACTCTTTCCTCTGAAAGGGGATGTTCTCTTATGCTTTCCTCACCTTTCCACCAATATCCAAAGACCCTCTAATGATTGAAAAGGACTTGCTAGAAATGCTTCTGGTAACTCACCTTTGGCCCAGATAACACTGTTCTCTCTCTTCATGCTTCTAGCCAGGGGCAGTTACCAAAAACTCAAACTCCTTTACAGATGACTTGCTCACACAGACCAAAAGAGATCTCTCATCCATCCCACCACAGCTTTCAGAATCTCCATCTGCCTGTATGGATAATAGTTTTTCGATACCATTTAGTCATCGTTTTTGCTAAGGGCATGCAACAGGTGTTAAAGGATGGAAGGAAACTGACTACTAGGAAATCATTTCAGCCAAAGTTTCAATACCCTAGGGTTAGTTTAAGAGGTATATGTAGGCTTGGGCTACACTGGTTCTCCAGTACCTGTGTGAATTGCTAAATTCAGACCTTATGTACACTTCTATCAAGATATACCTTTCAGCCGTTTGTGCCTGTCTGGCCACAGGATCCTCATTTTTCTTCTTTATTGCAGGCCAAACAATTTTTGAAATGGATATCGCATACTATATCTCATAGAGAGCAGGTGGCACCATCTTGGTATCTAAATTTGTATTGGAGAAGTTGTCTCTGTCTCTGTTTGAATCTGCATCTAGTTCTTCACTGAAATATCTTACTTGGGAAGACTGCTTTACTCATTGCTCAGAGTTCTGTTGGGCGAGTATCTGAATTGCAGGTCTTTATGTCTACTCAACCGTTTTTATCCTTCAATAAGGAGAAGATGATTTTTAGAACCAGCCCTTCCTTTATGCCAAAGGTTACTTCTGAATTTTCACTAAATGAGTCTGTTATCTCCCTGTGTACTTCCCTGTACGCAAAAGTAAAAGAAATTTTCATACCATAGGCTTCCACAGATATTTAAGATGCTGCCCAGATAACAACAAAGATTTCAGAAACTCTATCAACTTTTTTTATTTCTAGCATCTGAGCAAACCATTTCCAGATAGTTGGCTAAGGCTGTTCAGCACTGTGACAAAAGTCCCCCTTTTTATAGCAAGCTTCATTCTATAGGAGCTTTGGCTACTTTTGGAGTTTTTTTTGGAAAGCGGTGGACTCTAGAAATATTCTAGAGGTAGCTACTTGGTCTTCAGTCCACACTTTCACTTACCACTATAAACATGACTCTGTTTCCAGAAGTAGGACAGGATTTGCCAGAGCTGTTCTCCAAGGACTTCTGCTGTCTGGCCCTTCTCCCTCCACCATTTCCTCCTGAACTTTGTCAGTTGCCCCATATAGTTATGGCTACTGCATCAGTGATCTAATAACAATATAGTACAGCTGTGTAAGTTATTTTACCACCATGAAGTAGATGCTCGACTAGATCAAATTTGCAGTACTGACACCATCCTTCCACCTCCTTTTCTATACCTTCCTTGGCTGTGTGGAGTATCCTTTATCATTTTGCTGTCTTGACATGACTTTTTTATTTTTAGAGATTTAAGGTTCAGCTTGCATTTTTTGGGCAAAAAAGCTCTGAGTTTTATCTTGCCCATACATCCCTCTTATACCAGTATGTACTCTTGTTCAATCATTTGTTCACAAAACATTTCTGGCAAAGTATTCTGTAGGGAATTTTTTATAATCTGACAGTTTGTTATATTCCCCCAAAAACATATTCCAAATTACTTCTGTGTTTCCCATCACATCTCCTGTATTTGCTGTCTACTGAGGAAGATTTTCTGAAGAATGCTTGGGGTATAAAATATCTATGCAAAAATCCTAAACCTTCTGAGGTGAAAAATGAGTTGTAGACCTTAGTATGGACACAGTTTTTGTTTTGTTCTAGTTACTGTTCCCCCATCCCATCTTCTAATGCCCAAAGTGTAATGTCCCTGCAGGAAATGAACACCTATTCTGGATTGCATCCCCCCCCCCCCCCCAGTCACTAGCTGCTGCAAAACCCTTCTGTTACTGCTGGGAGTTAGGGGCTGCTAGAGGGAGTATAATCCCATACTGAACTTTGACATGGGAGAGCTACTTGATGATTGAATCCTCTTCCTCTCTAGCTCCTTTGCAACAAACTGAATCCAGATCACTAGCACATCAGGGGAGAGTTTTTCTGGAAGAGTGGTCAGGTTCAATTACATTTTTAAATGTGTGTAGTGTTTTTTTTTTAAGTTTGGGCTCTCCCACTGCCTACTAACCATCAGCCCTCTCATGACCATTTCTCCCATTCATTCTTTGCATAGGATGATAGGGATTTTTTTTGTCTGGCCTAACTTCCTGCCCCCCATGCAGGCAGACTGGTGATGCTCATAGTGTGAGTTGTAGTAGACACACACAATACTAGGCATAACCGGTTCTGGCTACACAATGCCATGAATGGTGGACACACCTCCTGTCATAGTGCAGTTGCTGCTGACTTCAGATGTTGTTCATGTTTCACTGTTGCAGTCATTACATTTGGGTAATCTGCTTGCAGGTTGCCCTCAGTCAGCCTGATTAACAAAGTCTTGGGTCCTGCCTCAGTTGCTGTCCCTTCTTCCATGATGTCAGGTAGTCAGGGGTATAAAACATGCAGCCGACGCCATTACATCAGTCTTTCTTGCCGTGCGATGCCCGAAGCAGAAGCAGTTCGCAAGTGCTGGTTGGCCAACTCCTGAAATTTTCATTTTTGAGTTTCAGAACCGAAGTCTTCAACTAAAAGCTAAGTACCCCGTTGGGGAAACTTTTTCTTGCTCCTTCCGATGTCAGTAAAAGTTAATAACTGCATTACTTGTGGAAAGCAAATACCTCGTAAAGATTTTCCTTGTACTGTATTCCTTGTACAAAACGAAAAGTGACAGGACACTGCTGTAAGTCAATAAATATTTAATAAAACAAAGTCCTTAAAACACAATCCTTGAGACACAAAGTAAGCGCTTTCGGGTTGCACCCTTCATCAGACAACAAACATTAACCAAACACCATATTTAAATTGTGCAACAACCAATAGAATTCAATGATGGACTCGCCCATTCAAAAGAGTAGGTTTTACAGGTATTACATCATTGAGCCCACGGGGTCTATGTGCCATTAATTCTATTATCCATTTTGTTTCAGCCAACGCTGTTTGTAATTTAATGCCCCCCCCCCTTCTACTCAACCTAATATTTACAATGACTCTGAATAAAAAAACTATGTGTAGGATGTTCTCGCGCATGCCTAAATAAGGCATTACTAACATCCCCATTCCTAATACTACCTAGGTGCTGCAAAATTCTCACCTTAAACATGTTGTTCGTCATCCCTACATAAAAACTTGGACACTTTGTGCACTCAGCCAGATAGACCACATTATTAGTCCTACAAGTGGCCTTCCCTTTAAAAACAATGGTTTTGCCCGTCACTGGATGTGCAAAATTAACCTCCTTATTTATACTGGCACAGGCCTTGCATGCTCCACAGGGGAGTGTTCCTGAAGTAACCTTAAAAGACCTGTCGATTTGCAAGGTCTTCTCGTTACATAAAAAATCTTTGATTTTTATTCCTTCTATACCGGAATCCTGGTCTGTTATCAATAATACCTTTAAGGTTTGTATCACTGGTGAGAATGTTCCAATTATTTCGTATGATTTTGCAAATATCACCAATGTTACTGCCATATGTGAACATAACCTTAAGGTCTCCTTCTCTTGTACTGTCCTGTCTATTCTCAGTGGATGTCCCTTCTTGATGTCTCTTTAACCAAGGTTTATACTTGGTCTGCCTATATACCTTACTCTCATCAATAACTTTCTTAACCGTACTCCTTCCATAACCTCTTTGTTCAAAATGCCCTGTAAGATTAAACAATTCTTGCTCAAAGTACATATCATCTGTACTTATTCTAGATGCCCGACTCACTTGACCTCTAACAATGTTAGGAAACAAATAATGAGGGTGCATACTGTCAAATGATAACAGGGTATTCTTCCAGCATTCTTTTTTATAGAGGTTGGATGAAAAACCTTCCTGTGTTTGTGTTACGCAAACATCTAAGAACTCAATGCTATTATAGGAAGTTTTGGCCGTAAACTTAAGAAATGTAGTTGTTGAATGTATATAAGACAAAAAACTTTCAAACAAATAGTAATCGCCATTCCACAGAATAAAAATATCATCAACAAAACGTGTATACATGAGGATGTAATTCTTCCATCTTTCATTATTCAAAATGTTGGTGGTTTCCCATTGTGAGAGTACCAGGTTCGCATAGGTATTGGCACAGGGGGTGCCCATGGCAACCCCCTGTGCTTGCCTATATGTGGAACCGGCTCCTAAGAAGACATTGTTGTCCAAAACAAGTGTCAGCAAAGCCTTGGTAAGCTGAACTCTACTTTCCGTGGCCCCCAAACCAGCCAAAAGTGCCCCAATTGAAGAAACACCATAGTCATTGTTGATGACGGTGAATAAGCTATTAATGTCCAGTGTAATCATTAGTACTCTATCTACACCTTCCGGTTTAATAATCCCACCCAAAACCTGTAAAAAGTGTCTTGTATCTATCAAAATGTTACTCATCTGTTCGACATAGGGTTTAAGCAAAAATTCTATCCATATCGAAACATTCTCAGTCACCCACCCCCTACCCGATACTACGAGTCTAAGGGGTGGGTCTTGCGAGCACTTATGCAGCTTTGGCAGGGCTTTGAATATGGGGATTACTGGTTTATCTACCCATAGAAATTGGTACACTTCTTCTGTGATAATCAAATTATCCCTCAAATTCCTTAAATTCAAATGCACTTTGTCAATAATAAGTTTCACTTGCAAGGGATTAATCTCTACATATGCTGCATCATTCTTCAACATTCGCTCTATTTTGTTATTATACCAATCCGTATCCATTATAACGATTGCTCCACCCTTTTAATTATCCAGAAATGTCGTCGGTTAGCCATCTGACTACCGGGATTCTGAAAAAAACACAATGATAAAGACAGAGACAGGCCACCAAGGTCCAAAACTGCCGACGACGCTTCTCCTAAGCCAGTTGTCAGTTTGCTGGTACTCAGTGAGGCACTTTCGCAGCCCCTGATACCCGCTACTTCTGATTCGCAGGCCTCTACTGAGACCCATTCAGAGTCTGGTATGCCTTCGACTATGGAACCCGCGGATGTCTCTACCTTGGATGAGTCCGGAACCACTGTGCAGGCACTGGCTTCTGAGGGTGTATTCAGGCCTACGGACTTGCATATTAAATCGATGCCTCCTTCATTTCTAAGGCCTAAATCTCGATCCATGTCTAAAAAAAAACGATGCCCAGGCCACATGCTCAGGCCTCTATTACTAAAAAACAAATGATAAAAATGGCTGAAGATCTAATAACTCTAATCAGGGGTAGCCACCCCCCCCTTCTAAGAGGCCTAGGGCTGAGCTTGATTATAAATCCTGTGATCAGGATTCTGTTTTCTCTGACTCTTCTAATGACCTGGATTTGTCCTTACCTACTTATGAGGATTCTGATACAGAGGACTCTATTCCCTCTGCTTCCCTTTTTTTTGGGGGGGGGGGATCTTACCTAAGGGAGCATTTTCACTGGGAAAGACAGGAATTTTCTGATTCAAAAAAGAGGCTTAGGGATTTCCTTCTCCTACCACAGCATAGGCCTTTGGCTATTCCTCCTGTACTAGACATTGTTGATGATGCTTTCTCGGAATCCAGTTTGGCCCCTGATTCCCTGCCTCCTGCTCCCAGTAAACCTGACAGATACTACAGGGTCCCTGAGTCCCACAAGTTCCTTTTCAAAAATCCTGTTGCAGATCCAGAGATTATTTCACAGGGGCCCAAAGGCATTAAGGCTTCTACTGCTAAAAATCCTACCCCTTCTGATAGAGACTCCAGGGCGCTGGATAGATGAGGTAAGAAGGTTTACACTTCAGCAACCTTGGCCATTAGGCCTTTTAAACTGCCAGTTTCATATGTTAAAATGTCAGCAGCATGTTATTGGATTGCTTAAACAGATGTTGATTCCTGACTGTGTGGAAAATAAAGAATTACAGGATTTAATGCATTCTGCCGAACAAGTTGGAAAACATACTTTGCAATGTGGTTTTGATTCATTAGAGGCCTCTTGCAGGGCTGCTGTTATTGGGTCTGTGCTCAGAAGGCGTGCTTGGCTTAAGGAGCAATCTTTGTCTGATCATGTTACAGCTAAATTGTTGGATGCTCCTTTAAGTCAGGACCACCTGTTTGGCAACAAGGCTGAGGAAGTTCTTAAAAAGATGGAGGATAAAGCTAAATCTATGCAAACTGTTAAAGATTTTTTACAAGTTCAGCCTCCTAAATTTAGTAGGCACTGGCCTTCTAAGAATTGGTCCTTTCCAGCCCCTTCCAGGTCTTCTCAAGCCAAACCCAGACACAGCAAAAACCCAAGGTTTCAGTCCCAGGGGACTCACAGAACTAAGCAGTGGGGGGCCTTCCAAATCTGGGAATAATAAGACTCCCCCCTATGGTAAACTGTCTCAATGACTTCCTTTTAAAATTTCCAAGCACTTCTCTTCTGACTGCCCCTTTGGGGGGAAAGATTGCTTTTCATGCAAATAACTGGGAACTCATTACCCAGGACAAATGGGTTTTAAATATAGTGTCCCAGGGATACAGATTTCACTTCCACACGTTACCAACACCAAGTGGGTGGCCGGACCTACTCCCAAATCAGTGGGCAGAGGCCCAAAAACAAGTACTTTCTCTCTTAAGCATGGGGGCTATTCAGCTGGTATCAGAAGAGGAAAAGCGACAAGGTTTCTACTCTAGACTTTTCCTGGTACCTAGAAAAGACAATTCATGGCATCCTATCCTTGACCTGTCTACTCTAAATATTTTTCTGGAGATTCCAAAATTCAAGATGCTCACTCTTCACCAATTACTTCCTATGCTAGGCAAAGACGCCTGTTTGGCAACACTAGATTTAAAAGAAGCATACCTGCACATTCCAATCAGGGAATCTTGCAGAAGATACCTACGCTTTAAAGCAGGCTACACGCACTGTCAGTTCTCTACACTGCCCTTTGGCTTACCTACTGCGCCCATGGTATTCACAAAGTGCCTGGCATTTTGCAGGCAACGAAGTATTCAAATTTATTCATACCTGGACGATTGTCTAATTCAGGCAGAAAGCCAGGACATACTTTGGAATCATCTGGCCTTTGTAAAAAGGGTTCTAACTTGTCTGGGGTACACCATAAACAAAAAGAATTCACAACTGGTACCATGTCAACAAATTACATTCCTGGGAGCAAGCTTGAATACAACTTCCCAGATGGCTTACCTCATGCCAGAAAAGCAAATTCATTTGACAACCTACTTCAAGCAAGTGGCCACAAAAACCTTGCTATCTGCAAGACAAATACTGCAAGCCTTGGGGTTCATGGCTTCCTGCAGTCTTTTAATTCCATATGCAAGACTGCATATGAGGAAACTACGGTGGTATCTAAAAAGTCTATGGAGTCAACATTCTCACAGCCTAGAAACAATGATTCCTATCATACCTTGCTTACGCCTAGAGTTCCTTTGGTGGGCAGAGGCCTGCCACCAAAACAAGGGACTACCTTTCACACCACCCCCTGCCACCCAAACCCTAACAACAGATGCATCAGACTATGCATGGGGGGCTCACCTGGCAATGAAGTGCATTCAGGGCAAATGGAACCCAAGTCAAATGCACCTGCATATCAATCAAAAAGAAATGTTAGCTGTACAGAATGCTCTGACAGCCTTCAAGGACTACATTCTTCCAGGACAACTAATGGTAAAGACGGGAAACACCACAGTTATGTTGTACATAAACAAGCAGCGGGGTACACATTCTTACCCCCTCTGCAGACTAGCCATGGCATTGTGGAACACAGCCTTGAGCTACCAAGTGCACTTAAAAGCTCAATTCCTGCCAGGAAAATTAAATATACTGGCAGACGGACTAAGCAGAAACTTCATAGACCCACACTAGTGGAAACTGGAACCAAGGATTTTCAACATGTTGACAAACGAATGGGGGAGCTCAGATATAGACCTGTCTGCCTCCCCCAGAACTACCAGTTGGACAAAATTTGCACAAGGACTCCCCACAAACAATCCTGAAAAGTGGATGCTCTGTCCTTCAGCTGGAAAAACCTATCAGTCTATGCCTTCCCTCCGCTGCCTCTGCTCTCCAAAGTACTACTAAAAGTCAAACAGGACAAAACAAGGATGATTTTGATTGCTCCAGACTTGCCGCGCCAACACTGGTACCCCCTCCTGTGCAGTGTGTCACCGTTATCTCCATGGCGCCTGCCTCAGACTCCTCCCCTGTTGTCTCAGCAGGAGAACCAGATTCTGCACCCTCAGCTTCCAACACTGAACCTTGCAGCCTGGCTGATTACTTAAACTCTGTCTTACCATCACTCAGCAAACCTGCGATATATGTCATCTTAGAGGCAAGCAGGCCTAGTACTAGAAAATCTTATGCTGAAAAATGGAAAAGATTCTGTGCCTGGAACCAATCTCAAGGGATGAGCACAGCAGCGCCCACTTTACCTCAGATTTTACAATACTTAACTGAGATGCTTCACAAGGGCCTGTCTTTTTCCTCCATTAAAATCCACGCCTCAGCCATTTCAGCTCATTTTAACACTGAACTTCCCCTCTTCTCTCATCCACTGCTCAAGCAGTTCCTCATAGAGGCCAAAAATTTGAGACCACCTAGGAGAGCTCCAACTCCAGCCTGGGACCTTAACTTTGTATTGGAGAAACTCACTCTACCTCCTATCGAGCCAGCTGCTACTGCAGACTTAAAATTTCTTTCTTGGAAAACAGCTTTCCTTTTAGCAATCACTTCAGCTAGAAGGGTATCTGAATTACAGGCCCTTTTGGCAGTGGAGCCTTTCATCATATTTCATGCGGACAGGGTGTCACTCGGAACCAGTCCATCCTTCACGCCCAAGGTGGTATCCGGTGTGGCTCTTAATCAGTCCATTCATTTGCCAACCTTCTTTCCCAATCCACAGAACAAAGGGGAATGGATACTGCATTCCTTGGATGTGCACAGACAACTTAGATTCTACTTGGACAGGACTAAACCTCAAAGAAAATCTGAACAACTGCTGGTAGCATTTGCTGCAGGGGCAGAGGGCAAGACTGTTTCAAAACAAACCATTTCTAAATGGATAAGCATTCCATTCATTTCTGCTATAAGCACCATGGAAAACATATCTCCCAGGGGATCAGACCTCACTCCACCAGGGCTGCATCTACTTCTACAACCTTTCTCAGAGGCATTCCTACCAGGGACATCCTAGAAGTTGCTACCTGGAGTTCTGTACATACTTTCACCAAGCATTATCATTTGCCAATTTTCTCTAAATCCAGAGCTGGCTTTGCCACTGCAGTCTTGCAGGCCCTTATAGCTGGCCTTAATGCTATCTAAACTCCTCCACCTAACCATAGCTTTGGGAATCTACCCAAATGTAATGACTGCAACAGTGAAACACGAAGAACATACTATAGTTGTGTACACTTACCATAAATGTAGATGTTCGAGTGTATTCACTGTTTCAGTCCTGGTTACCCTCCCTCCTGCCCCCTAACTTCTTTTGGCTATACCTCTACTTTCCTTTACTATGCTTAAAAGCCTTTTTGGTGTATTTGCTTTTTTGTTGGAGGTATACCTTTGTGATTTTATGTTTAATTGCTTGCCATTAGGGGGACACCTGACATCTGGGGCAAGAAAAACTGATGTAATGGCATCGGCTGCATGTTTTATACCCCTGACGACCTGACGTCATGGAAGAAGGGACAGCAACTGACGCAGGACCCAAGACTTTGTTAATCAGGCCGACTGAGGGCAACCTGCAAGCAGATTACCCAAATGTAATGACTGCAACAGTGAATACACTCAATCATCTACATTTTTGTTAAGTGTACACAACTGTACTTTTCTGCTTCTGTATATGAAGATACCCAATGTCACATGGCTGTTTGTACCACAGTGACCCTTCCTCTCTCATCCCAGGATGGGGAAAGGAAACTACTCATTTCAGTCCTCTTCACTAAACTACTAAGCAAACTTAGTATTCAGTGTATGTGAATTTTTTTTTTTTTTTTTTTACAATGAAGTGTTCGTTTTAGTTATTAATATTTATAAGGCTGTTTATTCAGTATTTCTGCAAAAGTGGGCATGTGAGGTGATTTCATGAACTTCATTGCGGTTCTTTAGTAGTGGGAAATCGGGTAAATCCTTTTTTTCTGTTTGTCCACTATGGTTGCACACTGCAGAAGATATTATGTGAAATATTTGTGGTATTCCACTACTAGCCATGCTTTCAGGTCACCTGTAAGACAGTTTCGATTCTCTTTAAGATACTAACCAAAATGCTTGGATGTTGATAATTTATATTATAGAAAGGCATTTAAAAAAAAAAAAAAAAAAGTGAAAATTTATTAATGCGTTTCCTTTACTTGTCCAGGACTTAACTGCCATTGGAGTAACAAAGCCAGGGCATCGGAAGAAGATCTCTACTGAAATTGGCAAGCTCAGTATTCCAGACTGGCTACTAGACTACAAACCAGTAAGTACTGAGTAACACCATGTAGTAAGCAAGTTGACCCATGTTCCACAGCAGGAATTAACTGTGAGGACACATGTTTATGGACCAAATCTTGCCATCATAAAGCAGCCAAGGCTTGATATTTGTTTAGGATTTTTATCATGTTCATGACTGCGATGGGATGGGGGGATGAATTTAGAGTGAAATCAGCAATGACCATACTAAACTGGTCTGATTACTGGTACGGAAGATGGTAAATGCCTTATTTCTTTTGTGTCTGCCATAGAATAATTTATACGAGAACTACAGGACTAGTAAGGCATGCGATGATAATTCATTAGAAAGAATGCAGAGTCGTCATAACACCGAACAGATAAGGTAGTTTTGATTACTTTTGAAGCTGAAGAAACAAATGTAGCTTCATCAAAAACAAGCAAACGGAGAAAAGTGCCTCAAAAGTTAGTAATAAAATGGCAAGCAAAGCACTTCCTGGAATACAGAAATCATGGATCCAAAGTGAAGGCAGCAAATTTTAATGTATTTTAATGCACCAAACCACAAAACAGCGTTTTCGTCCTGTTACAAACAGGTTCATCAGAAATACAAACAAAACCAGATTCCGTTTCTTATATAGTCATTGCCCCTCAGTCAGTTAATTGCCTAATCAAAATCCAAACAACTGCAATTAATCAAATCAAAATTAAAAATACATATGTAACTTTAAAATATTACTACAAGCTTTAATCATTTACAGTTCAATAAATACTTTGTGCACCCTAAAAGTTAAATTAAAAACATCCCATACTCAACTCTTTAGTAATAACATAATGTTGTAATAACAGTAAAGTTTAAAAACCTGTATTAAATGAGTACAAACTTGTTGAACTCTCCTAAATGTTAAAAAAAAAATACAACTGTAGCGCCATCTTTTGGCTAAATAGCCACATTGCATATAAACCCATATCTTCACAAGACAGAAAAAATCAAATAAATAATTTATTTATACCAAGTATTCATGTGAAATGTAAATTTGATCAATGTATAAATATATACAAATTGGAAATTGAACTATTGACACAAAAGAATTCCTAGTTATAGTTTGGCAGGCCTCAGTTTTAGGACAGGGGCCAGAGATACGTGTTCATTGAGTCCTGGTAGTCGATTCACCTCCAATTTTAATTGCCAAAATAATTCTCTAAACTCAGTGGTTGTCTCCTAAGGCCCCCCTCCCCCCCGGGATCACTATCCACCCCTTCTATGACAAAGAAACCAAAACAAGCTTGCTTATACTGCATACTGTGCTTGTAAAGGGTATTATTGAGATCTTGCTTCCTAATGTAAATTCGCCTTTTGAATTTCCTATTGGTCTTCCCTATATAGAAACACTCGCAAACTTTGCAAATAGCGACATATACCACCCACACAGTGTCACAATTACAGTATGTGTTGGTCTCTATATTTTCTTTCCTACCTTTTAAATTCCCCATATTCCCATAAAGAACATATGGGCATTGTGTACAGGAACCACACTTATATGTTCCTTTCTTAAGTCTGCCCTGTTTTATTTTGTGATTTTCTAACAGATCTTTAATATTCCTGCCCTTCCTTTATGTGAATTGCAAAGGGTCTTTAGATAATTGCTCTAAATCGGAGTACTTTCCAAACTTTCCTAATTCTTTGCTACTGTGTCCTTAATATGGTAAGCATTACTACTAAAGTTCAAAACAAAATTGTTGTTCCTTTTGGATTCAAGGGTCGCATTATTGCATTCGACCCCTACCTTCTCCATGTCCCTAAAATAGGGCTAAACTCCCCCCCATTATAAACTTCTTTCTCAATTTCTTCCACCAAACTAGGGGGTAGTACCTATCCAAAAACATAATTTTCAGTTTGTTGCTTTCCACCAAGTGGTCTTTGTCATATGAAGTCATTCTACAACTTCTAATAAATTGCCCTTTCACAATTCCCTTCTTTTGACTATAAGGGTGGGCACTAGTGTAGACTAGGTAGGAATTAGAATATGTATCCTTTCTATGAACTTTCGATTTGAACTTTTTAATCCCTGGTACCTTTTCTATTACCACATTTAAGTATTGAATCCTCTCGTGGGATATAACATGAGTAAATTAAAAAAAATATGTAGTATTATTCACAAATGTGATGAACTCATGTAATGTTGATTCAGATCCCACCCAAAAAATACAGATATTGTCCAAGCAACATCTATAGTGTGTTCAATACTGGGAGTATTCAGAGTGAAATAAATATTTCTCCTCCCATGTAGACAACACTAAATTCGCAAACATGGGGGCACAGCTAGCCCCCATGGCTACCCCACTAGTTTGTTTGTAGAGCTCCCCCTTAAAAAACAAAAAATTGCATTTGAGTACAATATCCATGAGTTCCACCAGGACTAGGGTGGCATCAATGTCAATGCTACCTTTCATCCGAAGTGCTTCTTCAAACCACTCAAGTCCCAAATTGTGGGGTATGACGTTGAACATATCTTGAATGTCAAGGCTAACAAAAATTAAGTCATCACTGTACAGATCACAACGAACACTTCTAAGATACCATACTTAGTACCTCATTACACCTCTCTCTCCAATGTGTCTACTATGCATTTGCACAATTTTATACAAACAAAAAATGTTCATTGTTGACCTATTGAACTATATCAATATAAAATTGTTACTTAGCTTCTTTTTAATGCAATTTTAACTTTATGCATGTATCCCAACATATGTGAATTGTTTTGCTATAACTGCTATTATATCAATATTGTTTAAAATTGTACTTGTTTTAAAATGTATTACTGGAGCTTTTCTCCTCGGGTCTCCACTGAAAATGGGCCACAAGCCCAGTTGTACAAACCCGGTTAACAAATGTCAATAAATAAATAAGAAAGTCCCCAGAGTCCTTACGGATGCCCACCTTGTCTGACCACACCTTTTTTTAACTAAGATCTAAATATTTCGCTAACTTATACGTTTTCATAGATTCATAGATGCATAGATTAGTACTAAGCTAACTGCCCTTGTGAGCCATTTTAAGCCTAGCCAGTTATCCCTTATGAGACTCAAACCCTGCACCTTGTGTTTGTAAGGCAAATGCCTTGTTCTGAGAGATGGGTCATCAATGTCCTTGTGGACCTTTGGTATGCCAAATATTGAAGGAATTTTAGGTTTGTCTATGACCAAATATTGGTATACTTCAGGCCTAATATTTTCGGGGGGGGGATTCTAAAGGGTCCTCTAGTACATATGCTCCCTGACTCCCTACACCTTCAAAATCTGTGTAATGATCTTCAGTGTTCCAATCATAGTTATCAATTCTCTCCCAACTTTGGTCCCCCCTTGGATTCTGAGAAGTGTTCTGATAGTGCCTCCTATTAATAGTCTTAGGTTTCGGGTATGCACGTTCCTCCTTATATTCACCCAAGTCCCTTTCCAATTTTTTACACTTCCTATCATTCATATATATATATATATATATATATATATATATATATATATATATATATATATCTTTACATTTATCCTCTATTTGGTCTTTCACTTTAAAATACTTGGATTTTTCGGCCTCAACCGTAAACAAGAGATCTATTACAATGTCATGGTTTAATTTATCTATTTTTTTTAAACAACATTTCCATTTCTCTAATATTGTTGTTTACAATTGCTCTTAAAATATTTAAACCTGCTTTGTTAAAAATAGTAAGTAACTCCTTGTGAAATTCGCTGCCCTCCCCCACATTATTGGGGTATTTGTGCAAACGCAACCCTTTAGGCACAATTTCCCTCCCAATACATTAATTTATATAGCAGTAGATTCGTGCAACAAATGAATATTAGTGTTAAAACTGCTCACTTTCTCATGGTTAGAAGAAAGCCCACTCGTCTCCTTACAGCCATCGGCAAAATTACATTTACTTTTCAGCCATTGACCCATGGCATGAACCCCCCCCCCCCCATTGCGCAGTCTCAACAACCTTATTAGTGTTGGAAGCTCCACCAGAGCCACAGTTATTACAGTCACCTTGCAAATCAGAACTCGGTCGATCCTTCCTAACATTTGGACTACCAAAAGAAGCTCCAAACATGGAAGACATATTCTCCTGGTTTCCTTGGCTCAAATGACCGGGCTGCACGCTCTTGTTCCCAAAGTTTTCTCGCCTCTCTTCTCGAGGTGGCTGCAAACTCTGAAAAGAACTACAACCAGCAGTAACTCATCCAGACTGAAAAAAAGCTTCTGGATTGCCGGGCAGAGAATCCTTCCCATTCAAAGCCCCAGCAGATGCTGCAACCGAACTTGTTGGTTGTGAAAGTAACGCAACCAATTGTGTCAATTGTCCTTCCACTTTGGCCAGCCTTTCATGAGCACCTTGTAGCTCTTCGGCTCTTTCAACTAAAGAGCTGTAACTGGACTCCAGATCCTCCATCAAAAAAACAAAACCTCAAAAACAAACATTTAGAGTCAAATCAGCAATGACCATACTAATCTGGTCTGATTACTGGTACGGAAGATGGTAAATGCCTTATTTCTTCTGTGTCTGCCATAGAATAATTTATACGAGAACTGCAGGACTAGTAAGGCATGCGATGATAATTCATTAGAAAGAAAGCAGAGTCGTCATAACACTGAACAGATAAGGTAGTTTTGATTAATTTGGAAGCTGAAGAAACAAATGTAGCTTCATCTCTCAGAAGATGGGCTATAGTTTTGTTAAAGTGCTTTTTCAAGCTGTTTTAGGCAAGTTTCCCATTTTATTTGCTCCCCATCTTTCCACAAGTATTGTAAATAAGTGTAATAGTCATCCTTCATTTTTCAGGAGTTAACCTTCTACAAAAACAAAGCTAGGTTAGGGCAAAGAGGGCAGGCTTCCCTGGCTGCAATGGGTTGTGGGTGTGTGATTGAGAGCACCAAAAATAGACCTTTTTTCTTTTGCTCCTCAACTTAGTGTTGAGGGGCGCCAGATTTACTAGCTATGGTTCTGACCTCCTGGGGCTTTATAAAGGCTGGGGAGTTTAGACAACAAAGATCAAAATGGGCAGTAACCTGTATTATGCAACAGTTCATTTCTCTTTCTTGTCTTCCTAAAATCGCACTGATTGTGTTCTAAACAGAATTTAGATGTTTTCTCTTATTTTTAAAAAGATGAATGTATAGATTAATGCCTTTGGCGTAAGCTACAAACAAGTGTTTTTGTAAGCAAGTAGGCTTGAAATCTAAGACAAAATGATGGAAGCTATGAAAAATGCTGAGTTTCTTACATCTGTAGCGTTATTAGCTTGTTTTTTTTCCATTAGCAAATGTTAAATGGGAGTCAAGAAGGCTGCAGCTGAAGGCAGTTGTACATTCTGTTGTGAGTGAGTTTTACAAAGATTCATATTGACTGCTTTTGCATGGAGACGGCTGTCTATGGGTACAGGCAATTAGACCTGAGGGTTCTGAGCATCCTTTGCTAAAGGAAATGAAAAATGTAAAGGCACAGTGGCAACCAGTTAAGTAAAAAAGAAGGTTTGACGTTATGAAAAGTGAATAAGAGATGGCAGCCTGAATAACAGCCTTAATAATTTAATGCATTTAATAGAACTGTATATGATTTAGTTTTATTTAAATTTAGGTAGTTCATTTTTTCTTAGGGCTACAAGTTAATGTTTTCTGGTAGCATGCAAGCAGTTTTTCATATCTGGGAGGATAATAGAGATAAGAAAAGAACAGACAGCAATCAGTCTGAGTGGGAACACAGGCTGTACTATGCATTTTACTGTGGGTAACCTTAATTTTGATTAGGCAATACCTGTGGGTGCAGCTGTCAATTTGGGGCACTTGCTCCTATCTGAAGGGTTAAACTTCATTTTTTGAAGATGTGTATAGTTTTGCTTATTTATTGTAAGTTAATAGGAGATGAGGCTGTTCTGAAAATGTATTTAGGTTTTTTTTATGTTTGAGTGTAGCAATCAGTCTGAGTCGGAACACAGGCTGTAGCATGCAGTTTACCATGGGTAACCTTACTTTTGGATTAGGTAATACCTGTGGGTGCAGCTGTCAATTTGGGGCAGTTGCTCCTGTCTGGAGGGTTGTACTTCATTTTTTGAAGTTGTGTATAGTTTTGTTTGTTTGTTATAAGTTAATAGGAGATGGGGTTGTTCTGAAAATGTATTTAGTTTTTGTTTTTGTTTGAGAGTTTTCATTAAAATACAAAGTATTGAAAATGTGACATAGGTTCAAGAGGAGATGAGAAGAAACAACTGTGTAAAAAGATCAGCCTGCCAAACATTATTGTATACATGTATCACAAAAGTTGGAAATTCACATTCAAAAATAATAGGTGGAAACAATAGTTGTTTATCATAATGGCTACTATATCCTGGAACATAAACAGCCTTACACGTATAGAAAAAAAGGAAAGAATATTGCATTATGTTAAGAAATTCAGATACCTCCAAGATGGCTGTGCACTGATTGACAACTTAACTTTAGCTGTCCTAATTTGAAAACAGAAACTGAGAAACAATAGTAATAATTTCAGCTTCAGTAAAATTCAGTTACTGGCTATTAAGTACACTTCCTAGATGCCTGCAAAGAAGAAACTAATAAAGACTGAAAGAAAATCAACTGGAAAAGGTGAAGAGAAAACACTGACTGGGAAGAGTCCTGCAACTGTTCAGCAAAAAGCAGTTCAAGCTCCAGCTTTGGTGCAAGACATGGCTTCCAGTAATCTACAGGAAAAAAAATAAGTCAAATGTGCTCAGAGCTGAAGGAATATATCAACTCAAATAACAAAAGGCTGGAAAAATGAACAAAGCTTATAAACAGATATTCAGATGAGCTGATAAAGCTGCTAAAATCACAGGGCAAAATGAAGAAAAAGCTGGCTGACTATGAGACTGCTCAAGAAGAAATTGTCAGAAATAGTAGAACTAAACTGCAGACCACACAGGTAAATGTGAGATATTCTGCTGTGCCAGAAAAATTAGAAGGAACAGACTATTAATTTTATGAAGGTGCAAATAAACAACTGGACTGATATTCCACAGCAGGAATTGTTAATTGAAAGGGCACACCAGGTGTATGCTCCAAATATGGCAGTGAGAGAGCAGCCAAGACCTTTATTAGTAAAGATTCACACCTACCAGCAAAAAGAGTTAATCCCAGCAATATATTAAAAGTTGGATCCAGTTTTTTTGTGGAAAAATGATACGGTACATCAGCCAGAAGAGAAAATTATTCCAGTAATCAGGGAATGTCAATAGGCAGGCTGAGATTCAAGCTGATGTATCCCACTGTCTTCAGAATTTTTTTCCTGGAGGATCAAAGTCACATTTTGATTCAAGAACAGGCAAAGGAGGAAATGCAAAAGTTTGTTCAACAAAAAATTAGCCGTCAAGCAGAAGGGGACTTTGCTTCTCATTCTTCTGATAATAAAGCACATGGAGAGACTTTGCCAGTGAAAGAAAGGAAAATGCATGACAGGCAGAGAAAAAGTTAACCAGAAGAGTTGGGAGTACTGTGGAACTGGACCAGAATCTGGATTTGGGATATGGAGCTGAAGAGGAAGACCAGCAGCATGGAAATTAGTGAATGAATGTGACTGTAAAGCATCAGTCTCATTTGTGAAATATGGCTGTATAAGAACAAGTGGAAAGAGTGGACTTGTGTTAACTTTGTTAAAAATTTTCCTCCTTCTTCCCCTGTGAGCCCTGCCAAGCACTGATGACATAAAGTGAGACAAATAAAAAGTGTTTGGAAGGACTCGGAGGGGAAAAAGGTAACTGTAAGTAAAATAAACTTTTTTTCTTAACAGTATTTCTGTGAAACTTTTCCTAATATAAGTTGCATATTTTATAGTAATATGTAGTAAAATGTGGTAAAGTTAGTAAAATAAACATCCTCATCTCTCTCTAGTTTTTTGGTTTTAAGAAATGAAGGCATTGCAGTGCAAAAAGAAAAGCTAGCTAAAAGCATGTTTAAGTTAATGGGCTGTTATCTTGGGTTGCTTTGGTGAGGGATGGGGTGGAAAAGTATACAGATCAAAATATATGTGGAGCCGAAATGTTTTCTCTTACTTTTTGCATAGGTGAATGTCTGGATTTAAGACCCTTGACTTAGTCTAATAGGTAAACAAGTAAATATAAGAACACCAAATATAATTAAAAGTGTTTCTTTATGAATAAGTAGTGCAACTAGTCTTTCAGGCAGCAACAGAGGACTGCATTTTTCTTCCGATTCTTACTTTTCCATAGAGGCACACTGATAATAGAGAAATAAAAGACAAAATACAGGTTTCTTCAAGGCTAAAAGTTAATGATTTCTGAAAGTGTGCAAGTAGTTTTTGCATCGGGGGGGGTAAAAAAGAACAGATACAATTTAGTACAAGTAGACGCATGGACAACAGCATGCACCTTAGCATGGATAACCTCATCCTTAGGGCCTGTATTAGCAGCTGTCTGTTTGGCACAAATGTTCCTGTTAGGAGAGTTAAACTTCATTATTTGCAGATGTACATAATTATGTGCGTATGTATTAAGTTAACAGGTTATGGTGGTATTCTGGAGTTGTGTTTGTGTTTTTTGAATGGTTTTTATTAAAACAAAACAAAAAGTCATGTGAAATGTGACATAGGTTCCAGTGTTAATAAGAAAAAAGTATATAACTGATTACCCTGCCAAACATTAATGGCTGCATGTGTCAAAAAAGCTGGAAATAGACATTTAGAAAAAAAAAAGCTACTGTTCATAAGAAGTGGAAATAATGACATCCTTCTATTCTCTTGTTGCAGTATTCAGAACCCTTGGGTTATCTTCTGCTTAGCTACCCAAACATCCGGACAGTATACAGAAGCTTTTGGTCACTGCAAGGTACATGGGACATCTTATGTTGGCCGTAGAGAGTATGGGCCATAAAAGTGACATCTGCCCATACCTTTCCTCAGAACGTCTCTGCCGCCAGTTGAATATCAGCTCTTCCTGTCGTTAGATCTTCAAATTTACAATAAGTACCCTGTTGGGGCCGTTTTTTGTATTCTCTTTTTGGTCACTGCATGCCTGTTTAGGTTCATGTCATGCAGGAAAGGAAAGTGCAGGTGCAGACATCAGAGCCCCCATAAGAATGCCCATGATCTCAGCCTTTTCTCCCTAGGGCCTAACATCGACCACAAAACCTGCGGGATTTGTCAGACCTTTATTCCTAAGACACTCCGCAGCCGTCTGCACACCCTAAACATCTACTTAGAAAATCAGGACAGTAAGACTGTCTTATTTTCTACAAACAAACCATCCAGACTCCTTCTGTCCACCTCTGACCTCTCCCCAGATAAGGACAGTAAGACCATGGAACATATTGGCAAGAAAGTATACATCTCTGCCACTTTTGCCTTTAGGGCAGTTAATTACCAGACACACATGTCTAAGTATGCCGTGGCCCTTTTGACTCAGGTTTCCAGACTTTTGGCTGATCTACCAGACTCTCTTTCTAAGGCTCAAATGTCTAGCCTCATCTCCGTGCCTTCTTAATTGACAAGATATTTGATCTGATGTAGCTGTGCTGCTGCAGAAGCCTTGTTCAGATCTGCAGCTTCTGCCTCTGTCTCAGAAGGTATTTATGGCTAAGACTACATACAGCCCTTACCTGATAACATAAGTGCTAAACATCTGGATGCACCCCTTGACAATTCTGCCCTTTTTGGGGCTAAAGTGGCAGAGCTCTTTAAAAGTCTTCAGCAAAAGGGGAAGGAATTACAAGACCTAAAACGTTTGTGTCCC
Organism: Protopterus annectens; assembly: GCF_019279795.1. Taxonomy (NCBI): domain Eukaryota; kingdom Metazoa; phylum Chordata; order Ceratodontiformes; family Protopteridae; genus Protopterus; species Protopterus annectens. The sequence goes on from NC_056744.1 coordinate 11,084,837, forward strand.
CAATCCCTAAATTTCATACGAATTATCCCACCAAGACTCCGTTCATTAGGAAACATTCTGCTCCTACCCCTCATTCTAGGAGCAAAAAGAGCACCTAGAAGCAGTAGCCTCCTTCCCGGCCTGCTCAAACTCCAGCTGAGAAACCTCAGTTTCGGTACAGGGCAGGTTGTCTATGCCTACCTGCCTTCACCTTCACCCTCTCTGGATTCCATTCCCCTATCCCTAAGACTCTGTCACTGTCTTCCAGTCTGGCAAAGCATTACCTTAGACAAGTGGGTTTTGTCTATTATAGAAAAGAGTTATTTCATGACCTGGATCATTCCTCCTTCCTTAAGAGGCATTCCACAGCCACCCAACGATCAACTACCCCTTTTCCAGACAGTCTTAGTATCCTTTCTCAAGGGGCTGTCTAGTCTCTCCCTCTCCCAGAAAAGGGAACATGCTTTTATTCCAGACTTTTCCTTGTCCCAAGGAAGGATGACTCATGGAGGCTTATCCTGGATCTTTCCCACCTCAACCCTTTCCTACAAGTACCCACTTTTCGCATGCTTACTCTACAGACTCTCTTCCCGCTGCTAATGCCTCAGGCATTTCTGGCCACCTTGGGCATAAAGGATGCATATCTACATATCCTTATAAGACCCAACTACAGGAAATATTTACAATTTTCTGTGGGTTTTTCACATTTTCAGTTCTCTGCCTTGCCCTTTGGACTATGTACTGCTCCAAGGGTATTCACCAAGTGTCTGGCTCCTGTGATAGCCTATTGCAGGGTCCAAGGGATTCAGAATTTTCCGTACCTCGACAATATCCTAGTCCAGGCAGACTGCTCCAGTTCCGTACACTTCCAACTCCACATAGTCATTTCTGTCATACAGTCACTGGGTTTCAACATCAGTTACACCATGTCCAATCTAAACCTCTCCCAGGACCAAGTTTTCCTATGGTGCAGAATAAGGACATATGTTATGAAGGCATTCCATCCACCCCAAAAGCTGGAAAGCCTGAAGCTATACCTGCTGTCTGTCCTCCACGCCACTGCTATGACAGCAAGACAGTATCACAGACTCCTGGGTCATATAGCTTCCACTGTACCCATATTGCCTTTAACAAGACTCCACATGAGAAAACTGCAATGGTACCTGAGGTCCACATGGGTCCAACACTCTCACCCCTTGTACCACAACATTCCCTTCCTTCCATGCCTAAGGAATGAGATCCTTTGGGGTGGTTGGACCAAGTCTCCCTCAAGCCAGGACTAACTTTACAGCCCCTCCCCCAAGTCCAGGAGATGCATCCAGATGCCTCAGATCTTGGCTGGGGCGCTGCTTTGGGCAGCTTGAAGGTGCAAGGCACCTGGACAGACACATTCAAACAGGAGCACATCAACATCAGAGAAATGAGAGCAATCATATTTGCCTTGAGGGCCTTCCAACACACCCTGAAGCAAGGCCCCCTGAAGTTGTTCACAGACAGCACTGCAGTTCCCTAGTATGTGAAGAAACAGGGAGGAACAAAATCTTACTTGCTATGCAGACCTGCACTCCAAGCCTGGGAATTAGTGGCCAAGCATGGAGTCATCCTGCAGGCAGTCTATATTCCTTCAGCTCAGAATGCTCAGGCAGACACCAGGTCCATGTCACAATCCCACAAATGAATGCTACACAGGGAAGTGTTCCTGGACATAGTCCACAAGTGGGGTACACTACAAATAGATTTGTTTGCCTCCCCTCTGAACAGACAGCTTCCACTCTTTTGTACCATGGTACCCAGCTCCCTAGCGAGGGCAACAAATGCCTTCTCTGTCTCATGGAAGGGGATGTTTTTCTATGCATTCCCCCCATCCTACTTCTACAAAAAGTCCTACTGAAAATTCAGCAGGACAAACCTAAAATCTTGTTGGTGACCCCCTTTTGGCCAAGACAGCATTGGTTCCCCCTCCTTCTGCATTTAGCCAGTGGCACTCATCACAAGTTACCTCACAGAGTGGACCTTCTCACACAGGACAAGGGATCCCTAATCCATCCCCACCTGGAATCTCTGAGTCTAACTCTTTGGGTGATAGAATTTTTATCCCTTTCATGCACCTTTACTCTGAGAACGTGCTTAAAGTCCTGCAGGAGGCCAGGAAACCCAATACTAGGAGATCTTATATGTCTAAATGGATAAGATTCTCCATTTGGTGTCTACAGAGACAGCTTGACCATTTCAAGGTGAGGTCCATTAATAGTGCTGTCCTATCTATGTGAATTATTGCAAGCAGGGCTGGCATATTCTTCTGTTAAGGTCCACCTAGTTGCTATTTCAGCTTGCCTGCTTCTTGACCTTCCTCTTGGCTCCCGACTCCCAGTAAAGTTATTCCTTAAGGGAGTACTGCACCTCAGGTACCCCAGGAGGCCAGTTCCACCTCCATGGGACTTGAACTACATCTTTGAGAAGCTCATTGTTGCCCTCTTTGAACCAGCATCTAAAGCCTCTCTGAAACATTACACTTCGAAAACTGTGCTCCTGATGGCACAGACATCAGCCAGAAGAGTGTCAGAGCTGCAGGCCCTCATGGCAATCCCTCCTTTTCTCCACTTCCACAAGGCTAGAGTGACCCAGAGGACAAACATCCTTCATGCCCAAGGTGGTCAATGAGCTGTCCCTGAACCAATGTATTTACCTACCCACCATTTTTCCACATCCCCAGAGAGACTTTCCTTCCCTTGATGTTCACAGACAACTCGGATTCTACCTTGAGAAGACCGAGTCCATTAGGAGATGAGAGCAATTGTTTGTTTCCTTTCACCCCAGAGCTCTGGGAAAAGTGGTGATAAAATAGACCAATTTTGCTTGGATTTCTAGGGCCATATCCTTCTGTTACACCTACCATGGCAAACATCTTACCTCAAAAATTAAAACTCACTCCACTAGAGCCATGGCCTCATCTGAAGCCTTCTTCAAATGACTAGACACTGCTTCCATATTAGAGGCAGCTTCCTGTCTGTCCATACCTTCACCAAACACTACAAACTGGATCACATTTCCAGGTCTAGGGCAGGATTTGCTAGGGCAATCCTCCATGGCTTCTTGGAAAACTGTACCACCCTCTTCTTCCCTTTGAGATTTGGCACTCACCCAAGGGTTCTGAATACTGCAACATGAGAATAGAAGGGCATAGAATAGTTGTGTAAAATGGTACCATAACCCTAGATGTCCTTCTCTTCCATGTTGCAGTATTCCCTCCATCCTATCCCTTAGTCATATATATTATATATTTCCAAATACATAATCCCTTCTTGGATGACACAGGACTTGTATAGCTATCCTGGGACTAGGGTCTGACTGGGTCATTCATTTCTGAGGAAAGGTACATGCAGACATCACTTTTATGGCCCCACACTCCCTATGGCCAACATCAGACATCCCACTTACCTTGCAGTGACCTAGAAGCTTTTGTATACTGGCCGGACGTTCGGGTAGCTAAGCAGAGGATAACCCAAGGGTTCTGAATACTGCAGCATGGAAGAGAAGGGCATCTGTGGTTATGGTAAGATTTTATACAACTATTCTTTCTTAACATAATGGTGACACTTTCCATATTATATTGGAATGTGGATGGTCTCACAGGGATAAACAAAAAGGAAAGAATGCTTTATTTTATTAGGAAATACACAGTGCAACAAGGAGACACATTTGGAAAGACCTGAGCATGTGAATTTGATAAATGATTTCAGGATGGAGTATTCTGCAGAGTATCAGGTACAGTGGAAAAAAAGAGGGGTATGTACATTAATTGCTAGAGGAGCACCAGTAGTGACAGAAGAGCAAAGTGGATAGTGCATATTTCTAGTAGTAAAGGGGTATGGGCAAGCGATGAAGGTACGTTGGCATATTATATATCTATGTATGTGTATGTGTGTGTGTGTATATATATATATATATATATATATATATATATATATATGTGTGTGTGTGTCTATATTACATATATATATATATATATATATATATATATACATAAAACCTTTAAAACTGCTATTTTAGAACTGTAAACATTTTGGGAGAAATAGCTTTCAGAAAGGAATATTATAGGTGGGTACTGAATTGAATTGCAACAATGAGGATGCACCTGGGAGGAACAGAATGTAAAATATAACAAAAGAAAGTAGATTGCTGAAGAAATTTATGAAAATGTTTGATATGAAAGACATGAATTCAGAACTACGAGAGAATTTACATATTATTCTCCAAGGTACAATAACTGGACTAGACTTGACAGAAATTATATCTCTCTGAAATGTGTCCATTTAATTGAGAACTTTGTTAAACATTCAATAACTACTGTTATTGTACTGTTATGCTACTGTAATCACATGATTAAACCACCCTGAGTTTTTGGTCCTCAGTCTGCAACTCCTACTAGCCTCCTAACTGTACACATTTCTATAAACATCATGTTGTAGGTTGACTTGTATGTTAATTTTTCTAATTTTGCACACCAGTTTGAATGCTGTGTATCTCTGTGATTTAATTTTTAATTATTGTATATTATATAAATAACCTTCTTACCATTTTAATACCATGCTGTTTCATTTTTTGTAACTGTTTTTGGAGCTTTTCTCCCCGAACCTCCACTGAAAATGGGCCCTTGGCCCAGTGGACTGTCTTGGTCAACAAATATCAAATAAAATAAATAAATAAAACTATTTCGGATCATGTGCCAATAGTTACTAAGATAAAAATCCAGGATAATGAAGTAAAGAAGAGACACAGGCACTTCCCCGCCTACCTGATAAAAAGAGAGGAATTTAAGGAAAGGTTGTGGAAATTATCTGGGAATTATTAGGGAAGAAAGTACTCCATAAGTTATAGCTAGTGAGTGGGATACAGTGAAAGTGGTATTTAAAATAGGGTAGAGATAAAAGAAAAAGATTTGGTTAAAAAGTAAAAAAAAAAATATTTAGAAGGGCTGACAAAGTTTAAAGTATTACAAAACTAAGGTGGAATCTCACAGAACAAGAAGAGACACAATTGCAGAATGCTAAAGAGAAAGTAAGGGTGTACCTGGATAATATGCTTGTGTTTAGAAAGATTGCTATTAAGCAGCTGTTTTTGGTAGTAACTCCAGAGAACAAAATGTTTTGGTACAACAACTTAGCCAACAGAAAATAGAAAAAGTTATGGACAAATCTAGGGAGCCTATAACAAGAAAAATAACCTGAAATCCTGTAGAGGTCTTACAGTTATTTCAGAAATTTTATGAAAGTTTGTGTAAAGCAGAGTGGAAATCAAGAAAGAGCACAAATGGAAGTATTTATGAAAGACTTAATTATTCCAAGGTTAGAAGTAGTTGAGATTCAACAACTAACAGTTAAGATAGAGGGTGATGAGAATAAAAAATGGTGTAGAATTAAACTTCAGGAAAAACTCCAGGAACAGTATTCCTGTGGAAGTTTGGAAATTAGGAGGGAAGAAAGTGATCATGTTCTGGAAGAATTTAACAATATTTTAAAAGGAGAGGAGAAGCACCAACATCTTGAAAATAAGATGTTGTGGCTGTATTACCTAAAGACAGTAAAGACCCAGCTTCATATAGACCCATTTCAATTTTAAACTATCATTATAAAGGGCTTATGTCTGTACTGGCTAAAAGAATGGTAATGGTGAGGCCAAATTGATAGGTATGCATCATTGTGGTTTAGTGGAGGCAAAGCAAACGTGATTAGTAGGCCATTAATGATCCGGAAGGAAGCAGAAAGTAAGAAAATGCTACTGTTGTTGGTAGGTCTTGATACAGAGAAAACATTTGACAGAGTAAGCTGGGATTTCTGAGTAGGGCGGTGGCAACATTTGTATTCCCTGATGTAATAGTAAGGTTAACTAGGAGGATATGTGAAGGTTTAAAGGCAAGAATTATAGTGGGAGAGTTCCTCTATGTTAAGTTGTGTTTGAACAGAGGAACCAAGCAGGGGTATCCTCTTTCTCCTCTAGTTGCTTTGTATTTAGAGCCATTGGCAAAGAAATAAAGGTGTAATTGGTATGGTAATCAAGAAAAGTTGGCTTTATTTGCAGATGATATTGTTTTGCACCTGAAAATCCAGAAAAGAACACTTAGTGTTGTGGAACATATATTTTGAGACAGTTTTGAGTCTTTTTTGGATATAAAAATTAATGAAGATGAATTGAAGGCTGCAGTAGTAAATTTTGTACCCACACACAAATTGCTTTGGTAATAACTATATTTTTTGGGACATGATAAGACAAAGTATTCAGGAAAATGTATTAAAAAGTCTTTTGTTGTGGCAACTGAGGATATGTGGGAAGAGACTAACAAAAGATAACACAAAAACTGAGAAATTAGTAGCTCTTGTTAATATGAACTTGCAATCAGTAAGGAATATCTTCCTTTTCCAGTAAGCCCTTAGCAGTGCCGTTCTCCCTCGTAGAAACTCCTTGAGCTGCGTGCATGTTCAGGAAGTAAGGTAGAACTCAGATTGCTATTATAGTATTTGTTAGCGGTTCTCTGTCTACTACCTGCTGTATCCGAATAGTGTGTTTTTAAGTGAAATATTGTCTCAGTTTGAACATTGTGTCTTGAAGTCACCCTGCTATAGCAATTTTTCTATACTATCCTATTTTTGAATTGAACGTTACACTGCATGTGTTACAGTGTATCATTTTGTGTCTGTCTAACTGTCTGCTTTGGGCAAAGATACAGTACAAGTTTATGAAGATTTCCCCTGCAAGCCCTAGTTCTTGACTGACTAATTCAATTTAAGCATCAGTATCGTACAAGTACTATTCTATTGATAGTTTGCCTGTCCTGTTATGTTATGTTTTTTGCTTATTGTAAGATACATCAAATTACTGTATTGTAACCTAATAGCATATATTAGGCTCAGCTGTTGTTTTAACATTGTACAGATACTTGACTGATAGACTTTTATGACTGAGCTGCTGACTCCCCATCCGGATGCTAGCTTGGTTTTTCATAGCTGTTTGAGCGGGTACTCTCCCTAATCCTTGTCTGCCCGTCCTGCACTTGTCTGTCTAGGCTATCTTTTTTCACAGTTTGTATAATCTTGAAGCATACTGCAGTGAGACATGGTCACTGACACCTTTTAATTATTGCTCTCTCTCTTTTTTTTTTTTTTATAGTCTACACCCCGATGTCAGTACGCCCAAAGACTTAAACAAGAATGAAAAATAAAAAATAAAACAAATGGGACTGCATAAACCCTGACTACCCAGTGACACGGCGGTACTGTCCAACAAGAAAGGGGAACCAGTATAAATAAATAGGGTTACTACCATTTTTCCTGTCTGAACTAAATACAGTGCAGCAACTTAACTTTTTTAATAATTCAATTGTCTGTGTACTTGGCTACTGACATGCACGTAGCATGAGGACCCCCTACCCCCTGCATAGCAGCATGCTGAATTTTTAAAGATTTTCTTATAGAACCTAAACTCTTTATGTGAGCAAACCTGTTTTACCTTATCCATCTGCATTGCCACCCATATCTAAACCTGTATAGGAGCATGCTAAAGTCAACTTGGTCTTCTACCTTCTAAAGCATTAAAATTAAATAATTAAACAGTTAAATAAAGAAAGCAATTCTCAAATCAGGAACAGCATTTAATGATTGTTTTTGTACGGAAAATTCATACTCACCTTTAACCTTCACTGATTGCTTTTCATTTGCTTCCCTCAATTTTGTAAGTCAGCCCACTTTGTTCCGTTCCCCTACCCTACTTCCAATTCCCACCCACCCCCACTACTTCTAAACTTGTACACACAGAACTCCACCCACCAGTCTAAACTCCAGTCAAATTCCTCATAGGGTTATCCTCATAGGGCTGGTACTTTTTTTCCTCATAGGGTTAGTCCCGCTAACTACTCCCTGATATTCTTCATGTTTCACTGTTGCAGTCATCACATTTGGGTTATCTGCCTGCTGGCCTGAATACCAGAGTCTTGGGATTTCTGCATCGGATGCTGTCACTTCTTCCATGACATCAGGTCGTCAGTGGTATAAAACATGCAGCCGACACCATTACATCAGTCTTTCTTGCCGTGCGGTGCCTGAAGCAGAAGCAGTTCGCAAGTGCCAGTCGGCCGACTCCTAAAATTTTCGTTTTCAAGTTTCAGACCTGAAGTCTTTTAAAAGATAAGTACCCCGTTGGGGATCCTTTTTTCTTGCTCAACCGTTGTCAGAAAAAATTAATAATTGTCTTGCCTGTGGAAAGCAAATACCTCATAGAGATTTTCATTCTTACTGCATCACCTGTTTAGGTTTTGTGCCTTGTTCAACACTCGAACTATCCATCGTTGGGCAATTTTTGTAGCTAAATACTTTCGCTCTCAATCTCCATACTCTGAAATGGCTTCGGTAAGCCATCCAACTACCGATCTTCCGAAAAAACGTAAGGATAAAGACAGAGACAGACCGCATAGGTCCAAAACCGCCAATGACGCTATTGTTAAGCTAGTAGCCAGTCTGCCGGTACTCAGTGAGGTGCTTTCACAGCCCATGATACCTGCTTCTACAGATTCGCAGGCCTCTACTGAGACCCATTCTGAGTCTGGTATGGTGCGAGATGCTTTTTCGACTATGGAACCTGCGGATGTCTCTACCTTGGATGGGTCCGGAGCCGCTGTGCAGGCACCAGCTTCTAAGGGTGTTTTCAGACCTACTGATTTTCATATTAAACCGACAACTTCGTTTCAAGCCAAAAATACAGAATTTCTCAGCCCTAAAGTTCGCACTATGCCTAGGAAACCGATGGCCAAAGCGCATTCTCAGGCCCATGGGCCTCAAAAACAAATGATTAGAATGGCTGAAGACTTTATTACCTTAATTAGGGGAAGCCAGCCTTCCCCCCTCAAAGTGACCTAGAACTGATTTTCTTTCTGATTCTTCTGATCAGGAATCTGATATCTCTGTTCCTTCTGACTACCAGGACATACTCTTATCTATCTATGAGGATTCTGATGCAGAGGATTCCATTCCCTCTGCTTCCCCTCCAGAAGATTTTTCTTTTGGTGAAAACCTGCATACCCTTAGGGAGCATTTCCGTTGGGAAAGCCAGGACTACTCTCAGTCCAAAAAGAGACTCAGGGAATTTTTAAACCTGCCTCAGCACAGGCCTCTAGCTATTCCTCTGTTCTGGATATTGTAGATGATGTTTTCTTGGAATCCAGCCTTATCTCGGATACTTTGCCTCCAGCTCCCTGGAAACCTGACAGGTACTATAGAGTACCTGACTCACAAATTAATTTTCAAGAATCCTAAATCTTACTGCGGAAACAGAGACCATTTTCCCAAGGACCAAAAGGCATTAAGGCTTCTACTGCCAATAATCCTACCCCTTCTGACAGGGATTCTAGGCTTTAGATAGATGGGGTAAGAAGGTATACACCTCTGCTACTCTGGCCATTAGGGCCTTAAATTGTCAGTATCATATGCTAAAGTATCAGCAGCATATTATGGGGCTAATTAAACAGAAAATTATGTTGATTCCTGAATGTGCAGAACTCAAAGATTTACAAGAGGTAATGCATTCTGCTGACCAAGTTGGTAAACATACTTTGCAGTGTGTTTTTTATGCTTTAGAAGTATCTTGTAGGGCTGCTGTCACTGGGTCTGTTCTTAGAAGGCATGCTTGGCTTAAGGAACAAAACTTGCCAGATCATGTCAAAGCAAAATTACTGGATGCACCCTTAAACCAAGAGCACCTATCTGGCAATAAAGCAGAAGAAGTTCTCAAAAGGATGGAGGAGAAAGCTAAATCTATGCAAACTGTTAAAGATTTCTTACAAGTACAGCCACCTAGATTCAGTAGGCTTTGGCCTTCAAACAACTGGTTCTTTCCAGTCCCTTCCAGGCCTTCTCAGTCCAAACCCAGGGGCAGCAGACCCCCAAGACTTCAGTCTCAGGTTATGCACAGATCTAAGCAGTGGGGTGCACCCACATCCAAAACAGGGAGTAGTAAGCCAACCCCCTATGGTAAACTTGCACAATGACTTATCCTTAACTCCTCCCCAAGGTACTCCTAAAGGTCAGACAGGAGAAGCCAAAAATGATTCTGATTGCCCCAGACTGGCCACGCCAGTACTGGTATCCCATCCTAAGGAACTTGTCTCAATGCCCAGCCTGGACCTCAAGTACCTCATCAACTGTCCCAGCACAACAATCAGGTCCTGCACAGCCAACTCAAGACCTTAAATCTGGCAGCATGGCGGATAATGTAGTCATACAAAACACACCTCTCACTCAGGCGGTGATGGATGTCATTTTGGAGGCCAGGAGGCCTAGTATGAGAAAATCCTGTGCTGGAAAATGGAAGAGATTCTGTGCTTGGAACCAGGCACAAGGAATTGACACTGCTGTACCAAACATTCCTCAGATTTTGCAATATTTGACTGAGATGCTGAACAAAGGCCTATCTTTCTCATCTATAAAAACTCGTGCCTCTGCCATTTCGGCTCATTACAATATAGATCCACCAATCTTTTCTCATCCTTTACTAAGGCAGTACCTCAGAGGGGCCAAAAATTTAAGGCCTCCAAGGAGATCACCAATACCTGCATGGAACCTCAATTATGTCTTGGAAAAACTCACCCTGCCTCCTTTCGAGCCAGCCGCTAAAGCTGATATAAAGTTTTTATCTTGGAAAACAGCTCTGCTCCTAGCAGTAACTTCTGCAAGACGAGTCTCAGAGCTACAGGCACTCATGGCTGTGGAACCTTTTATCATTTTTTATCCAGACAGGGTTTCTTTGTGGACAAACCCAACATTTATGCCTAAGGTAGTGTCCAGTGTGGCCCTTAACCAAACTATTCATCTGCCTACCTTTTATCCAAACCCACAGAATAAGGGGGAGAGAATTCTGCATTCTGTGGACATACACAGACAGCTACGCTTCTATTTAAACAGAACCAAAGCTTTCAGAAAGACAGAGCAATTACTAGTGGTATATGCTGCAGGATCACAAGGAAAGGCTATCTCAAAGCAGACTATTTAAAAGTGGATAGGCCACTGCATTCATTTCTGCTATTCTCAACATAGCAAGCCATTACCTAAGGGCATTAGGCCACATTCAACCAGAGTAGCAGCCACTTCAGCAGCCTTCCTTAGGGGAGTACCAACCAAAGACATTTTAGAGGCTGCTACTTGAGTTCAGTGCACACCTTCACAAAGCACTATCACTTACCACTCTACTCTAAATCCAGGGCAGGCTTTGCCACTGCAGTTCTGCAGGGCCTAATAGCTGCTCCTAATGCTATTTAGCCCCAACCTCCCAACCTTAGCTTTGGGATTCAACCCAATTGTAATGACTGCAACAGTGAAACACGAAGAACATAGTACAGTGGTGTACACTTACCATAAATGTAGATGTTCGAGTGTATTCACTGTTGCAGTCCAGGTTACCCTCCCGCCATCCCCCTTTTTTCTTTGCTGAAACTTATCTGTACTTCCCTATTCCATATAACCTATGTGGTGTATTTGCTTGTAGATGAAGGCAAAATATTTACTTTGCTGCATGCATGTTTTATTGACATATTTTTAGCCTACCCTTTTGGGGGCACCTGACATCTGGGGCAAGAAAAACTGAAGAAAATGGTGTCGGCTGCATCTTTTGTACCCCTGGCGCGCACTGATGTCAGGGAAGAGGCGACAGCAACCGACAACGGACCTAGACTTTGGAATTCAGGCCGACTGAGGGTAACCTGCCAGCAGGATAACCCAACTGTAATGACTGCAACAATGAATACCCTCGAACATCTACATTTATGGTAAGTGTACACAACTGTACTTTGATATACACCCAAAAAGAATCAAAAACAGCCCTGCTCCTTGGTTATCCAAAGAATGTAAAATCTCATGGGATCCACGGAAACAAAATGAAAATGAGGAAGATCTAGTCATTTTCAGACAACTCTGCAACCAAGAAGCAAGTAAACAAAAACAAATATATTAGACTCACATCCAACATGAGCACATGTTATGTTCATCCATCTCATCCCTACTTAATCCTAGGAACAGAAAAGAACACTGCCCATGCCCTGATGCTCCTGCTATGTAAATAGCCAATGATTCCGGTACTCACTTTATGCAGTCAATAGCTTCCCTGATCTCAAATTCCCCCAACCTCAGCTCTAGCTTCTCCTCTTCTACATCTCCCGTCACTCCTTCCTCATCTTCACTCCCTGCCCTTCACCACTTAACTGCCATATCCCCAGTTCATAACTCTGCCAATTTTACTGTCCAACCCATCCCAAAAAGTCTCATAAAAAATTGTTGGGGAAACTTAAACCTTGCACTACCTCAGCAGATAACCTCCCACCTGAATACTGTAAATTAGCTGCTGACTCCATGGCTTACCCCATCAGTATTATCAGCAGATCCATCTCTGAGGCTGAAGTTTCCGACATCTGGAAGATGTCGCATATTATTCCTGTCCACAAAGGGGTAAGCTTTCAAAGCTGTCTAACTTCTGACTTATAGTCATTCTGTCTCCCATCTCCATAATAATGGAAAAATGTATTCACCAACAGCTCGTGCAATAATTAGTATATAACAACATACTTACCCACACCCAACATGGCTTCCATCCAGGTCACAGCACTTCCACCCACAGCCCTCCTGTCCTTCATTGACACTGCGAATAGGGCTAGAGACACAGATAACTTTGTATCTGCAATATTTTCTGACCTATTAACAACCTTCAATACAATCTCACACACTGTACTCCTGGCCAGGCTCTCTGACCTGAGACTTACTACTCCCTCCTTACAGTGGTTTCATAGCTGTCTAAGCAATCAAAAACAAGCTGTAAAATGGTTACATGCCATCTCTCCCTTTCTTTACTCTACCACAGGAGTCCTACAGGACTCCATACTTGTATCCTTGTTCTTTAATGTCTTTACTAACACCCTGTGCACTTCCACATCCCTAGGAACACTCATACAGTGTAACTGTCATTACCGCCCCTCCTACACTCTCCAGCTGCAGTCCATCACACAACAAACATTCACTTCCACTGAAATTTGGCTCAGTAACTCTCAACTCTTTCTTAACCCTAAAAATAAAAACTAAGCTTCTACTCTTTATGCCAAAAAATCATTCTCAGGAAATAAACCAATTCAGAATCCTTTCTGCAGAAATCACTGCCATTGAAATAGTCCCCCAGGTAAAACTACTTGGTGTTGTTATTGACATTCAACTTAAGTTTGATCTCCACATCCAGCATTTGTTTGTGTCTTTCAGCTTTTCCCGGTTAGGGGTCGCCACAGTGGAACTCCGGTCCGCTAATGATTGGTAGTTGATTTTTACGTGCCGAGTTACCAGCCCTGATGCACAACCTTCAACGAAGGTACGCCCATTCACGCATGTCTCCACGCAGAAGACGCTTTAGCTGAGAATTGAACTGGACAGCTTCTTACTGTGAGGCGACAATGCTACCGCAGCACCACCACCGCGGAACATCTCCACATCCAGTATAACATCAAAGGATGCCTAGTTTCTGGTGTTTTTTTTTTTTTTGATGTTATGCTGGATTTCCACATCCAGTATAACATCAAAAAAAAAAAAAAAACACCAGAAACTAGACATCCTTTGTAGGAATAAACAATTCATGAACACACTGACCATAGTCCCTCTTGCGAAAACCTTAATTCTTCCCTCCCTACTATATAGTGCCACAGTTCTCACTTACTTACAGTCTTCTATTATATCCAAATTAGGATATTGCTACAACAAAGTGGCCAAGATCGCCACCAACTCAAAGACATGGGCACATCATTGCAAAGCACTACATAGGCTACAATGGCTAGAACTGACGAACCACCTCCACTATGTCCAGTTCATTCCCTTACATAACATCATTTATAAATCGTCTACATGCCCAGCCGTGAGTCATATAGTTACTCCTTATACCCCGAGTAGAACCCTAAGGTCTACAGATAAGAAACTCTTATCCATTTACACTCCATCTAAAGTACCGGGACAAAGCTTATACTCTTACTCTGTAGCTAAAGTCTGGAACTCTCTCCCACTAACCACAAGAACTACCACCAACCTGGAAGCCTTCAAATCTGCCCTAAAACTACAGAAACCTGGTTATGCACATGTTCAACTCCTGGCTAACTTCCCTCAGTACCCCACAATGGCCCTCTGTTATCATTATTTAGTCAGCTGCTCAACAATATATCCTTGTATCCTAATAACAAGGAGGTACTGAAAAATGATGTATTTACCCTAAGAATGGATGTAAAATACCTTCTCTCTGGTGATTAACGAAGCAAATAATTTATTTTATATTTGTACATGGATTTTAATTGTGTTTCTCTTTTCGTGAAGTCAAAAACTTGAATGTATTGTTTCTCTATATGATGCTTACTTACCTATCCAGTGGATGTAACAATAATATAGTTATATTCATGTATATAGCTGTTTTGTATGTCTTGCAAGTTGTTTGTATGGAGCTTTGCTCCCCCGGGCCTCTGCTGAAAATGGATTCTGTTCGACCCAGACGGACTTTTCTGGTAAACAAATTTCAAATAAATAAATATGGATAGTAAGATAGAAGCAGTGAAAATGTTTTTAGTCCTTTTTTAATATACATGTCAGGCATATTTTTATCAACCAGAGGAGAAGTTGTGGACAGTAATTCTTAAAGAGTTGAAGGAATTTGTCTAGGAGGAAGAGAGGACTAGAGTTGAATAGAATAAGTTGATCCTTCGGGTCTATATCAGTTGAGCGAAAACCCCTTTATGTGAATACCTAAACATCGAACCCTGTACCCCGAACCACGAAAATCCCGAACGCACTAAACTGCAAAAAATAAAATATTGAACTATCATAGTCGGCCAACCCCACCACCTGCTACTTAGTACCTACCCAAACAAAATAAATAAACCACATACATACACTAACCAAACTCTACAGACATACAACCAAACAAAATAAGTAATCCACATACATACATTTAACAAAACCCTGCTTCCAACGCTACACTAAACCCCACATACACAACTATCAATGCACTATCCTTAACCCCTCCCTAACCCTAAGGTCCATAACTACCGCACACTTCCCCTACAGACATACACCCAAACAAAATAAATAACACACATAAATGCACTTAAAAAAACCCTACATCTAACACTACACTAAATCTTACATACATTACCTATCTATGCACTTACCTTAACCCAAATCCTAACCCTAAAGTCCTATCTATCGCACACTTACCTTATGGAGCTATACCGCAGACGGGACAACCAAAATAAATCAACATTTCAGAAATTGGGGTTTTGGACATTCGAGGTTTACGTACTTCGCGCAGTGTGGTTCGATGTATTCGCGTAAAGGGGATGTTCTTCGTGTTTCACTGTTGCAGTCATTACATTTGGGTAATCTGCTTGCAGGTTGCCCTCAGTCGGCCTGATTAACAAAGTCTTGGGACCTGCGTCGGTTGCTGTCCCTTCTTCCATGATGTCAAGTCATCAGGGGTGTAAAACATGCAGCCGATGCCATTACATCAGTATTTATTGCAGTGCGGTGCCCGAAGCAGAAGCAGTTTGCAAGTGCCGGTTGCCCGACTCCTGAAATTTTCATTTTCGAGTTTCAGAACCAAAGTCTTCAAATAAAAGCTAAGTACCCCGTTGGGGAAACTTTTTCTTGCTCCTTACCGATGTCAGTAAAGGTTAATAATTGCATTACTTGTGGAAAGCAAATACCTCATAAAGATTTTCATTCGTACTGTAGTCCTTGCCTAGGCCCTGACCAAGACGTACCTTGCTATTGGTTTTGTGCTTTATTTAATCAGCGCACTATCCATCGTCGGTATATTTTTGCCTCTGAATATTTCAGTTCTCAGTTTAATTATCCAGAAATGTCGTCGGTTAGCCTTCCAACTACCGGGATTCTGAAAAAATGCAAAGATAAAGACAGAGACAGGCTGCCGAGGTCCAAAACTGCCGATGAGGCTTCTCCTAAGCCAGTCGCCAGTTCGCCGGTACTCAGTGAGGCACTTTCGCAACCCCTGATACCCGCTACTTCTGATTCACAGGCCTCTACTGAGACCCATTTGGAGTCCGGTATGCCGCAAGATACTTCAACTATGGAACCCGCGGATGTCTCTACCTTGGATGGGTCTGGAGCCGCTGTACAGGCACCGGCTTCTGAGGGTGTTTTCAGGCCTATGGACTTGCATATTAAATCAATGCCTCCTTCATTACTAAGGCCTAAATCTCGATCCATCTCTAAAAAAACGACACCCAGGCCACATTCTCAGGCCTCTAAGCCTAAAACACAAATGATAAAAATGGCTGAAGATCTAATAACTGTAATCAGGGGTAGCCAACCCCCCCCCCCCTTCTAAGAGGCCTAGGGCTGAGCTTGATTATGAATCTTCTGATCAGGATTCTGTTTTTTCTGACTCTACTGATGACCTGGATTTCTCCTTACCTACTTATGAGGATTCTGATGCAGAGGACTCTATTCCCTCTGCCTCCCCTCCTGAGGATTTTTCTTTTGGGGAAACCTTACATACTCTAAGGGAGCATTTTCACTGGGAAAGCCAGGAATTTTCTGATTCAAAAAAGAGGCTTAGGGATTTCCTTCTCCTACCTCAACATAGGCCTTTGGCTATTCCTCCTGTACTAGACATTTTTGATGATTCCCTGCCTCCTGCTCTCAGTAAACCTGACAGATACTACAGGGTCCCTGAGTCCCACAAGTTCCTTTTCAAAAATCCTATTGCAGATCCAGAGACTATTTCATAGGGGCCCAAGGGCATTAAGGCTTCTACTGCTAAAAATCCTACCCCTTCTGATAGATACTCCAGGGCACTGGATAGATGGGGTAAAAAGGTTTACACTTCAGCAACCTTGGCCATTAGAGCTTTAATCTGCCAATTTCATATGTTAAAATATCAGCAACATGTTATTGGACTGCTTAAACAGAAAATTATGTTGATTCCTGACTGTGTGGAAAATAAAGACTTACAGGATTTAATGCATTCTGCTGAACAAGTTGGAAAACATACTTTGCAATGTGGTTTTGATTCTTTAGAGGCCTCTTGCAGAGCTGCTGTTACTGGGTCTGTGCTTAGAAGGCATGCTTGGCTTAAGGAGCAATCTTTGCCTGATCATGTTAAAGCTAAATTGTTGGATGCTCCTTTAAATCAGGACTGCCTGTTTGGCAACAAGGCTGAAGAAGTTCTTAAAAAGATGGAAGATAAAGCTAAATCTATGCAAACTGTTAAAGATTTTTTACAAGTTCAGCCTCCTAGATTTAGTAGGCACTGGCCCTATAAGAATTGGTCCTTTCCAGCCCCTTCCAGGTCTTCTCAAGCCAAACCCAGACACAGCAAAAAAACCCAGGTTTCAGTCCCAGGGGACTCACAGAACTAAGCAGTGGGGGGCCTCCACTTCCAAATCTGGGAATAACAAGACTCCCCCCTATGGTAATCTGTCTCAATGACTTATTTTTTAAATTTCCAAGCACTTATCTTCTGACTGCCCCTTTGGGGGGAAAGATTGCTCTTCATGCAAAGAACTGGGAACTCATTACCCAGGACAAATGGGTTTTAAAATAGTGTCCCAGGGATACAGATTTCACTTCCACACGTTGCCAATGCCAAGTGGGTGGCCGGACCTACCCCCAAATCAGTGGGCAGAGGCTCAAAAACAAGTACTTTCTCTCTTAAGCATGGGGGCTCTTCAACTGGTACCAAAAGAGGAAAAGGGACAAGGTTTCTACTTGAGACTTTTCCTGGTACCCAGAAAAGATAAATCATGGCGTCCTATCCTGGACCTATCTACTCTAAACACCTTTCTGGACATTCCAAAATTCAAGATGCTGACTCTTCATACCTCCTATGCTAGGCAAAGACGCCTGGTGGGCAACACTAGATTTAAAAGAAGCATACCTGCACATCCCAATCAGGGAATCTTGCAGAAGATACCTATGCTTCAAAGCAGGCTACATGCACTATCAGTTCTCTGCACTCCCCTTTGGCTTATCTACTGTGCCCAGGGTATTCACAAAGTGCCTAGCTCCAGTTATTGCATTTTGCAGACAAAGAAGTATTCAAATATACCCATACCTGGATGATTGTCTAATTCAGGCAGAAAGCCAGGCCATACCTTTGAATCATCTGGCCTTTCTAAAAAGGGTTCTAACTTGTCTGGGGTACACCATAAACGAAAAGAAGTCACAACTGGTACCATGTCAACAAATTACATTCCTGGGAACAAGCTTGAATACAACTTCCCAGATGGCTTGCCTCATGCCAGAAAAGCAAATTCATTTGACAGCCTACTTCAACCAAGTGGCCACATAAACCCTGCTTATCTGCAAGACAAATACTGCAAGCCTTGGGGTTCATGGCCTCCTGCATTTTTCTAATTCCATATGCAAGACTGCATATGAGGAAACTACAGTGGTATCTAAAAAGCCTATGGAGTCAACATTCTCACAGCCTAGAAACAATGGTTCATACTTTGCCTACACCTAGAGTTCCTTTGGTGGGCAGAGGCCTGCCACCAAAACAAGGGACAACCTTTCACACCACCCCCTGCTGCCCAAACCCTAACAGCAGATACTTCAGACTATGCATGGGGGGCTCACCTGGCAGAGAAGTGCATTCAGAGCAAATGGAACCCAAGTCAAATGCACCTGCATATCAATCAAAAAGAAATGTTAGCTGTACAGAATGCTCTGACAGCCTTCAAGGATTACATTCTTCCAGGACAACTAATGGTAAAGACGGACAACACCACGGTTATGTGGTACATAAACAAGCAGGAGGGTATGCATTCTTACCCCCTCTGCAGACTAGCCATGACATTGTGGAACACAGCCTTGAGCTACCAAGTGCACCTACAAGCTCAATTCCTGCCAGGAAAATTAAATACACTGGCAGACGGATTAAGCAGAAACCTCATGGACCCACATGAGTGGAAACTGGAACCAAGGATTTTCAACATGTTGACAAGCGAATGTGGGATCCCAGATATAGACCTGTTTGCCTCCCCCCAGAACTACCAATTGGACAAATTTTGCACAAGGACTCCCCACAAGCAAGCTTGGAAAGTGGATGCTCTGTCCTTCAGCTGGAAAAACCTATCAGTCTATGCCTTCCCCTCGCTGCCTCTGCTCTACAATGTACTACTAAAAGTCAAACAGGACAAACCAAGGATGATTTTGATTGCTCCAGACTTGCCGCGCCAACACTGGTACCCCCTCCTGCGCAGTGTGTCACGGTTATCTCCATGGCACCCGCCTCAGACTCCTTCCCTGCTGTCTCAGCAGGAGAACCAGATTCTGCACTCTCAGCTTCCAACACTGAACCTTGCAGCCTGGCTAATTACTTAAACTCTCCCTTACTATCCCTCAGCAAACCTGTGATGGAAGTCATCTTAGAAGCAAGGAGGCCTACTACTAAAAAAATCTTATGCTGAAAAATGAAAAAGATTCTGTGCCTGGAACCAATCTCAAGGGATGAGCACTGCAGCACCCAATTTACCTCTGATTTTACAATACTTAACTGAGATGCTTCACAAGGGCCTGTCTTTTTCCTCCATTAAAATCCACGCTTCAGCCATTTCAGCTCATTATAACACAGAAGGAGAAGAGGAGGGCGAAGGCGTGCCCAAAGGCAGGAAGATAGGAGGAAGGTTAGGAGTGTAGCAGTGAGGGTAGGAACTTTGAATGTTGGCAGTATGACTGGTATAGGAAGAGAGCTAGCTGATATGATGGAGAGAAGGAAGGTTGATATATTATGAGTGCAAGAGACCAGATGGAAGGGAAATAAGGCCAGGTGTATAGGAAGCAGGTTCAAATTGTTCTGTCATGGTGCGGATGGCAGGAGAAATGGGGTAGGGGTTATACTAAAGGAACAATATGCCAAGAGTGTTTTAGACGTGAAGAGAGTGTCTGACCGAGTGATGTTTATGAAGCTCGAAATTGATGGTGTAATGATGAATGTTGTTAGTGCATATGCTCCTCAAGTTGGGTGTGCGATGGAAGAGAAAGAGAAATTTTGGAGTGAGTTGGATGAAGTTGTGGTGAGTGTACCCAAGGGTGAGAGACTAGTGATTGGAGCGGACTTTAATGGGCATGTTGGTGAAGTGAACAGAGGGGATGAGGAAGTGATGGGTAGGTATGGTGTTAAGGAGAGGAATGCAGAAGGTCAGATGATTGTGGATTTTGAGGAAAGGGTGGACATGGCTGTGGTGAATACGTATTGTAAGGAGGGGGGGGAGCATAGGGTGACGACAAGAGTGGAGGAAGATGCTCACAAGTTGATTATATACTATGTAGGAGGGCCAGTCTTAAGGAGATTGGAGACTGTAAAGTGGTGGCAGGTGAAAGTGTAGTTAAGCAGCATAGATTAGTGGTATGTAGAATGACGTTGGTGATCAAGAAGAGGAGGAGGAATGTGAAAGCTGTGCCAAGGATTAAATGGTGGAAGTTAAAAAGGGTGATTGTGAAGTGGAGTTTAGGGAAGAGTTAAGACAGGCACTGGGAGGCAGTGGAGAGTTACCGAATAGCTGGGTAACTACAGCAGAACTAGTAAGGGTGACTGCTAGAAAGGTGCTTGGTGTGACATCTGGACAGAGGAAGGAGGACAAGGAGACCTGGTGGTGGAATGAGGAAGTACAGGAGAGTATACAGAGGAAGAGGCTGGCTAAGAAGAAGTGGGATTGTCAAAGAGATGAAGAAAGTAGACATGAGTATAAGGAGATGAGGCATGGCAAAGAGAGAGGTGGCAAAAGCTAAGGATAGGGCATATGGAGAGTTGTACGAGAGATTGGACACTAAAGAGGGAGAAAAGGACCTGTACCGATTAGCTAGACAGAGGGACAGAGCTGGGAAAGATGTGCAGCATGTAAGGGTGATAAAGGATAGTGAGGGAAAGGTACTCACAAGAGAGGAGAGTGTGTTGAGTAGATGGAAAGAGTATTTTGAGAGGCTGATGAATGAAGAGAATGAGAGAGAGAGAAGGTTGGATGATGTGGGGATAGTGAATCAGGAAATGAAACAGATTAGCAAGGAGGAAGTAAGGGCAGCTATGAAGAGGATGAAGAATGGAAAGGCTGTTGGCCCAGATGACATACCAATGGAAGCATGGAGGTGCTTAGGAGAAATGGCAGTGGAATTTCTAACTAGATTGTTTAATGAAATTTTGGAAACTCAGAGGATGCCTGAGGAGTGGAGAAAAAGTGTTTTGGTACCTATCTTTAAGAATAAGGGTGATGTGCAGAGCTGCAGTAACTACAGAGGGATAAAACTGATTAGTCACAGCTTGAAGTTATGGGAAAGAGTAGTGGAAGCAAGGTTAAGAAGGAGGTGATGATTAGTGATCAGCAGTATGGTTTCATGCCAGGAAAGAGCACTACAGATGCAATGTTTGCTCTGAGAGTGTTGATGGAGAAATACAGAGAAGGTCAGAAGGAGTTGCATTGCGTCTTTGTAGACTTGGAGAAAGCATATGACAGGGTGCCTAGAGAAGAGTTGTGGTATTGTATGAGGAAGTCGGGAGTGGCAGAGAAGTACGTAAGAGTGGTACAGGATATGTACGAGGGTAGTGTGACAGTGGTGAGGACTGCAGTGGGAGTGACAGATCCGTTTAAGGTGGAGGTGGGATTACATCAAGGATCAGCTCTGAGTCCTTTCTTATTTGCAGTGGTGATGGACAGGTTGACAGATGAGATCAGACAGGAGGCCCGTGGACTATGATGTTTGCAGATGACATTGTGATCTGTAGTGAGAGTAGGAATCAGGTTGAGGAGACTCTGGAGAGGTGGAGATATGCTCTAGAGAGCAGAGGAATGAGGTCAGCAGGGCTAAGACAGAATATATGTGTGTAAATGAGAGGGAGGGTAGAGGAATGGTGAGGATGCAGGGAGTAGAGTTGGTAAAGGTGGACGAGTTTAAGTACTTGGGATCAACAGTTCAGCGTAATGGTGAATGTGGAAGAGAGGTGAAGAAGAGAGTACAGGCAGGGTGGAATGGGTGGAGAAGAGTGTCAGGAGTGATTTGTGACAGACGGGTATCCGTAAGAGTAAAAGGAAAGATCTACAAGAGTATAGTGAGACCAGCTACGTTATATTGGTTGGAGACAGTGGCATTGACAAAAAGGCAGGAGTCAGAGCTGGATGTGGCAGAGTTAAAGATGTTAAGATTTGCAATCGGTGTGACTAGGATGGATAGGATTAGGAATCGGTATATTAGAGGGTCAGCTCATGTTGGACAGTTTGGAGACAAAGCAAGAGAGACGAGATTGCGTTGGTTTGGACATGTGCTGAGGAGGGATGATGGGTATATTGGGAAAAAGATGCTAAGGATGGAGCTGCCAGGTAAGAGGAATAGAGGAAGGCCTAAGATAAGGTTTATGGACGTGGTGAGAGAGGACATGCAGGCGGTTGGTGTGACAGAGCAAGATGCAGAGGATAGGAAGAAATGGAAAGAGATGATCCGCTGTGGCGACCCCTAACGGGAAAAGCCGAAAGAGAATGATGATAACACAGAACCTCCCCTCTTCTCCCATCCACTGCTCAAGCAATTCCTCAGAGGGGCTAAAAACTTGAGTCCACCCAGGAGAGCTCCAACCCCAGCCTGGGACCTTAACATTGTATTGGAGAAACTCACTTTAACTCCTTTCGAGCCTGCTGCTACTGCAGACTTAAAATTTCTTTCTTGGAAAACAGCTTTCCTTTTAGCAATCACTTCAGCTAGAAGGGTATCTGAATTACAGGCCCTTATGGCAGTGGAGCCTTTCATCATCTTTCATGTGGACAGGGTGTCACTCAGAACCAATCCATCCTTCTTGCCCAAGGTGGTATCCAGTGTGGCTCTTAATCAGTCCATTCATTTGCCAACCTTCTTTCCCAATCCACAGAACAAAGGGGAACGGATACTGCATTCCTTGGATGTGCACAGACAACTTAGATTCTACTTGGACAGGACTAAACCTCAAAGAAAATTTGAACAACTGCTGGTAGCATTTGCTGCAGGGGCAGAGGGGAAGGCTATTTCAAAACAAACCATTTCTAAATGGATAAGCCATTGCATTCATTTCTGCTATAAGCACCATGGAAAACAATATCCCCCAGGGGATCAAACCTCACTCCACCAGGGCTGCATCTACTTCTACAGCCTTTGTCAGAGGCGTTCCTACCTGGGACATCCTAGAAGCTGCTACCTGGAGTTCTGTACATACTTTAACCAAGCATTATCATTTGTCAGTTTTCTCTAAATTCAGAGCTGGCTTTGCCACTGCAGTCTTGCAGGGCCTTATAGCTGGGCCTAATGCTATCTAAACTCCTCCTCCCAACCATAGTTTTGGGAATCTACCCAAATGTAATGACTGCAACAGTGAAACATGAAGAACATATTACAGTTGTGTACACTTACCATAAATGTAGATGTTCGAGTGTATTCACTGTTGCAGTTCTGGTTACCCTCCTTCCTGCCCCCTAACTTCTTTTGACTGTACCTCTATTTTCCTTTACTATGCTTAAAAGCCGTTTTGGTGTATTTGCTTTTTTTATTGGAAATATACATCTGTGTTGTTATGTTTAATTGCTTCCCATTAGGGGGGCTCCTGACATCTGGGGCAAGAAAAAACTGATGTAATGGCATCGGCTGCATGTTTTATACCCCTGACGACCTGACATCATGGAAGAAGAGACAGCAACCGACGCAGGACCCAAGACTTTGTTAATCACGCCGACTGAGGGCATCCTGCAAGCAGATTACCCAAATGTAATGACTGCAACAGTGAATACACTCGAACATCTACATTTATGTTAAGTGTACACAACTGTACATTTTCGCTCAACTGATATAGACCCAATCCTTCCAGTAGAACAAGGTAGTTTAGGATTACCTGATTTGAAGGGATATTTTAGAGCTACACAGTTGTGGTTCCTGTACATAACACAAACAGGAGGTTTAATTCAAAATTGAAAGGGATGATGATGAATCAGATGGAAGATCAAGACATGAAAAGAATGGGGGGTTTGGATCCAGATCCTTAAAGAAAATAACAGCAACCATACAGAATATTATATACACAAAGTATAATAAGAAGCAAGCCAACACAAGGGTGAAAGGAGATTTTATCAGTAGCTATGACTGAAAGTAGGGGTACAGAAAATAGGCAAGAGTGAGCTGGAATTTACTGTGGAAAACTGGCAACAGATCCAATGTACTGGGAGCAAATAACTAAAGAAGGGGGAGGGAATAGAGTGGAATGAGGCCAAGAAGACATTTGGACTGCAGGCTAGAGACTGCCTTCCATACTATTGATTGATATCAGAGATTAGGCAAAGAGAAAGGGTTAGGGGAATGTTAAGTGAAAGACCTGCTGTGGTAGAGATTTCAGTTGAATCTAGAACAGAAGCTGTTATTAAAAAGGGATAATTAGTAGGGCATATAAAATATTGCTTTATAACTATAAGAATCAATCAGAGGAGGTTAGAAAAGATTGGGTAGAGAGACTGGAAAAGCATTTTGCAAGTATATATGTGTAGCTCCCAAGTATGCAACAAAGTCCAAAATGTTTAGGATCTTTGCTTGGAAGTTTTTGCATAGGCATTTTATACCCCAATCAGACTTAATTTTTCCTCATATAGGTAGCAAATGTTGGAGGTGTGATGGAGAAGAAAGAAGTAACTGGGAAATATATTTTGGGAGTGTAATGAGTTGGCAGATTTTAAAAACATTCTACAGAGTAGAGTACTGTATCAGAAATACTGGGTGGGCAAATGCCTTATTAAGTTTAATTCTGTTGGCTGCCAAAAAAGCAGTTATTAGCAAATGGAAATCTAAGTCTAAACCAACTGTATCTGAAATACTGAACAGTGTAAGAGAGAGAAAAAGACCTGAAAGTGGGACCTTTAGAAAAGGGACACAATACATATAAATAGATGAAAATTGTGGGAGCAATACATGCATAATAATGTTCTGAAAGAGGAGTAAGATTTAAGGGAAGGCATGCATTCAGCAATGTATGTAACATTGGGCTGATGATAATTATAAAGAAAAAAATATATGTAATATATGCAAATGTAAAAAATGTTAATATGGTTTGTTTTCTTTACTGTTGGTGTATGTTTGCCTGTGTCTTAAGTGCTAATTTAATAAAAGTATTTAACAAAGTATGGTGAAAACTTTTTGCAATTTCGAATGATGTTCTCATTTTTTTTTTTTTTTTTTAAGAGTCATCATATAAAATCTTGCCTGAATGTTTGCTCTCTATCCTTATACCTCTTTAACCAGTACAACTGACTTCAGGTGTTTATGGCAAATGCTGTTATGTAGCAGTCTTCTTACTGTAACTCTTTGGTTTCAAGTCCCTTGCTCCTTACATACAGAGATCTTCAAGAATGTCTTCTAACATCGCTTTCTTTCTAGGCCCTCAGTTTTAGCTGCTCTGTGCACCAAATGAACAGTTTTGTGCATTCATCCTAAATCGAGGCCATAGTAACAGAGTACAGGATTCCAGGTGTGAATGTGTCAAACACCAGTAATATGTGGCAGTAGTCCTACTCTTTATGCCCATTCGTGTATATCTGATTCCCAAGGCATTACCACATGATGTAGGCATTATTTCAGCATCTTAGGTAACTGTAATTCACCTTTCCTGCATAATTATTAAACCATAATTTATTAAACAAGTAAGCTGGCTGGCTGACTGACACCAACCTGTGTTCACATGGGCAGTATATTAATATAAAAAAGAATAAACAAATCATCTTGTCAGGTACTGCATTATTTCAAAAACAAGAAGATAGTCAAATTGTATCACAGTGGAATTAGATGTTATTTATGCTGATTTCCATTGGTGTTAGGCCACTACTGGAGATCGTGGTCAGTACATACTTTTTTCACTCTCTTGCTAATCTATGCTTGCATTTATATATTATTAAATGTAATGCTGCCATACTATGGCTATTAGATTGTAATGCTTCATTTTCTGTCCACACAGGCTAGCTTAGCAGAATGGTTAAATGCCATTGGAATGTCTCAGTACCACAAGAAACTGTCTGAGAATGGGTATGACACTGTGGACCTTGTTTCAGAGCTCACATGGGAAGACCTCCAGGAAATTGGCATCACAAAGCTGGGTAAGGGTCTCATGTGATGACTGCAGTTTCATAGCAGTGAAATCTTCCAAGTGTTCTTGACTGACATTACTGGTATCATATTAACAAGGGTGTTATGAAGAGTACTATTTTTTTGTTTTGTTTTTTTTTTCATAAAAAGGCAGTAAGCAGGTCCTTGAAGAGCTTCATGTAATGTTTTATGTTAGCTGTCATTTGGAAATTTTAACAAATAATTTTTCTAGATTGATTAAGAAGGCCTTCAAATACCTTTTTTTTTTCTGCAATTCACCAAACAAAAGCATTCATTTTTTCTAGCAAATCAGTCCTTTATTCTTCCCAAAAATAGCTACTGTAGCTTTTGGAGGTTTCAGAATGGAGTCAAGGCCGTGGCAGGTCACCCTTTTGAGTCATTTATATAGTTCAGGACATTTCCTAGGTGGCAACAAGGCCTTTTATTCTTCTGTTACTGTCAAGGGGCAAAACAGGAAAAAGTAACTAGCGTGAGGTATTAGTAAGGTGGAGCAGAGGCACGGTTAGAGTTGGGCCCGCCCACCACCCCACCAGGGTACTAATCTGTGCTAGTCCTAACGTGTGTCAGCACAAAAACCCTTACCATAACAATGCCACTACAAAAGACATGTTCAGACACAGAAACATGTAGCAGAAAACACCCACAACACAAAAGCTATCCACCTACCTTACCCTAACCATTAACCCTAACTTACCAACACGTCGTACAAACACACACTTTACCTTTTATGCAAGGCCACTTAACCTCTGTCCATATTTTGAGCTATATTTTTATGTGCACACACACGCAAACACACACACACATATATATATATATATATATATATATATATATATATGTATATATATATATATATATATATATATATGTGTGTGTGTGTGTGTATAAAGTCAGAAAGAGACTAGTTTTGCTGGAATTTAATTCGTCAACTCTTGGTACATATTAGAACATGGAAACATTACTGCCACAGGCTTAGGCAAGGCTCAGGTCAGTGATGCCCCCCAATGGTAGAGGGAAGTAGTCCACAAAAATGCTAGGCTGAGTAGAAGGCATCAAGACTATAAAGTGAACTGAACTGTTAAGGATAAAGAAGAGATTAGGTATTGTTACTGTTATGCAAAAAAAAAAAAAAGAATTTTCATAGAGAGAATATGTAGCAAGAGTAAGAGAGAAAAGAAATCGGTAAGTAACTGAGTGGAATTAAAGAGTTTGAACTTTTTTGCCAACGGCTCATTTGTGGACTCTTCTATCTTAAACAGCCTGCTTTTCATCTACCCTCACCAGCGGTCGTCAGTCGTGTGTTCCTAGTTTGCTCATACCCATTTCGAAACTCTCAAAAAACAAATAAGCGAAAAGATAGCAGATACTTCCTAAAACAGAAATTTATTAAACATTAAAAATGAAGTGCTTTTCATCTACTCAGTAGCAGACTACTTCCTAAAACAGAAATGTATTAAACATTAAAAATGGTAAAGTGCTTTTCATGTACTCAATAGCAGACTTCATGAAGTATTGAGTAGATGAAAAGCGCTTTACCATTTTTAATGTTTAATAAATTTCTGTTTTAGGAAGTATGTGCTATCTTTTCGCTTATTAGTTTTTTGAGGATATGGTAAATTTAACATTAAAAAAGTGATAGACCATATGAGAAGTGAAGTACTTAGTCTGGAAACTCCAGCACAGGCAATATCGCAACACAGTGGGCTAATGAGTCTCTAAATGAAGCAGGATACAGCTAAAGAAGATATGCCAGTGCAATGTACAGGTATCTTCTTTAGAATATCTGTATGGAAGTCCCTCTAGAATTGCACAGCTGGGGAAAAAGCAGGAAATAGTGAAAACTTTGGCACAAATAGTATTGCAACATGGTGGGGTCAATGAGGCCCCAGGTGGAGGAGCAGTAGATGGAACAGGATGCATCTGAAGAAGGTAAGCCACAGGGCAGTGTTCCAGAACCTTCTATAGGAGGCTTGAATGGAAGTCCTGTTAGACTTGCACACCAGTGGAAATAGCGGGGAAGAAGAAAGCAAAGAGGATCCATCCAGAAGAAAGTGATCTAAGGTAATACCCATTTGATTTAATAGAGATGGACAGACATATTAAAATAGATAAAATATAGGTTACCGAAAGAAAATAAGACCCAGTATGTTAGAAGGCTGGTAAAACAGATGAGCACAGTAAATATGACTATTATGAGAAATTCATACAATGTAACAGAAATAAATAGTATATCTTACTGTGCAGCTAAACTGATAACAGATAAAAGTATTACCATAGAAACATAGAGTAGCAAAGAAAAGGAAGGAAAAGCAAATAAAAATACTTTGAAAGATAGATGTGGTAAAAGCAACACACTGTTAAAACAGACCTGGATTTTTCATACATTATTTCCACTAAAATATCAGAACAAGCAGTAAAACTTTGAAGGTATGCAGATAAACACAAAGGAAAAAATACAAAACAAGCAATTCATTGATGCATGAGCCAAGGTTTTATAGAGAAATGGGAAACAAAGCAAAAGGAATGCAGACACCACCAGAAATTTGAAGAAATAGGTACACTTTGGAGAAGGATTTATGAAGACCCTGTTGAACATAAAGCTGCTGATGGGGAGAAGTACAGTAATAGCCAGAGAAAAAAGAAGGCTTATATGCACATCCCCAAAAAATCAACTAGGATAACCACAGGAAAAAGCATACTTCTGAAGAGTGAACCTGCAAGCCATTTTAAGTAGTGTATGGTTGCCTATGTAGTAAGTGATGGTTTAATAAAGATGTTTCTTGTTGAAAAAAGGCAGGAATTGAATAATTTATGTAACATTGCTTAGGTTATATAGCAATATATGTGAAGTATAATGTTTATGTTAATATAGTTTGATTACTTTTATACGAATGTAAATTTGCCTATGCCACAAGTAATAATTCAATAAACATGTTTGAAAAAAAATAGACCAACGATTTACCTTCTGATGATTTGTAATCTGTATACTAGAATTGATGCAGACAAAGTTCATAGCCAGGGATATTTAGTCATAACAATAGAACAAAATGGTAATAAAAAGTAAGCCTTTTAGAACAAGAGGCAGTTTTATTGTTGAAGCCGTAATAGAGAGCTGTAAAAAGGGGACTGGTCTAAGTATGGCATGGATAGATTACAAAGCACCATCCCACATCCATGGACTGTGGAATGCTACAGACGTACAAGGTGTTCTACACTGACACTTTACATTGCAGTGACTATGAAATGGTGGCAAACAACTTTGCCGCTGGGCCAAGGTAAATGGCAGTTTTTTTATTCCAGCTATAAAAATTCAAACGGGGATATTCCATTGTGATTCCTTGTCACTACTGCTATTTTGTCCTGCTATTAACCTATTAAGCTGTTTACTTAATATACAAAACTGCGGTTACAATTTAACGCCCAGAAACTAACCTTGTTCAAAAGCATTATATTTACTTTTGTGGATTTAAAATTGTGTAATTCATCAGATGAGGGCCTGAAAGTACAACTACAAATGTTTAAAACTTTTTTGAAGATATAAAAATGACAATTAGTCTTAATAAATGTGCAAAACCAACATTTATAAAAGGAAAGCTGCACCAGCAAGAAAATACCAATCTGTGACAGTAATATGATATAAACGTTCTTGAACAGGATAGAAGTGTTTAAATATTTAACATTATATGAAGGGTTATTAATAAAGCATGAACAAATGAGAATAACATTTAGTAAGAAATACTTTGAAAGACTAGTGTTGAAAACTGCTTTGATATGTCCAGCCTATAAAGCAATTTGATCTTTTTGTACTAACCTACAGCTTTAGTGTTATTGACTGGCCCCAAACAACATTGAATCAGTTGGACAAGAAAAAAATGCCTCATGATTATCAAATGATCCATAAACCCAGTGCATACCAAGATTATTTGTCCTTTGATCATGAAGAGGGTACTGCCTTCTCGAAACTGACTGTGTATAGGTCTCAGTCTTAGGACAACTGCATACATATTTGCTCATGTCTCTGTCAACAGATCTAAGCAAAAGAGTTGTAGAGCAGGATAGTAGTAGCCTTAGATGTTGTCTTTACTTCGTTTATTAGAAGCACTATGTAAAGGAATGGGAATGGAAATCTAAAGAGAAGTAGGTGAGTGTCAGACAGCAACTGAAAGTGCCGAAAAAGAAAGAATATAAAGAGAAGGAAAGAAAGTATAGAGAACCAGAATGACACGTTGACCAGGATTTTATGCAGTAATGCTTAAAGAGGGGACTTTAAACAATAAGATGAAAGGATAATAATGGCAGCCTAACATAGTATGCTTTGTCTGGGTTGATTTACAAAGTCTGTAGAAAAAGTGAAAGAAACAGATAAATGAAGGTTCTGTAACAGTGACGAAGTTCAGATCACATGGGATGACCCAGTATGTGCTATTAAGAAACATATGCAAGAAAACTAGATACCGTAATCTAAGAAAAAGATGTAAAGTAATGCTAATCATCAAAATTTCTGTACCCAGTGATTATAATGCCTTATGTAGAGAGAAAGAGAGATAAAGTCACAAAATAGTAAAATATAACAAACAAAGAAAAATACGTCACAAATTCCACTTGTAAATCTTCATGTTTAGACAGCACTACATTCTCCAATAAAGTACATTTTCTGTCAGCGAGTTTCAGTCACATGAGTAGGAATTTTAAACACTATCCCATTTGTACAATTTACTTGGATGGGGACATCCACCCTAACTCTGAACCCACCCTTCCCACAAGCTCCCAGCCCACTACCACCTTCAACATCATCATCATCTTCTTTCGACTGTTCCCGTTGGGGGCCACCACAGCAGATCACGTGTTTCCATTTCTTCCTGTCCTCTGCATCTTGCTCTGTCACACCAACCACCTGCATGTCCTCTCTCACCACATCCATAAACCTTATCTTAGGCCTTCCTCTTTTCCTGTTACCTGGTAGCTTCATCCTTAGCATCTTTTTCCCAATATAGTCAGCATCCCTCCTCAGCACATGTCCAAACCAATGTAATCTTGCCTCTCTGGCTTTGTCTCCAAACCTTCCAACCTGGGCTGACCCTCTAATATACTTATTCTTAATCCTGTCCACCCTCGTCACACCCAGTGCAAATCTTAACATCTTTAACTCTGCCACATCCAGCTCTAACTCCTGCCTTTTTGTCAATACCACTGTCTCCAACCCATGTAACATAGCTGGTCTCACTATCCTCTTGTAGACCTTCCCTTTCACTCTTACAGGTACTCTGTCACAAATCACTCCTGACACTCTTCTCCACCCACTCCATCCTGCCTGTACTCTCTTCTTCACCTCTCTTCCACACTCACCGTTACTCTGAACTGTTGACCCAAAGTATTTAAACTCATCCACCTTCGCCACCTCTACTCCTTGCATCCTCACCATTCCTCTATCCTCCCTCTCATTCACACACATATATTCTGTCTTTGTCCTGCTTACCTTCATTCCTCTTCTCTCTAGAGCATATCTCCATCTCTCCAGGGTCTCCTCCACCTGTTCCCTACTCTCACTACAGATCACAATGTCATCTGCAAACATCATAGTCCACGGGGACTCCTGTCTGATCTCGTCTGTCGACCTGTCCATCACCATTGCAAATAAGAAAGGGCTCAGAGCTGATCCTTGATGTAACCCCACCTTAAACGCATCCGTCACTCCCACAGCAGACCTCACCGCTGTCACACTACCCTCGTACATATCCTGTACCCACTCTTACATACTTCTCTGACACTCCTGACTTCCTCATACAACACCACAACTCCTCTCTAGGCACCCTGTCATATGCTTACTCTAAGTCTACAAAAACACAATGCAACTCCTTCTGACATTCTCTGTACTTCTCCATCAACACTCTCAGAGCAAACATCGCATCTGTAGTGCTCTTTCCCGGCATGAAACCATACCGCTGATCACTAATCATCACTTCCCTTCTTAACCTAGCTTCCACTACTCTTTCCCATAACTTCATGCTGTGACTGATCAATGTAATCCTTCTGTAGTTACTACAGCTCTGCACATCACCCTTATTCTTAAAAACCATTACCAAAACACTTTTTCTCCATTCCTCAGGCATCCTCTCACTTTCCAAGATTTCATTAAACAATCTGGTTAAAAACTCCACTGCCATTTCACCTAAACACCTCCATGCTTCCACAGGTATGTCATCTGGGCCAACAGCCTTTTCATTCTTCATAGCTATCCTTACTTCCTCCTTGCTAATCCATTGTACTTCATGATTCACTATCCCTACATCATCCAACCTTCTCTCCCTCTCATTCTCTTCATTCATCACCCCCTCAAAGTACTCTTTCCACTACCACCTTCAACATATGGTCAAATTCAAGGTCCCCTAACTCTCTCCTGACCTGTCACCTAAACATCAGGAGTATTAACAACAAGGTCCATAATCTTCATGCCCTTCTACCTACCTACTCACCTGATGTGCTGTGTCTTACAGAAACCTGGCTAAAACCAGGAACTAAAAATGATGAGGTTATCCCACCAGGGTGCAACATACTTAGACTAGACCGTAACACCAGGAAAGGTGGAGGAGTAAGAGTTCTGTTTAAAAACACAATAGATGTCACACTAGCCCCACAACAACCCCCCCTTGTTCAGTAATGCAGAAGGCCTAGTTAGGAAAGTACAGCTTAACAAAAGTAAATCTATATTCATTGCCTGCATTTATATTCCCTCAGGCAACAATGCAAATACCCCAGAAGACTTCCTCCAATGGCTTTTTAACACATACCCCCATGAAACTATGGTGTTATGAGACGTTAATATTGACTGGAACAATTGTTCCTCTGAATCTTCCACCACCCATATATACCTTCACGGTTGTACCCAACTTATATTCTCACCCACCAGAATAAATAAATCCAGCTACAAAGACAGTATCCTGGACTGGATTCTTATCAACAATCACCCATATCTGTATAACACGGGTACCCTCCCAGATGATATGTGACCACCTACTCATGTACATCATTAAGCATAAAGCAGATAACCACCACCAAGTTCTATATAAATCTATCAGAAACAACAAGAACTTTAACTCCACTGACTTTCAGAATGTACTCAGAGTTTGCAATTGGGCCATACTTAAATAACTTCCACTAGATGATGCTGTAACCTACTTTAATTCTAAATTCCTCTCCATTCTAGATTCCCACACTCCTATCTGCACCCTCAGAGCCAAAGCTAAGACTGCCCCCTGGCTCTCTAAAGTAACCAAAACCAAAATCATAGCAAGAAGTAAAGCATGGGACAAATGGTGCATCTCCAAAGGCCCACTTGACCATATTAAATTCCGACAACTAAGGAATGATACCAGGAAAGCCACACTGTTAGACAAAAAACTCCTATCAACACATTCAGCAAAAACACCAGAAAAAAAACTCAAAATTTTGGGCAGGCATAAACAAACTGCTCTACCCTGGCCAAACCTCCACCACCACCCCCTCAACTTGCAACCTTTAAACTCCAGAGGAAACTGCTAACATCATTAACCTTTTTTTACCATAACCATCCAATCACTAGCTAGTCAACTAACCCCCACCAGCTCCTTTCACAATTCCTCCACAATCACTACCCCACTCCCTTTCGCCTTCCAACCTGTATCTACATCCACCATCTGATATCTAATTAACAAACTAAAGCCCAATACCCTGGCAGCTGATCTCCTCCTACCAGAATATTTACAAAAAGGGGCAGATGAGATGCCATTGCATACCCTGTCTCTATCATAATAAACCACACCTTGACTGAAGCCACTATCCCCTCTCTCTGGAAGGTTTCCCATGTCATTCCCCTTCATAAAGGAGGGAATTCTTTAGACCTCTCAAACTTCCGACCAATAGCCATACTATCACCATTGGCCAGAATTATGAAAAAGTGCATCCACAACCAATGAATTCACTATCTTACCCAAAATAAACTACTGGCCAATTCTCAGCATGATTTTAGGCCACACCACAGCACCACATCAGCCCTCCTATCCTTCTCTAACTCTGTCAACATCAACCGAAACAATAACAAACTTACCTGTGCTCTCTTCCTAGATCTCTCTAAGGCCTTTGATATGGTCAATCACCAGCTGCTTCTCCGTACCCTTAAGGAACTGTCACTGAATAGTAGCTCCATTAAATGGTTCCAATCTTACCTGTCTGATCGACAACAAGCAGTTTTATGGCAGAATACCCTATCCACATGTCTACCCATTACTCTAGGAGTCCTCCAAGGCTCCATACTAGGATCACTACTCTTCTCAGTCTTTATCAATGACCTACCCACCATCACTCCCAGGGCCACCTGCATCCAATACGCGGATGACTCTACTTTAATATGTACCGCCTCCTCCTCCTCCTCAACTGAGCTTATGACCCTAACCCAGAAAACTTTCAATGATGTAGAAAAATGGTTCGCAATCCATCAGATTCTATTAAACCCCAACAAAACTAAACTGCTCATCTTTTCCCCCACCTGCAAATCCTCCTCTCCATTCTTTACTATAAGTTCCAACAATGGCACAATTATATCCCCAGATACTAGTACAAAATTCCTGGGCGTCACAGTCGATAATGCCCTAAAGTATGATATCCATGTCAATAAAACCATCAAATCTGTCAACAAAAAACTGGGCTCCCTATACAGGATCAAACCCTTCCTCACTCCTTTTGCAAGAACCACTATCACTCGGTCCCACCTACTTTCTACCCTTCTGTATACTTCCCCCCTCTTCACTAACCTGAACCAAGCCATCCTTACCAAACTTGCTAGTTGTTACAACCATATTGCTAGATTTGCTACAGGTGCCACCTCTAGGACCCACCATTGGATCAACCTAATTCAACTAGGATGGCTGGAGTGGCCCAGTCTTGTCCGATACAACCAACTTTTAATAACCCATAAAATACTATATCAACCCGAAAAAACACCAGCACTAAATAAGATCATCAAACCATACAGCAACCTGAGGTCACTATGCTCTGCTGACAAACTGCTTCTACAAACAATTAAGAGCATAAATGTGGCTGGGGACTCTCTATTCGCCAAGTCAGTAGGCAAAATTTGGAATATGCTTCCTGCTGAAATTACTCACCAATCCTCCTTAACCCAGTTCAAAAAAAGCCTCAAACTACACTTCCAACAGCATTGGCAATGTCCCTGCTTAAACCCCGACTATTCACCACCCGCTGTTCCTGTAAATTCTCCCTAAGCATTTCAATCATATACTCAATAAGTGTATGAATTCTTGATGGGACTTAGCCCATAACTGCGTGTATTATTGTCTGAAACTGAAGCCGCATGATTTTGATGTTTTCTACTATGTTTTATCTAAGTTTGTAACCCTACTGAAAAAGTACAGTTGTGTATACTTACCATAAATGTAGATGTCCGAGTGTATTCACTGTTGCAGGCATCACACTTTGGGTTATCTGCCTGCAGGTAGCCCTCAGTTGGCCCGAATACCAAAGTCTTAGTATTTCTGCGTTGGATGCTGTTGCTTCTTCCATGACGTCAGGGGTATAAAAACAGGCAGCCGATGCCATTACATCAGTTTTTCTTGCCCCATATGTTAGGAGCCCCCAAATAGGGAGCTAGTATATGGTGTGGAAACCACCACCAGTAAAAAGTAAATACCAGTACCATTAGGAATAGCCATAGAGAGGAGAGATAGAAAGATAGAGAAAACCAGGGAGCCGGAGGGAGGGAGGGAAACCAGGACTGCAACAGAGAATACATTCAAACATCTACATTTATGGTAAGTGTAAACAACTGTACTATGTTCTTCGTGTTTCATTGTTGCAGTCATCGCACTTGGGTTGATTCCCAAAGCTGAGGAAGGGTGGAGGCAGTCAAGAAGAGTTAGGGCTGGCTAGTAGGCCTTGCAAGACTGCTGTAGCAAATCCTGCCCTGCTTTTGGAAAAGATAGGTAAGTGGTAATGCTTGGTGAAGGTGTATACAGAACTCCAGGTTGCAGCTTCCAGAATGTCCCTGGTAGTGACTCCCCTAAAAAATGCTGTAGAGGTAGAAGTAGCCCTAGTGGAATGTGTACTGACCCCCTGAGGGTTTGGTTTTCCATGGTGCTTGTAGCCGCTGCCCCTGTTGCAAAGCTGACTAGCAGCTGGTCAGATTTTCTGAAAAGCTTAGTCCTATCAAGGTAGAACCTGAGCTGTCTGTGCACTTCCAAATAGTGCAGGATCCTTTCCCCTTTATTCTGAAGGTTAGGGAAGAAAGCTGGCAAATGAATGGATTGCTTTAGGGCCACACTGGACACCACCTTAGGCATAAAGGACGGGTTAGTCCTGAGGGAAACCCTGTCAGCATGGAAGGTGATAAAGGGTTCCACTGCCATCAGTGCCTGTAGCTCAGACACTCTTCTAGCTGAAGTCATGCATAGAAGCAGGGCTGTTTTCCAAGAGATAAATTTTAACTCTGCTGAAGCAGCAGGTTAAAAACGGGGGAAGCTTGAGCTTTTCCAGAACAAAGTTAAGGTCCCAAGCAGGGGTGGCTGCTCTCCTTGGGGGCCTTAAGTTGTTGGCCCCTCTCAGAAACTGTTTGATGAAAGGGTGAGAAAATAGAGGTGGCTCAGTATTGTAATGAGCCGAAATGGCAGAGGCATGAATCTTAATTGTGGAGAAGGATAGGCCTCTGTGGAGTTGCTCTGCTAGATAATCCAAGATTAGAGGTAAGGAGAGCACTGCTGTGTCCTTTCCTTTAGACTGCATCCAAGAACAATATCTTTTCCATTTTTCCGCATAGGATTTCCTAGTACTAGGCCTTCTGGCTTCATGAATGACGTCCAGGACCTGTTTACTTAGGGTTGCTGGTGGAATATTCAAGGAATAAGCCAGGCTGCAAGATTTAGGGTTTGCAATTGTGGATGCAAAATCTGTCCCTCCTGCTGTGACAGCAGGGTAGGGGTCTGGTGTAGGTGCCAGGGTGGCACTGTTGTCAGGTTGCGCAGGAGTGGGTACCAGTGCTGGCATGGCCAGTTCAGGGCAATCAGAATTGTCCTTGGCCTGTCTTCTTTTATCTTGAGTAGTACTCTTGAGAGAAGGGGCAGAGGGGGAAAGGCATAGATTGAGAGGTTTTCCCATTGAAAGGATAGGGCATCCACCTTCCAGGCCCTGCTGTGAGGGTTCCTGGTGCAGAATTTGCTTAACTGGTAGTTGTGGGGGGAGGCAAAGAGATCCACCTCTGGGGTCCCCCTCCTCTGGATCAGAAGGTTGAAGGTGCTGGGCTCCAGTTTTCTGCTTAAGTCATCTGCCAGTGAATTTTGTTTGCCTGGCAGGAATTGAGCTTGTAGATGGACTTGCTTGTCCAAAGCTGTGCTCCACAGAGTCATGGCTAACCTGCAGAGTGGGTAAGAATGGCTTCCCCTCTGCTTGTTTATGTACCACATAACTGTGGTATTGTCTGTTTTTATCAGCAGTTGTCCTGGAAGGATAAGGTATCTGAAAGCTGTCAGAGCATTCTGTACAGCTAGCACCTCCTTTTGCTTGATATTCAGGAGAATTTGGCTTGTGCTTCAGTGGCCCTGAATGCATTTGCCAGCCATGTGGGCCCCCCATGCATAGTCTGATGCATCTGTGGTCAGGGTTTGGGTGGCGTGGGGTAGAGTAAAATGCAGTCCCTTGCTGTGGTTACATGCTTCTGCCCACCAAAGGAACTCTGCCCTCCGACAAGGTATGATACGAATGACTGTTTCCAGGTCCTGAGAATGATGGCACCAAAGACTTTTTAAGTACCATTGAACTTTCCTCATATGCAGTCTTGCATATGGAATTAGCAGAATACATGAGGCCGTGAACCCTAGGACTTGCAGTATTTTTCTTGCATTTAGCTGGGTTCTGGTGGCCATTTGTCTGAAGTAGTCTGTCAGACTGTTTTTCTGAAGTGACAAATGCCATCTGGGAAGTTGTGTCCAAGCTTGCTCCCAGGAATACCATCTTTTGACTGGGCACCAGTTGTGATTTCATTCCGTTGATGGTGTACCCCAATGAAGTGGTTTTTACAAATGCCAGGTGCTGAAGCAGCAATTCCTGGTTGTCTGCCTGAATCAGGCAGTTGTCCAAGTACGGGTAAATTTGGATATTTCTCTGCCTGCAGTATGCAATGGCCGGAGCCAGGCATTTTGTGAATACCCAGGGTGCAATAGATAAGCCAAGGGGAAGTGCAGAGAACTGATAATGCATAGATCCTGCCCTGAAACATAGATATTTCCTGCATGATTCCCTGATGGGGATGTGCAGATAAGCTTCTTTTAAGTCTAGGGTGACTAACAAGACATCCTTGGCTAGCAAAGGGAGAAGCTGTAGCAGGGTAAGCATCTTGAATTTTGGGACCACCAGGAAGGTGTTGAGAATTGAAAGATCAGGATTGGGTGCCAAGAGCCCTCTTTCCTGGGTACTAGGAATAGTCTGGAGTAGAAACCCTGACCCCTTTGTTCTACTGGAATTGGCTAAATAGCTCTGATGTTGAGCAGGGAAAGAACTTGGGTTTGAGCCTCTGCCTACTGGTATGGAGGAAGGTCTGGAAACCCACTTGGGGTTGGCAGTGAATGGAAATAAATTTTGTACCCCTGGGATACAGTGTTGAGGACCCATCAGTCCTGAGTGATGGACATCCAGTTTTTTTGCATGAAGGGCAAGTTTTCCTCCTGGGGCACAAGCAATTGGGCAGGGCTGGGAAGTAGAGTTGAGAAGTCATTGTGAACTTTTTCCATAGGCAGGTAGCTTACCACAGGGGTGGGAGCACTCCATTGCTTAGATCTCCTCATATCCTGAGACTGTAGTCTGGGTGGTCTGTTTCCCCTGGGTCTTGTTTGGGAAGGCCTGGAGGGGGCTGGAAAGGACCAGTGTTTTGAAGGGCAATGTCTACTGAATTGAGGTGGTTGCACTTGTAAAGAATTATTTAACAGTTTGCATAGATTTAGCTTTTTCTTCCATCTTTTTTAAGAACTTCTTCTGCTTTGGTGCCAAACAAAACATCCTTATTTAAAGGAGTGTCTAGTAATTTGGATTTGACATGATCTGGCAAGGTCTGCTCCTTCAGCCAAGCATGTCTTCTCAGTACAGAGCCAGTGACTGCAGCCCTGCAAGATGCTTCTAGGGCATCAAAGCCACACTGCAAAGTATGCTTACTAACTTGGTTTGCAGAATGCGTAAGCTCTTGCAAATCTTTATTTTCTGCACAATCTGGAAATATTAAATTTTTTTGTTTAATGAGTTCCATAATATGTTTCTGGTACTTCAGCATGTGAAACTGACAATTCAGTGCCCTGAAAGCAAGAGATGCAGAGGTATATACGTTCTTACCCAATCTGTCTAAAGCTCTGGAATCCCTGTCCAAAGGGGTAGGATTTTTGGCTGTAGTAGCCTTAATACCTTTAGGTCCCTGGGAAATGATCTCTGGATCAGCAGTAGGATTCTTGAAAAGAAGCTTGTGGGAATCAGGTACTCGGTAGTACTTGTCAGGTTTCCCAGGGGCCAGATGTAAGGTGTCTGGAGTAAGACTGGATTCCATGAAAACATCATCAACAACATCCAGGACAGGGGGAATAGCTAAAGGCCTGTGCTGAGGTAGCTCTAAAAATTCTCTGAGTCTCTTTTTGGACTGAGGATAGTCTTGACATTCCCAATAGAAATGCTCTCTTAAAGTATGTAAGGTTTCAACAAAAGAGAAATCCTCTGGAGGGGAGGCAGAGGGAATGGATTCCTCTGCATCTGAATCCTCATAGGCTGATAAGGGCATGTCCTGAAAATCAAAAAGGTCAGAGTCATCGGACTCCTGGTCTGTGGAATCTGAAGGCAACTGAATTCTTTGTCTCTTAGCAGGGGAAGGCTGGCTTCCCATAATTAGCATTGTAAGGTCTTCAGCCATTCTAAGAATTTGTTTTTGTGGTATGAGGGCCTGAGCATGCGCTTTGGTCGTCAGTTTTCTAGGTGTAGTGCGTACTCTGGGCATAAGAAATTCGGTAGTTTTGGCTAAAAAAGAAGTTGTTGGTTTGATTCGAACATCGGTAGGTCAGAAAACACCCTCAGAAGCCGGTGCCTGCATAGTGGCTCCAGACCCATCCAAGGTAGAAACATCCACTGGTTCTGTAGTCGAAAAGGCATATCGCAGCATACTCCGAATGGGTCTCAGCAGAGGCTTGCGAATCCATAGAAGCGGGCATCAGGGGCTGCAAAGGTGCCTCACTGAGTACCAGCAGTCTGGCGATTAGCTTAACAGAAGTGTTGTCAGCAGTTT
This sequence comes from Protopterus annectens, assembly GCF_019279795.1. NCBI lineage: Eukaryota > Metazoa > Chordata > Ceratodontiformes > Protopteridae > Protopterus > Protopterus annectens. Next base: position 11,125,280 of record NC_056744.1, read on the forward strand.
TGGACCAATGCGGTCTGTCTCTGCCTTTATCCTTACATTTTTTCAGAAGATCGGTAGTTGGATGGCTTACCGAAGCCATTTCAGAATACGGAGATCGAGAGCGAAAGAATTTAGCTGCAAAAATACCCTGACGACGAATGGTTCAGGCGTTAAGGCACAAAACTGACAGAGAGGGATGAAGTGGTCTGGGCCTAAACAGGTGACGCAGTAAGAATGAAAATCACTGTGAGGTATTTGCTTTCCATAGGCAAGACAATTGTTAACTTTTTCTGACATCGATTAGAGTAAGAAAATAGGAAGCCCAATGGGGTACTTAGCTTTAGAAGACTTCAGGATTATCAACTAGAAAAATAAAAATTTCAGGTAGCGGCCGACCAGCACTTGCGAACTGCTTCTGCTTCGGGTTCCTCCTCAGCAAGAAAGACTGATTTAATGGTGTCTGCTGCCTGTTTTTATACCCATGATGACCTGACATCATGGAAGAAGCGACAGCATCCAACACAGAAATACTAAGACTCTGGTATTCAGGCCGACTGAGGGCTACCTGCAGGCAGATAACCCAAGTGTGATGACTGCAACAGTGAAACACGAAGAACATCTGCATATTATACTTATCGCTAGATGTTTCTATTGTTCCTAATGTATTTGTACTCTGCTTTCTGGGGCTTTTCTCCCCGGGCTTCCGCTGAAAATGGACATTTATCCAGACGGACTTTCCCGGTAAACAAATGTAAAATAAAATAAATAAATTTGAATAAGTGGGATAGTGCTCAACAAATTCCATAACTATATGTCTTGTGTGTGTGTGTGTGTGTGTGTGTGTGTGTGTGTGTGTGTGTGTGTGTGCACACGCATATGTAGATGTGTCTATATGTACAATTTTGCTTCAAGCACTTGACTCCTGGTTGTTTGAATCTCCACCTAAACAACCAAAATAGAAAAAAAAATGAATACACAATATCAACTGCAGCAAATACCATTTTTTGAATGGGACAAGCAAGCTCACCCTCACTGATTCCTTAGTCACACAAATAAAGAAGAAATGCCTTGTAGGTACCCTAGCACTGTGCCAGCAACACCAGCTAATAACATGTACCATCCTTAGTAAATTATACCCTTCTTGAAATACTAAAATGTATAAGCCAAACTACTGCACAAACTGACTAAGACCTATCCTGTAATAACGCACATGTATACGTATGGGCCTATTACAAGTACTCACATGCTTTTAGCTTGGTACTTGCTTGCTGGAACCTGTAATTGCCTTAATTCCCACTAGCCCAATCTTAGTGAAATACACAGTTCTCCACTCCAGTTGCTTACACACGTAATATAAACTACCACCACCTCCTTACTGGTACCACATGTGCAAGCTGCAACATGCTCAGGTCTCTGTCTGCTAGACTGTGATCATCAAACAGCCAGGGCTAGAATGCTTGAAGAAGAATTGTATACATAGACACACCTTCTTTACAACTCTAGATATTAAGTCCTTTTCTCACTGTCCACCTCTAACAGCACATTTCATTTAGGAGTACGCTTACATTAATGGTTCACACAACCCACCCGTTCCTCTTTTTCTGCTACCTCATTCAAATCCTTGGGAACAAAACCTGCCATATATTTGCTCACATTAACTGAAATGTGTAGTATACATAGTCTCTAAAGATTCTCTTATAGGTTCATAGGTTCATACTAGGCTATCTGCCCTAGGGCAATTATAAGCCTAGCCAGTGTGTGTTTGGCTTTCGCCACCCATTTTAAATAAATTTTGCTATGCCCTTTTTCGAGGTTAGTATACTGTGCCTCTGTCTAACAGTGACACAGAAGTGATACCTGGGGTAAACCTACGATCTCCCATCCACTCATCAAGATTTTTCTTGTAGAGAGTCAGAGGGACTCTGCCTAACCTGGACTGGGATTTTATGGGATTTTATTCCAGAGTGAAGGGAGCCTCTGGGTTATGAATCTGTCCCTGCAGCATGTCCTATTTATTTCAGTGCTGAGGTTCAAATCTTTTGAGCATGTAGCTCGATGGGATTTGGATTTTCTGAGGTGCAGCATGTCCATTAATTCCGGGTTGGACATGGCTTTATACGTCAGACACAGATCGCCTTTGAGCAGGCGGTATGCCACTGAGTAGAGCTGGAGTTTCTTTAACCGGGCAGCATATGGCATCTGTTTGAGCCCCTTGATCCTCTTGGTGAGGTACTTTTGGGGTCTTTCCAGTTGCTGCAGGTGTCTGGTAAGGTACATCCCAAAAGGGGCATTGTACTCAATTATGGGCCTGATGAGGGATGAGTAAAGAGGCACGATGACCTCCCCTGATTTCTATTACATATTGCAGTGTGTGCAAGCATACTTCATTACTTTTACAATATTTGGTGATATTCCCTTACAGATGGTCTTCACCTTTAAATTTTCATGATACTGGATCAAGAAATGGTTACAATTTATTCTTTGTTTGTTTGTTGTAATGATCATTGACATTTCTTTAAGCATATTGAAATGCTGGGTCTGTATTAGTTCGCCAAAATTTATTTTCAGGGAACACATATTCATCGACCGCTATGAAGTGAAAATCACTTCTGCAATTTGCTGAATGTTAAAGAGCAAAGACATAGTTGGCCAGCTACACAACTTTGCCCTTTTCTCCACTCGGAATTGGAATATGTAGTTTGGGGGGGGTTTGATTTAACTAGATGTGGGTCCGTTGTGCTGCGGGGCAAGTATTTCTTTGCCCTTGGATTATTCAGCGAATCGCGTATGTGATTTTTGCCAAATGGGGACACTTGTTCACTGAAAATGCATTTTAGTGAACTAAAATAGACCTGAAATGCTTACCATGTGTACTCTTGTTTAATTATGTGCAGTTATCTTTATTTAAAATTGTATTACTGTATTCAGTTTTCAGAGCAGTTATTTTTACCTTGGCTTTCAGTCAGGTAATGGCTGAACAGAGTTCTTTGTTCAGCCCAGTTAAGCAATTTCAGTAAGTAAATGGTGAGTTTCTCAGCTGTGGTTTCTTTTTTAAAGGGCATGGAAATAAGTTTATCTCGGGCTGCATGATGTAGTAGAGCTAACAAAGTTTCTGTAGTTCTTAGTTTCAGTTGCTGTCTTTTGACATTTACAGACAGAGGCTGCATCTTGTTGAACTCAGTAATGTGTCTTAAAACACACCTAACAGTTGGAACAAAACTTAGTTGTTTTTACAAAGATAAGTTGCACTGCATAAACAGTCATTTTTGCCCAGTGAATTGTTTTTTTTCCATCAGACTTCATTAATAAGAATATTACATTATAATAGCAACAAACAAAAAGAACAAATGTATGTACAGTCAGCCTGGTTATGTTTGCCCACAGCAATTAGTATCTTAACAGGTATCTAAAAACATAATAGCATATTCCAAAATATTTTACATATTATGATCGGTAATGCCTGAATCTGGTATGTTTTATGGTAACAGGCTACATAACAAGTTTGTTATAAAATTGCCTTATTGTTTGGGGTTCATGTTTCTAGACTGATGACAATTTTATTGAATTCCAGTTCACTGAATCTGACATTTAGATACCTACTCAAGTGGTTACTCAATAGTGAAAATGTGCTCAATCCTTTGAAGAATTAAATTTGTTGTTAAAAAAGTTCATGACATTCCTTGTAACTTAAATGTTCAATTTCCCTTCATAGGTCACCAGAAGAAGATGATGCTGGCTGTAAAGAAGTTGAATGACATTCAAAAACTGTTGAACCAGGCAGAAATGGAAGCAAAAACACAACAGAATGCTCTTGGAGACCTACAGATTGTAACAATTGAGACCACTGAGAATGGGGAGTGTCAGTCTCCATTGTTACCGAAGATGCTAACTTTTCAGGACAGTGACTTGAGTACTGAATTACAGACTGCAATGTCAAATTCCTACAACACCTGCCAAGACAATCTTAGCATCATGACAGCCCATGCAATTTCTCGAAGTCAGGAAAGTATTGGAGTCCGTTCAAGGGGTTCTGGAAATTCTCAAGAAAATGCCTTTTCTGGGGGAACTTCTACTAGTCATTCCCAAGAGAGCCTGGGCAGTGGTGACAGCAGCAGCGGCAGCAGTGGAAGAACATCAGTGTTTCCAAAGGCAAAGGACAACCTGATGCTACCGTTTGTTCCACCGTGCCTGGATGTTCATGGGAAATTGGTTCCTCAGTCTGGTTCTAATGAAGGAAAGAATGAGCAAGTACTGGGGATGAATGGCAGTCCTGTGAGGGATAGAAGCATTCCAGAAGGGAGAGATCATAGCCAGCAACCTTCAGTTCAGATGGGGGTCCCTTCACTGAAGCCAGGCCCTTTCCAGTTGTCATCCAGTTCAGCAGTATTCACACCTCCACAAACACCAAACAAAGGGGCATCCCCTTCATTTATGTATCCCCAGTTGTCACTGAAAACAAAAGCCAGTCCTCTCCTTTCTTTGTCAGAAAAGTGTAAAGCTCCTTTGCACCCATACGGCCATGTGCCTCAGTCTTCAGTTGCTATGCCTTCATCGGCTCAGAAGACATTCACTTATCTTCATTCTCGTTGTGGAACAACTGAAACCATTCCTGCACTAATGGATAAAAACAGCCCGTCAAAACCTGCCAGCCTGCTTGGTGCCATGCGTGCTTTAGGCCAGCTTGGCCATGAGGTAAATGGAGACTTAAACAAACCTAAAAAGCGAGCTCACAGCTTAAACCGTTATGCACTGTCTGATGGAGAACACGAAGAGGAGGAGGTATCACTAAGCAACTTGGGCTCATATGCTACTCTCACTCGCCGGCCTGGACGAAGTTCAGTAATGCAGACTCGACAACCATTTGATAGGAATGTACATCGCAGTCACTCTTTTGCAGTACGTGCCAAAAAGAAAGGGCCACCACCACCACCACCCAAGCGTCTTAGTTCTGCAGTCAGTTCTCAGACTACAGAAACTTCTGGTGAAAAGCCAGTAGATTCCAGCCTTGTTCCAGGTGATGAGCTCCCCATACAGCCCACTAAACCTTCTGGCACTAGCAGCACTGGAACAGTGAAGAGCTTGGCTGCCATGTTGGAGGTATCAGTAAGTGGAGGAAGTCCTGTGAAAATTGCTCGATTGCAGAAGTCAGTAAAGTCTGAGAAAGGGACACTTTCCACATTTGCAAAAGAGGAGGAGCCAGTAAGTCTGGCAGATTCAGAGCTTCCCATTCCAGCAGAAGCCTCTGCTATGGATAAACTAGTGTCTACAGAAAAAAAGTTTAACACAAAAGAAGAGGGAGGCAATAGGAAACGAACATTAAGTGAACCTGGAGCCCTAAAAATTGACCTGTTGGAAGCTAAACTTGGAGGCATTACACTTGAAGTTGACAGTAAAGGGACCATAATTAAAGAAGATCTTGATACTTCATCATCATCCTCTCAGAATAGTTCCAGTGAGTGCATTCCATTTGCTGAGGAAGGCAACTTGACTATTAAGCAGCGACCTAAGCCAAATGGAGGCCTTAAGTCAGGTGCCATAGCAGATTCAGTGTCTGATGCCACAAATGAATTAAGTGTAGCAGAAGATGAAAAGGACAGGAACATGCATGGTACCTCCTCTGCAAAGGAGTTAGACGTGCCAGAGTTTAATTTAACAGAGTCTGATACAGTTAAACGAAGGCCGAAGATCAAGGATCAGCAACAGATTCCAGTGCCATCTCAATCCCCCATTTCTCAACCACAGATCTCACTGCTTCATGTGCCTCGCTATGCAGAATCTCAGTCAGTGCACATAGTCAGTGAAATGATGGAGTCTATAAGTCTATCGTCTGGTGCAAAGCATGATTTTGAGGACGACGATGTGGAATTGAGGATTGCAGAAATTGAAAAGAGCATTCAGTCCCTTGAAAAGGGGGTCAAGGCTCCCTTCAAGCCTTCAGTTTCTCCAAAGGCAGACAGGTCTGAAGCCCTGGCAGTACAAACCAAGACAGGGCCTCCAGTGAGCGGCAGAGGGCATACACTGCTCAAGCCTGAGATTAAAGGTAAATGCACCAGCACCTTGAAAGATTGTCTTATTGTAGCAGTGTAATTAATCACACAAATGAACCTAAAGTCCAGTAGGCCACAAAAGCCATAAAAGTCAAAGAACGCACACAAAAATGGCTTTTAATTCCAGATACAAAAACATTCATTTTTAATAAATACTTTGTCTTATAAATTTTAACAGACTTCAAGTTTGTCAATAAACTATTGACTAACTAGTTAACAATGAATCATATGACTAAAAGCAAGACATACTCTTAGTGCTTCAATGATATTTATTTCAATATGCACCCAAATTTCACAGCATCATTTGACCCTAAAACATTTCTTGCATTTAACAAACTTGCCATTTGATGTCATGACATCTAAGTATATTTCATTATCACCTCCCGTAAAATCCAAATGGGCTGCATCAGTGTATCAGTAGCAAAAAATAACATTTTTTTTACATTTATCACAGAACCTTTTTATGTAAAATCATCCAGTTATTTATGTGTCAAATACAATACGACTCTAGATAATAAAAGCAGTTTTAGTTCACTCAGTTTTATTCGGAGACTTAGTTATACTGCCATCTTCTGGATATTTTACAGTACTACACTTTTCTGTTATAAACAGAAAAAGTCTTTCTTATAACATTTTCAGGATATGTTCTAACACTAAACCTTTCCTTCATTATTTTAATTTCCTTTAAAAAGTAGCCTGCCTACATGGCATAGAGGGACAAAGACCTGACTGACAATGGTGACTGGAGTTTGGTTAACAACCTCAGCACTAGAAAAACAAGGCAGGGGTGGGGAGGAGTTAAAGGGTTCGGCACACTCATATATTTTAGGAGATGAGAGCCATTTGTGCAGACGTGGAGCAGAGTAAGGGGTAAGATTTTTCTGCTCGACACTAGGGGAACTGTGTGTGCCACAGAGAGAGGGCCAGGCTTGCTTGGAGGGAATATACCCATCGCAGAAGCTTGCTCAGCAATGACTCTGTTCTCTCTACACATTTGTCCGTAGTAGCTGATGTCATTGTTAGGATTAGTTGGATGCAGAGGATCAAAATAAAACAAAGTATGCCACTATTTTTTTCTCTTTGCATCTTTGTCAGATATTTCATTCCCTTTGAGTTTTACAAATCAACAAAACCTAAATATTAAATGAAGTCTCAGCAAATTCATAAGAAAAAGATAAAAACGCAAGTAATACTTTCCCAAATCTTCATTGCAGTAAACGGGTTTTTGTTTGTTTCTGGAGTTGAGAGCCCCCCCCCCCCCTTTTAAATAGTGGAGTAATTATTGTTGAAACTACATTAGGTCATTCAAGGATAAGTGTTGATGCTTAAAGTAAGCACTAGGCAAAATGTCTGGCATGTTTCTTTTTCTTTAGTTCCTTATGAATTTTATGTTAATTGCACAAAACAAATTATTAATGTTCAGAGGCTTTCAAGCAGCAGCAGCAGCAGCTGACCTGACAAACTTGTTTTAATTCAGAATAAAAGTAATGGAAGAAAGGGTGCCAGTCTCAGCTATATTGTCTGCACTTTACCAGTAATGTTCTTAAAAATTCATGTTTGGGCCACTAAACTTATTTCCCTACCTCTGCCTTTTGGTTTACAAGCAAGTGCTGTAACAGTGTTCACACGTAGTCTTGGAGCCCAAGCACATGTCACGCAATTACAGATTGAGACAAATCTTGACACATCGCATTAGCTGACATTATACCCATCTTTATGTTTTTTTTAGTATTCAGATGTCATTCTGGCAGGCAGTTGAGCTGTTACATACAAGGAAGCTAAAGTAATTAGAAGAGTATCTCTTTGGTCTGTCAGAATGTTGCTGGGGGCAGCTGCTAGCACTCACCTACTTCCCCACACCACAACTTGCCCCACAGTTTCTGAACTGCTTTTACTTTACCAGCTATAATCTCAGTATCCGCCACCTTTTCAATGAAGTTAAACCTCATCATGTCTGACCTGATAACTGACTTCTCTGACAGTTGACACCCTTTATATTTTCTTTCGTTTCTTCTTGCACAGTGCCTTCTCATTCTGCCTGTCCTTATAAGAATGCTATATACCCAGTATTTTCTGTTGCCCACACAATTTAAAACCACTCTTTAAGGACTTCATTTGCATTTCCGCCAAAAAAATTGTCTTTCATTTTGATCGTATTACACTTGCTTGAAAGCAGGAGGCAGTAAATTCACCATCAACATTCTACCTTCTCTGCTTTCTTATCTCCTTCCAGTCTTTATGGATCCACTAACCATTTTAAAATATTTCATGAGTTCACAACCCTGTCTACGAAGAAAGAATTTTGCAGTTCCAAGGATTAGTCTGTTGACTGCCCCTTGCCACTTTGGACAACACTTTCTCCTTCCTCTATCATGTTCTTTTTAATTTCTGTTTTGTTTGCCCCATATCTTCTACTGTCAAATGAGAAAAGCTTCATCTCCAACTCATCTCTTAAATTGCATTTTCCCCTCCTTCCTATGCATTCTCCTCTTCGCTGTCTTTGGACTTATTCCAACAAGTAAATGTCCTTCTTATATGTCCTCTAGAACCAGACACAGGACTCAAGATGAGTGTATAATGAAGTCATTAACCTCTTTGCTTTTATCTTAAAAGAACTTAAGTACATTTATCTGCAGTGAACTGACATTGTCACTGTCACTACAATCCTCCATGTAATTCCATTTAACAATGCAGCAGTCATAACCATTAAGTGTAATCTTAGCCCCTGTTGCCTGTGGTTTTAGTAGCAGCTTCCTGTGCTGGACTAAGTAAAAAGCCTTGCCTAAACTGCACCAGTGGAGTTTAGGGGTAGAACTCTGAATTCTACCTAGGTACCAGAATTTGACTGGCAGCTCGGGCATTTTACAGCACAACTGGGAGGATATATGTTCCCATCATGATCGGGGGGGGGGGGGGGGTAGCTTATGCCATCACTCCTAGTTTGATCATTGCCACATGGCAGGAGCAGTGTCAAATGGGTAGGAGCCTGTGCAGATAATAACTTTTTTCTGTCCGCCAAAGTGATGAAATTAGGCCTAGTTATAGCAATGCAAAATTTCCCTTTGGTGGTATAGTTGCCCACTTCACCACCCAAGGAGATAGGTTATGGTCTTAGTTACAAAATGTATCTCATTACCAAGATGCCAGTGAGAGGACCAAACTCTCTACTGTGCACCCAGATGACTACCACTCAACACAGTTGTCTCCCCTTGAGTCTTAGTAACAGACTGTTTAAAAGAGGAAAGGAAAAAATGAATTTCTTATTTATATTTTAACACACAAGGAATACTTAGGATACACCATGGCAGAGTTACAAAATGTTATCAGAAGCTGATGGGGTATGTGTGTGTGTGTATTAACTTACATAAAATCAAGAGTTAACAGTTATTTTATATGCAGAAGGTTAGAAGACTACATTAAATATTGTAGATTAAGTCATGGGTAGTAGTTTTTTGACATTACCTCAAGTTTAACATGTTAAGAAAGGAAAGTGAAGAACAAAACAGAAATGTTAGTTTCATACTGTATTGTGAAGGCACTAGCTTTTTTTTTAATAACACATGTCTTGGTTTAGGGAAAATAGATTGCAATCCAGGAATGATCTAGTGGAAAGTGACAGTAGTTGAATTGATGCACTTCAGAGCAGGAAGATGTCAAAATTAAGAGTCATTCAGACAGTGTATTCTAAGTGACTGTTTCATTGGATCAACCAAAGGGTTAGCAGTTAACTCTAAAAAATGCAATGAAGTGTAGCTTTGCATGAATAAAAGGGGGGGGGGTAAAAGTAGGGGAAATAAAGTGTTAAAATCAAGCATCCCTAGTAGCTTTAATTTTACAATATACTAAGCATAAAGTTATAAAATACTTTTCTCTTTTCAAAGCTAGCCAGTTTTTTTAAGGAAGTAGTTTTTAAGCTGAACGAACATATGCAGATTGTTTTCAACTCTTACAAGAGAAATTAGCAAAGGTAGTTTTTTAAGAAATAGCAAGGGATCTGTGTGCTAGCATAGGCAATGACATTTCACTTTAGCATGGGAAGTTTGTGTGTGTAGCCAGCAGTTTGGAGCAATAAATCCGTTTTGGAGGGTAAGTTCTGTTTTTGTTATTAAAAAAAACAAAAAAAAAACAAGAGGAGATGTATTTTCAAAGAAGAATATGAAAGTACTTGGTATGAAGGACATTGTTTCAGTAGCAGCAGTTTACATATTAATCTCCATGATACAATAACTAGGCTTTGCGGGATAGAAACTATGCATCAAAGGATCATGTACATTTGGTAGAAAGCTATATGAAAAGACATCATTACCACTTCCCTACATATTTACTAAAAATAGATTAATTTAAGGAATGGGTAACAGGAAAAATTCAATTCTGTTGGTTTGTTACTTTTCTTAAATGTAAGAGATAATAGGCCGGATAGAAACTGTTCCAGAGGAAATAGCTAGTGGGTAGGATACAATGAAGATGGGCTTAAAATATAATGGAATTAAGGGGAAAACAAAGTGCTGGAGAAAAACAGCAATATAACTTATAATGATTGCCAGAAGTTAAAGTGCTGCATGGGAGAGGAACACTTGCCACTACTTATCTCTTCTCCACACTTCTTTATGGTGCTCCCATCCTTACTAACCTCCAGGCTTCATAAAAATTAAAACTTGAATGTTGCTATAACAAAGTTGCTAAATTTGCAGCACATACCCCTTTCAGAACCCACCACTGTGTAACACTAAAAAGCCTAAACTGGTTAGAACTGCCTCATCAAGTAACATGTACACAACTTGTTATCACCTATAAAATTATATAGCATCAATCTGCCTGTCCAGCACTAAAAAACATTCTACACAGCTGTGTTCCCAGTAGGCCATTGCAATCCACTGACCAAAAACTCCTGTCTGTCTACAAACCTATCAAATCTGCTGGGCATTGTCTCTACTCATACAAGATTGCTAAGGTCCAGAACTTTTACCTGTATCTATCAGGTTAATACTCTCCCTTCCATGTTTCAAAACCACTCTGAAAGAGTTTCATCTAAAATCTGTCTCTGTTCTTGTTCAAAACCAGGATAAACTATATCCCTAAATGTACCTTTTCATTCCTTATAACTCCTTACTCTCCCTTCTTCACTTACATCTATCAAATTCTCTTCCCTTCCATTTTCTGTAAATATACCATAAGCCTGTTTTTTTTTTCTTGACTTCATATTGCAGTTCCTATTTGTATTAGCCTAACTTACCTTTAATATCTCTATAAACTATCTAAAGTTTCTCCAGATATTAAATAATTGTCATATAAATTGTAATGGAGCTTAACCAATGTTTTTATATTATGTCTAATTGTTTGTAATTATTTAAACGTAGAAGTTTTTGTTTTATTTTTGAAGGTTATAAACTTTCATACTTAAAATGTTTTGTAATTATTTGGAGCTTTTCTCCTTGGACCTCCGCTGAAAATGGGCTTCTACCCAGTCAGACTTTCCCAGTAATCAGATATAAATAAATAAATAAACCCTAATCAAGAAGAGGAACAGCGGCAAAAGCTAAAGGGAAGAGAAGTAATGTTTTAAATAATAGGCATGTGTTCAGGAAGGTACCAGTTAAACATTTATTTTTTTAAGTAATCCCAGAGGATAAAAATTAGAAACAGCAATGGCAAAGCAGAAGCTCGGTAGTTAACAATCTTGATAGATAAAGGAGAAGTAAAAATTGTGGTAAATAGTCAAACATCAGAGAAATCTGTGAGACTAGATGGAATTCCTGTAAAAATGTGGAACTTTGGGCTGAAAACTTGGAAAGTATTGTTTAACAATGTTTGTGTGTGTGTGTGTGTGTGTGTGTGTGTATGTATGTATGTATGTATGTATGTATGTGTGTCAGAAGGCATACCTGCATTATTGAAGTAAGGGGTTCTGGTGTAGTATTATTACCAGAGGATGGCAAGCCTCCTACATCATACAGCCCGGAAAATTAATTGTTTTTTGGATGAAGAGAAAGCATTCAATCCTGGTTTGTTGTCCTTTCATGAGCAGGGCATTTGCATTTCCAGGTAGTATAATAGAATTAAATAAGGAGAATTTTTGATGGTTTGGAGGCAGAAATAAAAGTGGAAGGAGGCCTTTCTTGACAGTGACTTTGAATAGAAAGACCAGGTAAAGATGCCCTCTTTTCCACTGCTAATCACAAATGGAGAGATAATCAGTGTATTGATTGAGAAAGATTAGCTGTGTTTGCATATGATATTATCTTGTATTTAATATACAGATTAAATCATTTAGAAAATGGAGAAAAGAGATTTTGCCAGTAGAAATACATGAGTACAGCCAAGAGTAAGCAATGGTAGAAAATTAAGGAACCTTATTACTGGGAGCAATTGGGTTGGAAGTGAAAGTGATAGACTGGGAAGAAGCAGGGGATCTGTAAGGTCTCCAGATTCAGTAAAAAATTCAGAATATGAGCTTTCCTCAGCTTGAGAGTAAGTTTTTGGAAATGTAAAGGAAATGTGATAGGAAACTGGAAACACATTTTTTGGGAATGTTTGGAGTTAATCGAGTTTATGGACTCCTTGCATAATACCCTGATACAGTTGATGGAGGAATATATTATATTAGCTAAGGAGATCCTGTACTGCTTTGGGTTTTTAGAATTGTCAGGATGTAATTAGGCTTTATCAAGTTTAATACTAGTAGCAGCCATAAAAGCAACCACATGAGAGTAGAAATCAGAGATTAAACCAGCAGTAAATTAAGTACTGAATCTTGTTATTGAACTAAGTGTTATAGATGTGACTATTGAAAGATGAAGGGACTAAATTTCATAAAAATAAATGGTGCGTTTAGGAACAATGTATACAAAATAAGGCATAAGTAGATTAAAAAAGTAGGTCAGTAGTAACTGAAAAGCATATGAATAGGCTGTAATACATAAACATACAGCACAGAGTTAAGATGGAGCTTTATGTATAATGCATATGTGATAATGGAACATATTGAGATTTTTCTTCTCAGATTGCTATTAATGTTTGCGAACTTATTACATGTTAATAATGGGATGAGTATATAAAGCTTCCTCTGTGGCATATGACTAGCTAGGTGTGAGTTAGATTTATTTGGTTAACATATATAAAAAGTGAACTTTCTTTTTACAATTTCTGTTCAGAACAGCAGTGTAAGCAAGTTTAAGAGAAAATGCTGTGTAATGTTTTTGTGCTGATTAAACTTGTGTCTGCAGAAAGAGAATTAAGTTGTCAGCTAATGCCATTTCAGTAGTCTTAAATATTATCATAATCATAAGAGGTTACTAGGGTATTGGCCCTAAGGGCCTCTACAAGCCTAGCCATGTTATACTCATTCCCTTACGGACCAAGATATATAGTCTATGTTTGTGCATGAGTCTAAGATCAGCATAGCAGACATTTCAGTTTCAGATTGCATTTGTTCAGACAAGACAGGTTAGTACTTACATGTGGTGTATATATGTCTGAATGAGAAAACTCAGGGTAGTGAGTCTATGACCAAGGTGATGTTTCAATAATATATACATGTGTGTGAGAGAGGGAGAGAGATAACACAGCTGTCCCTTGCTGTTACGTCTGATATTGGCTCATATGTTTGGTCTGTTTTTCATAAAATTTGTGGTTTTCTGCTAAATGTTTTATGATTGCAGACACTAAATAATGATAACCATTGGAGTGCAATTATTCTAGCAACTTTTTATTTTTGCAAGAGAAACATTTAAATTTCCTCCTTATTTTGACCCGTTGTCCTTCATTTATTTTTGGCTCTGTCCATTATTCTTGCCTTAATTGATTGATTGAGAGAGATACTGTATGTGTGGGGATGTGAAAGAAAGAGATACCTCACAACTGCCCCTGGTTCTGCTAAATGTTTTTCATTTTACTCATTTGATTGGTCTGCTGTTCATAAAATTTGTGTTTTTCTGGAAAATGATTAAGGATTTCAGTCTGTAAGTAATGACATCCATTTGACTTTCAGACTTCATGTCCTTTAGGTAAACAATCTTGCAATTTTTAAAGAATGGAAGAATGTTTTCTTCCTTATCCCCACTCCCTGCCCTAAGGGGTTGAGAGCTAGTGTGTAGATATATGTATGTATGTCTGTGTATGTACATATATATGTGTGTGGGGGGTATGAAATTAAATATTACATAATGCTGGAAAACATTGCATTGCTACCTTGTGTCTACCACCACTTTGCAGGTATTTATATTTTTTTGCAGTAAATATGATATGTATATAAATTTTATATAAATATTTTAGTCGGTGTGTATATTGTAGCATGATAGAACGGATTCACTTTAGAACATCGAAAGCCCATAACACTGAAATTCAAAATATTGAGACCAAAATCTTGAAAATTCAAACACTGAAAACTCAAAACATTGAATCCTATAACATTGAAAATACATGGGAAAGCACAACTACAAACAGAAACAAATAAAAACCAAACCATATTACAGTTCTTCAACTGTAACCCTTGCTACTTAAAATATATGAACTCCTAGACAGCAGTACACTACACTAAGATGTGTTATGTTGTAGTATAGCAAGTAAGAAGGGAACATTACTGAGGTTACCTATGAAACTCCGGTAAGTATCTCAGGGATATATAGCACTGTGTAATGTTTTAAAAGTGAAGTAGTGTTTATAAGAGACGGCTGAGGATAGTTTTTTACAATTTAAATTTAAACAGTCAGTCATGAAGCTCTGAATGGTATGTTTGCTGATGTTCTTAGTGTTTCACTGTTGCAGTCATCACATTTGGGTTATCTGCCTGCAGGTAGCCCTCAGCTGGCCTGAATACCAGAATCTTGGAGTCCTGCGGCGGATGCTGTCTTTTCTTCCATAACGTCAGGTCGTCAGGGGTATAAAACATGCAGCCGACGCCATTACATCAGTCTTTCTTGCCGTGTAGTGCCCGAAGCAGAAGCAGTTCGCAAGTGCCGGTCGGCCGACTCCTGAAATTTTCATTTTCGAGTTTCAGAACCGAAGTCTTCAAAAAAGATAAGTACCCCGTTGGGGATCTTTTTTCTTGCTCCAACCAATGTCAGTAAAAGTTAACAATTGTCTTACCTGTGAAAGCAAATACCTTATAAAGATTTTCATTCATACTGCATCCCTTGCTTAGGCCCAGAACACGACGTCCCTCGCTGTCAGTTTTGTGTGTGCCTTGTTCAACCCCTGAACTATTCGTCGTCGGGCTCTCTTTGCAGCAGATTATTTTGGTACTCTATATCAGTACTCCAAACTGGCTTCATTAAGTCATCCGACTACCGATATTCCAAAAAACTTAAAGATAAAGACAGAGACAGACCGCATAGGTCCAAAACTGCCGACAACGCTTCCGTTAAGCTAGTCTCCAGTCCGCTGGTACTCATTGAGGCGCTTTCGCAGCCCCTGATACCCGCTACCTCAGATTCGCAGGCCTCTACTGAGACCCATTCGGAGTCCGGTATGCTGCGAGATGCTTCTTCGACTATGGAACCTGTGGATGTCTCTACCTTGGATGGCTCCGGAGCCGCTGTGCAGGCACCGGCTTCTGAGGGTGTATTCAGGCCTACAGATTTGCATTTTAAACTAATGCCATCTTCTTCATCCAGGCCTAAAACCCGATCCATGCCTGGAAAACCAACATCCAAACTGCATGCTCAGGCCCATATGCCTAAAAACAAATGCTTAGAATGGCCAAAGACCTTATTACATTAATTAGGGGAAGCCAGCCTTCCCCTTCTAAGAGACCTAGAACTGAATTTCCTTCTGATTCTTCTGAGCAAGAATCTGATATTTCTGTTCCTTCTGATGACCAGGATTTGCTCTTATCTACATATGAGGATTCTGATGCAGAGGATTCCATTCCCTCTGCTTCCCCTCCAGAAGATTCCGCTGGGAAAGCCAAGATTACTCTGGCTATAAAAAGAGGCTTAGGGAATTCTTTCTCCTTCCTCAACACAGGCCTTTAGCTATCCTTCCTGTTCTGGACATTGTAAATGATGCTTTCTTGAAATCTAGCCTTTCCCTAGACACTTTACCTCCAGCTCCCAGAAAACCTGACAGGTATTACAGAGTACCTGACTCTCACAAGTTCCTGTTCAAGAGTCCTACTGTGGATCCAGAGGCCATTTCGCAAGGACCAAAAGGCATTAAGGCTACTGCTACCAAAAATCCTGCCCCTTCTGATAGAGATTCTAGAGCCTTGGACAGATGGGGTAAGAAGGTATGCACTTCTGCTACTTTGGCCATTAGGGCTTTAAAATGCCAGTTTCATATGTTAAAGTACCAGCAGCATATTATGGGACTACTTAAACAGAAAATGATGTTGATTCCTGACTGTGCTGAACACAAAGAATTACAGGATTTAATGCATTCTGCAGAACAAGTTGGTAAACATACTTTGCAATGTGGTTTTGACTCTTTAGAAGCATCTTGCAAGGCTGCTGTCACTGGGTCTGTACTTAGAAGGCATGATTGGCTTAAGGAGCAACACTTGCCAGATCATGTTAAAGCTAAATTACTGGATGCTCCCTTAAACCAAGACTGCCTGTTTGGCAACAAAGCAGAAGAAGTCCTCAAAAGGATGGAGGAAAAAGCTAAATCTATGCAAACTGCTAAAGATTTCCTACAAGTACAGCCTCCCAGATTTAGTAGGCATTGACCTTCAAAGAATTGGTCCTTTCCAGTCCAAACTCAGGAACAGCAGACCACCCAGGTTACAGTCTCAGGCTGCGCACAGGCCTAAGCAGTGGGGGGCTCTCGCTTCCAAAGCAGGGAGTAGTAAGCCACCCCCATACGGAAAAATGGCACAATGACTTACCCTTAGCCCTTCCAAGCCCTGCTCAACTGCCTGCTCCTTTAGGAGGAAAACTCGCCCTGCATGCAAAAAACTGGGAACTCAGTACCCAGGACAAATGGGTTTTAAATGTAGTTTCCCAAGGATACAGATTCCACTTCCACCCTACCAACCCCAAATGGTTGGCCAGACCTACCCCCAAATCACTGGGTGGAAGCCTAACAGCAGGTTCTCTCTCTCTTCTAAGTATCAGGGCTATTCAACCTGTCCCAGCAGAACAAAGGGGGCACGGGTTTTATTCAGAACTTTTCCTGGTACCCAGAAAAGACAGCTCTGGCATCCTATCCTGGACCTCTCTATTCTAAACACTTTCGTGGTAATCACAAAATTCAAAATGCTAACATTTCAACAGCTGCTTCCTGTGCTAGGCAAAGATGCCTGGTTGGCAACCTTAGACTTAAAGGAAGCTTACCTGCACATTCCAGTAAGGGAATCTTGCAGGAAATACCTGCGCTTCAGGGCAGGCTCCATGCACTATCAGTTCTCTGCACTTCCCTTTGTATTATCTACTGCGCCCAGGGTATTCACAAAGTGTCTTGCTCCAGCCATTGCATTTTGCAGGCAGAGAAATATTCAAATATACCCATACTTGGACGATTGTCTGATTCAGGCAGAAAGCCAGGACTTGCTATTAAAACGTCTGGCATTCGTAAAGAAACTTCTAACCTCACTGGTTACACCATAAATGAAAAGAAATCTCACCTAGTGTCCTGCCAACAAATTGTATTCCTGGAAGCAAGCTTGAACACAACCTCCCAGATGGCTTTCCTCACTCCAGAGAAACAAGTTTATTTGACAACCTACTTCAAACTTTTGGCCACAAAGCCCCAGCTATCTGCAAGGAAAATTCTGCAAGCCCTGGGGGTTCATGGTCTCTTGCATTTTACTAATTCCATATGCAAGACTGCATATGAGGAAACTACAATGGTATCTAAAAAGCCTATGGAGTCAACATTCTCAGGACCCGGAGTCGATGATTCCTATCATTCCTTGTATAAAGACAGAGTTCCTTTAGTGGGGAGAGGCCTGATACCACAACAAGGGGCTCCCTTTCACTCTACCCCTTGCTGCCCAAACCCTAACAACAGACGCATCAGACTATGCATGGTGGGCTCATTTGGCAGGGCAGTGCATTCAGGGCAAATGGAACGCAAGACAGATGCACCTGCATATCAACCAAAAAGAAATGTTAGCTCTACAGAATTCCCTGACAGCCTTCAAAGACCGCATCCTTCCAGGACAATTATTGATAAAGACAGACAACACCACAGTTATGTGGTACATAAACAAGTAGGGGGGAACTCACTCGTGTCCTCTCTGCAGACTAGCCATGGCTCTGTGGAACACAGCCTTGAGCTACCAAGTGCACCTACAAGCTCAATTCCTGCCAGGCAAGCTAAATTCACTGGCAGACGACCTAAGCAGAAATCTCATGGACCCACACAAATGGAAACTGGAACCAAAAATATTCAACCTCTTGAGGAACAAATGGGGGACTCCAGAGGTAGACCTGTTTGCCTCCCCTCAGAACTACCAACTGGACAAATTCTGCACAAGGACTTCCCACAGTCAAGCTTGGAAAGTGAATGCCCTGTCCTTTACCTGGGAAAACCTCTCGGTTTATGCCTTTCCCCCTCTGCCTCTCCTCTCGAAGGTTCTGCTAAAGGTCAAACAGGACAAGTCAAGGACAATACTGATTGCACCAGACTGGCCACGCCAGAACTGGTACCCCTTCTTGTGCAGTATGACACTGCTGGAACCATGGCACCCAACAGGCGGGCCAAATTCTGCACCCTCAGCTTCAAACCCTGAACCTTGCAGCCTGGCTAATTCCTTGAGCTCTCCAATAGAATCCCTCAGTAAGCAGGTGCTAGATGTCATTCTGGAGGCAAGGAAGCCTAGTACTAGAAAATCCTATGCTGAAAAGTGGAAAAGATACTGTTCCTGGAGCCAGACTCAGGGGATGGGCACAACGGTGCCCGGTTTACCTCATTTTCTTCAGTACTTAACAGAAATGCTCCACAAGGGCCTATCCTTTTCGTCAATTAAAATTCATGCTTCTGCCATTTCAGCACATTATAATACTGAGCCCACCCCTCTTCTCTCACCCCCTGCTAAAGCAATTCCTTAGAAGGGCCAAAAACTTAAGACCACCCCAGGAGAGCCCTTACTCCAGCCTGGGACCTTAACTTTGTATTGGAAAAGCTCACTGTCCCTCCCTTTGAGCCAGCTGCAACTGCAGAGTTGAAATTCCTTTCTTGGAAAACAGCCTTCCTTCTAGCCATCACTTCAGAAAGAAGAGTGTCTGAATTACAGGCCCTCATGGCAGTGGTATTCAGGCCGGCTGAGGGCTACCTGCAGGCAGATAACCCAAATGTGATGACTGTAACAGTGAATATACTCGAACATCTACATTTATGGTAAGTGTACACACCTGTACTTTTTGTTCTGTGTAGTGCGATCTCAGAGTTGCTATATTTAAGTAGCAGGGGGTTTGGGAGAGTGTAAGTGGGCTTGTCCCCTGCTTATAGTTGGTGAAGTATAATATACTTGTTTTTTTATTTGTTTCTGTATGTAGGTGTGGTGGCATGTGTTAAATGTTGGTTTCCTGTGTATTTTCAGTGTTATGGGACTCAATGTTTTGAGTTTTCAGTGTTTTGAATTTTCAAGATTTTAGTCTCAGTGTTTTGAATTTCAGTGTTATGGGCTTTCAGTGTTCTAAAGTGATGGAACTCCATTTCACATGACCACTCAGTGCACAAGTTAGGAAAGGCAAATTAAAATCCATTGTAATTCAAGAACCTTAAAAGAAGCCTGTGCAATAAATCCAAGATGCTGCACTGCACATTGGATATTAAAACCTAAGAATGAAGACTAGTTTGGGGGTTGTTGCTCAAACAACTGTCTCAGGATATAAACCTAAGGATACAAGATATTACCTATATATTATATATAAACCTAACAGTATAGGATATAAGAGTACAGCAAGGTCTCAGAACTTTTACCAAAAAAAAAAAAAGCATGGCATGACAAACCATGTTTATATATTTGTACTGCAGTGATTCCAAAGCCAGTCAATTATACAGTGTAACTCTTGCTTAAAAATGTATATGAACTCTCTATAAAATAAACTGCATGGTATAATTAAGCAATAACTGACGACGTGGTATGGTATATTGAAGATTTAGCCATGGTTGGTGTGGTTTAATCACGAGGGCGAAGCCGTGGGTAAATCTTCAATATACCACAACCACGGAGTGGGTTATTGCTATTATACAATGACATTATTTAAGAAAAAAATACTTTTCTTAAGTAATGTCTTTGTATAACGGCGGATTGCTGTTCTTCCACCAGTTGTGGTATACTGATTCTGCTTTTTGATGTACTGCACATGCGTATGGGACTTGCGTTCCCACGCATACCCAGTACATCAAGGCTTTGAAACGGAAGCAACGGAGAAAAGAAAGTCTCCGTTGCTCCATTTTCTCTCTTTTTTTTTTTTTATTGTTAAAAAAAAAAAAAAAAAAAAGTTTTGGGGCACTTTATACCAAAGGAAAAAAGTCCGGGCGACCGGACCTTTTTCAGTTGGTATATTGTGGGATTTACAGTGGGCACGCTGGTTGGGCTGGCCAATCAGCGTGCACGTTTTGGAATATTAATGGGAGGGTCATTGTATAATCTCAGTTAACCACTGCATCGCTAGGTAGTGCAGGATTTACTCAGTTTGCCTACATTTACTGTCTTAGACTTCATCCTCTAAGATTAATTGAGTCAGTTGTACATAAACATTGCATAACCCACTGAATGTCATGATGAGTTTCTTAAGTATAGGATACTTAAGTGTACTACGCAAAAGCATTTTGTAATGTGTGGGTGGTCCATAATAAGTGATGATTTAGTAACTCTTCAGGCAGATAAAGTATGTTTTATGGCAGTCCGCAGTGGGGTCTGTTTTTCACACCTGTGGTTAAGTATTACAGAGAAACTTGTGCATGATTTTATAATTTCTAACCACATCATCTTACTTAGGGAAAGGAATAGTGCCCTGCTTAACTACCCTTTCTGCCTTTAGCCTAGTCAGTATTTCTTCCAGTTAAATACCTGCAATAAAGACATCAGGGTTATTATAATGCTTATTTCCCAAGCACTAAGTACACAGTAAAGCAATGTAAACAATCTGTAATTGTAAGAAAATGATTATAAATTAAATATTACTTCAAAAATAAGCACTCTGCAGTAGATTAAACAATGGGAACAAATTACTGTGAAATGCAAATAAAGGGCATCTCAAAATGTTGTAGTAGGTTCAACTGTAACTGTCCACCAAATGCTGCAAAGAATCATGTTATGGAGATGGCAGAACAGAACCTCTAAATCACAACATGAAACAAGTCCTACACAACTTACAAATGGAAAAGCTGATAATGACTTCAGATGTTTCAGTTAATTTTCAAAAACAAAGTTCAGCTCTCCCAAGACAACCACAACAATTATTCTGTGCCCAGTGCTAGTATATCAAATGTATAGAGCTGCAAAAAAGCTGACAAACTAGCAAAATAACAGTAAAACCACACTGCAGTTAAGGGATGGAATGAGTAGCAGGCAAGCAGCAAATAAAGTCCAATCCACCAAGGCTTGCAGCTCATCTTTTTATGGGCACAAATCCTCGGCAGTACAGGACCACACATAACACTCCACACTTTATAAAACGAACATCAGAAAGTAACTTCCAGTTGTTAAAAATTATTAGCAAAAAAAGCTAATCTTCAACCATCAGATTCCACACTTATTATCTCATCCTCTGAGATAGCAACTCCTCAGAGATACAGAACCACAAACTACACACCAGTAGAAAAATATACAAACTCCACTTGAATATTACCACACATGACAGTCCAAACTCCCACTTCAACACAGCTCTAATTCGATAAAAACAAGTAAATTAATACGACCAAAATTCATATATAGGTAGTCAAGTCTCAACTAAGTAAATTCTACTGTATGTTTTTTTGAATTTTGTAAATTTAATATATTAAGAAGTACCGAACAAAAAAAAGGAAAGTAGTATAAATCCGTAACTATTTGAACTCCCTTACTCCTTTCCGTTCTAGCCTTTTGTTTTTCTTTCTTTTTTAAGAAGCAGACACTGAACACACTAGAAGTTTCAGCATGCATTATAAACTTCTACATTGTGCAAGAAGGCATTACTTACAAGAAGTTGTTGACAAGCCCCCCCCCCAAGAACCATCACGAAATGCACACATTTAAAGAGTGTGCAGTGTACATTTGTTTTTTGCAGACGTAAAAATATTTTTCAGTGACGGCAGTTGGAATGACTGTTACTCAAGTACCCTGTGGCAACCACATCAGCTGAAAGTAGGCTGTACTGCCAAAGGGAATGGGGATGAAGCTTGCTATTTCCAGCTCCGGCTAGCTAAAACATGTATTAGTCCTGCTGACCTTCATTCCTCTTCTCTCTAGAGCATATCTCCATTTCTTCAGGGTCTTCTACACCTGTTCCCTACTCTCACTACAGATCACAATGTCATCTGCAGACATCATAGTCCACGGGGACTCCTGTATGATCTTGTCTGTCAACCTGTCCTTCACCATTGCAAATAAGAAAGGGCTCAGAGCTGATCCTTGATGTAATCCCACCTCCACCTTAAACGCATCCGTCACTCCCACCGCAGATCTCACCGCTGTCACACTACCCTCGTACATATCTTGTACCACTCTTACATACTTCTCTGACACTCCCGACTTCCTCATACAATACCACAACTCCTCTCTAGGCACCCTGTCATTTGCTTTCTCTAAATCCACAAAGACACAGTGCAACTCCTTCTGACCTTCTCTGTACTTCTCCATCAACACTCTCAGAGCAAACATCGCATCTGTAGTGCTCTTTCCTGGCATGAAACCATACTGCTGATCACTAATCATCACCTCCCTTCTTAACCTAGCTTCCACTACTCTTTCCCATAACTTCATGCTGTGACTGATCAGTTTAATCCCTCTGTAGTTTCTACAGCTCTGCACATCACCCTTATTCTTAAAAATCGGTACCAAAAAACTTTTTCTCCATTCCTCAGGCATCCTCTCACTTTCTAAGATTTCATTAAACAATCTAGTTAGAAACTCCACTGCCATTTCACCTAAACACCTCCGTGCTTCCACAGATATGTCATCTGGACCAACAGCCTTTCCGTTCTTCATCCTTTTCATAGTTATCCGTACTTCCTCCTTGCTAATCCATTGCACTTCATGATTCACTATCCCTACATCATCCAACCTTCTCTCCCTGTCATTCTCTTCATTCATCAACCCCTCAAAGTACTCTTTCCATCTGCTCAACACACTCTCCTCGCTTGTGAGTACGTTTCCCTCATTATCCTTTATCACCCTTACCTGCTGCACATCTTTACTAGCTCGGTCCCTCTGTCTAGCCAATCGGTACAGGTCCTTTTCTCCCTCCTTAGTGTCCAACCTTTTATACAACTCTTCATACGCCTTATCCGTAGCCTTCGCCACCTCTCTCTTTGCCATGCACCTCATCTCCTTATACTCTTGTCTACTTTCTTCATCTCTTTGACAATCCCACTTCTTTTTTGCCAACCTCTTTCTCTGTATACTCTCCTGTTCTTCTTCATTCCACCACCAGGTCTCCTTGTCCTCCTTCCTCTTTCCAGATGTCACACCAAGCACCCTTCTAGCCATCTCTCTTACTAGCTCTGCTGTAGTTACCCAGCTATTCGGTAACTCTTCACTGCCACCCAGTGCCTGTCTTAACTCTTCCTTGAACATCACCTCACAATTACCCTTTTTCAATTTCCACCATTTGATCCTTGGTGCTGCCCTCACACTCATCCTCCTCTTCTTGATCACCAATGTCATCCTACAAACCACCATCCTATGCTGCCTAACTACACTTTCCCCTGCCACCACTTTACAGTCTCCAATCTCCTTCAGATTGACCCTTCTACATAAGATATAATCCACCTGTGTGCATCTTCCTCCACTCTTGTATGTCACCCTATGTTCCTCCCTCTTGTTAAAATACGTATTCATCACAGCCATGTCCATCCTTTTCACAAAATCCACTACCATCTGACCTTCTGCATTCCTTTGCTTAACACCATACCTACCCATCACTTCCTCGTCCCGTCTGTTCCCTTCACCAACATGCACATTGAAATCTGCTCCAATCACCAGTCTCTCACCCTTGGGTACAGTCATCACCACTTCATCCAACTCACTCCAAAATTTTTCTTTCTCATCCATCGCACACCCAACTTGTGGAGCATATGCACTAACAACATTCATCATTACACCATCAATTTCCAGCTTCATAAACATCACTCTATCCGACACTCTTTTCACCTCCAAAACACTCTTAGCATACTCTTCCTTCAGGATAATGCCTACGCCATTTCTCCTGCCATCCACACCATGATAAAATAATTTGAAACCACCTCCGATACACCTAGCCTTGCTCCCCTTCCATCTGGTCTCCTGCACACACAATATACCAACCGTCCTTCAGTTCATCATATCAGCTAGCTCCCTCCCTATACTTTGTAACCTCAGAGCTAGAATAAATTAGTGCCTGGAAAGGAGAGATAGATGTGCAGGGGTTTGTCCTTGCAGACATGTATGTAAAACTCCATTATATAGCATACTTTATAATAAATTATGCCTTTCCGAGAAGCAATGTTCATTGTAAGGTTCACTGCTTTGGTTGTATCCCTTATTCATGGTAGAAATTGGCAAAGGCAGATGTCCATTCTTTTGGTCCAACATCCAGAGTTATTGTAGACATCCCAGGTGTGAAATACTATCTTTCCCTAACCCAGGTCATTGTTTTGATGCAAAGCTAAAAGTACATGCAACCTGGGCCATTCTGTCATTTAATTTTTTGCAAGTAGATTGGTTAAAGGTCGACCTGTCTTTTGGTCTTTTCCAGGTAATTTCCAGAGAAGATAAGCCACTTTAACTGTCTTCTTTTATTGCCTTATTTGATTAATATTATAATTAACAAATGTTTTATATTCTGTTGACTCTGAATTACATATTTGATTACATTTCTGTGCTTAAAGTCATCCCCATAAAAGTTGCGACCTCGTATATTGTATGGGAGGAACCCACTCTTTTACTGAACATGTTGCCACATTTATTAATAACACTTTATATTGTTGGGCCAAAATGTAAGGGCCTTTCTTGGCATGCATGCACTGTTTTTGGAGTTAGCATCAAGCACCTATCTCTTCTGATACAGGAAAATCATACTCTAGCAGCCCAAGTCAGAAAATCATACTCTAGCAGCCCAAGTCAAAGCTGTAGTCAAAAAACAAGACTTTGGAAGATCCATAAAAGACTGCGGTGAAATGACCTGTGGGCAGAGAGCACCAAGGCCTTTGCAACTCCATCATTCCATCTGAGGCATGAGGGTGCTGGACTTCAATGGACATCCTTTTGTGCAACACCAGTCATACAGCCTTCTTCGTCAGTGTCACCCCATATGTGTCAAGTCACAGAAGTAGGATCCTGCCATCAAATAGTAGCCAGGCCTCTGTATCTGTGAGCGACACCACCGAATGTAAGACCAGTTTATAGACTTAATTTAACAAATATTCAGAACTTAGTTTTTCAGCAGTATGAGAGTGCTTGGTAAGTAAAAACAGTATAATGACACTCCAGTCCTATTGGTTAAGGAAATTCCGGTGACCACCTACCCCACAGATTGAGAACAGAGGCTTCCCCCCAAGAGCGATGAAAAGTCATTCTTCTAGTCTTTAGGGATAATGCCCCAATTCTGGATGCCATACCAGTAGTTGTTTTGGTGTTGACTGTAGCAGAGTGGCATAAACTTAGCCTACAGGCCGTCCAGCTGTCAAACCACAGACTGGTTTCCCCAGCAAAGAGAAGGGAATCCTTTCTGTTACCACTCTTCTGATTCAGACCTGCATGTGATGATTCCAGTCAACACAGAGCACATGTAGTCATTACTAGACTATGATACAGATAGAGAGGATATCATATCCTTCAGTTCCTTCCTAAAGGCATATCATTTGTAGGGATGCTTATAGATATGTAACTCAAAAGAGGGAACACTGGAATCCAAGGAGCTCTCAGAAATTGAAAGGATAGACGAGATAGGATTCACAGCACTGCCCCCACAACCACCATGATTATTTTCAGGCCTCTATATCCTGCAAAGAGAGTTACAGGCAGCCACCCTCCCAGAAGTAGCTGGACAGGTTTTACACAGTCAAAAACTAATGTCTTTTGGCTTTTCCCGGTTAGGGGTTGCCGCAGCGGAACCACAGTCCGCTAATGATTGGCAGTGGATTTTTACGGTGACAAGGTGCCGGCCCAATGCTCATCCTTCAACGAAGGCACACCCATTCATGCACACACCTACCTGCATGTCTGTAAACATCACTCGACTACAGGGAGGATATGCAGACTCCACACAGAAGGTGCTCCAGCCGAGAGAACCACTTGCTGTGAGGCAACAACGCTAACCGCTGCACCACCGCGGTACCTTTAAATATCTATATAATAAAAGCATGTGGCCTACAAAGAATTGATTTCAAAGAATGTGACCAGTGGAACAGAATTGGCACATGGTCTAAAACATCCTACCTGCCACTTATCAAGAGAGTTTTGTCCTGTGGGGGGATGTATATACTTTCTCCTCAGTGATATTTATTGCCTCACATTGCCAAATCCTTTATGATAAAATATCAGGACAGTAAACTGAAAGATAAATGATCTAGCAGACAATATCACTGGTGAGGTATTGACGGACAGGATTTGTAAAATGATCTTCACAGCATCCCAAGTATGAAAACATGCTGTCAGTTGTGGTTATGGCAGTAAGAACTAGTAGTAGGTCCACAGTTTCTGTTATACTCTGGCATGCTTGGCCTAGAATCCATCCACTGCCAGATTAAATTTAGCAGCTGATAGCCATTGCTTTAGATAAATATTTATTGTTTGGACCTCTTCCCTGGAAGTGCTTAAAAAGCTAGATGAAAAGAAGAAAACTACAGAGCTTGTTAAGCAGATTTTTCACTTTTTCTGAAAGTACTATAGGCAACACCTTACAACACAATAGCACTTACACAGGAAACAATCCAAGGCTGAATAGTTTAAACAGAAAAGGGCCTTTGAAAGGTAAAAAAGTGTAGAGAGGCAGCAGGAACAGGCAGAAATGTGGGGGGTTCAGTACTGATTATGCTTCCAAAAGAGCCTTTTGGGATGGTCTCCCACATCAAATATAACTGATTTCTTTAAACAACAGAAAAATAGATGCAAATGTGTGTCTCCCCTCAGGGTGCAAAATGTAATTCAGACTCTTCCCTCCCATTTTGGGGATAGCTCCATAACCCCCAACATTAGGTGAAACATGCAAGAACTTTTATCTCAGGCTTTGCTTTGTGGAGCAGTATGAATTGTCCCTGAAGAGGAGGAAGAAAAAGAGTTTGATTTCAGGTTCTTACTAGTACTAATAAATGGATAAGCTGCGGTGGTGCAGCAGTAGCGTTGTTGCCTCACAGCAAGAGGTTCTCCCATTCGATTCTCGGCTGGAGCGCCTTCTGTGTGGAGTCTGCATGTCCTCCCCGCGGTTGAGTAGCATTCGAAAGACATGCGTGAATGGGCATGGCTTCGTTGAAGGTTGGGCGTCAAGCTGGCACCTCATCACCATAAACATCTACTGCCAATCATTAGCAGACCAGAGTTCTGCTGTGGCGACCCCTAACCGGGAAAAGCTGAAAGAAAAACAACAACTAGTACTAAATTCTCGGCTGGAGCGCCTTCTGTATGGAGTCTGCATGTCCTCCCTGCAGTCGAGTAGCGTTCGAAAGACATGCGTGAATGGGCATGCCTTCGTTGAAGGTTGGGTGTCAAGCTGGCACCTGGGCACCATAAACATCTACTACCAATCATTAGCAGACCGGAGTTCTGCTGTGGCGACCTCTAACCAGGAAAAGCCAAAAGAAAAACAACAACTAGTACTGAAAAATGGAGGTTTCTGGAGGCCAGTTTCAGACCTGTAAGCGTAAGCAAATTTCTAAAATGGCCATATTCTAAATATCGACACTCTAAGCTGTTCTCCCACTACTACAGTACCTTTTCCAGAGGTGGTGTTAGTTATGCTTGACTTCAGGGATGAATACCTTCTTGTCCTTATCAACACACAGACTGAAATATAAAGCAAGTTGGGAGTAGTTTCAGCTTGCCTTCTTGCCACTTTCTTTTCACTGTACCAGGAGTATTTACCAAGTGCTTTGAACCAGTATTCACTCCCCTCGAGATCTGGGAGATCAGGTCGTTCATTACTTGAATGACTGCTTGACTGAGACCTCTTCCAGCAAAGGGAGATAAAAAGCTCTGAACTACTGTTGGTACTACATGACCCGCCTGAGGCTTTCCCTGAACCAGACAAAAATCTAACCTGATACCAGTGACATCAGAGGTCCTTCTGTGAGTGGTACTGGCTACACAGCTGTGCAAGCTGTTCTTGCCTCAGGACAAAGTAAATTACTTGGGAAGTGTCTTTGCAGACCTGACAAAAAAGAAGCCATGATAGCTTAAATTTTCTTGAAGGCTGTGGGCTGCATTTCATTTTCCATCCTGATGCTAGCCATGATAAACCTGCACAGGAGAAAAATCCATTGGTCCTTAAACAGTGAAAGAAGCTCTGTCACCTCACATCATGTTCCTGTGATCCAGGCCATGACACAGATGTTTGCGTGGTGGATTCATCAGGTTGAAAACAAAAAGAGCATGCATTTCATGACCCCATTGTTTAACAGCAATTTATACACCACCAGGGAATAACATTGATATTGCTATAAACATCCTGTATTGGATATCCCAACAAATTAACCATGAAACTATAATACTTGGAGATGTAGACTGGTAACTTATAAATTCTACTACCCCACTGAATCCATAAACTTGGACAACTTCAAGCAGTTAGTAACCACACCCACTAGAATCAATAAAATTTCAGCGAGACGCTCAGCATGAGAAGATCCTTACAAATAAACCAGACAAACTGCCAAAGTAGGCTGCCTCTCAGACAGCATAAGTGGCCATATATCAACATATGCCATTAGAACTCACCTTAACCTAGGTCAACACGTTATCTATAACCAAATACAAAATATAACCAATTTCAGCAAAGATATTTTCAGTGAAACACTGAAACAATACAACTACAATGTGCTTAGAACAATCACTAGATACTGCTGTAGAACACTTCAGTAGCATTTTCTTACAGACCTTAAATAATCTAGGACCAGTACATAGTGAAAGATTAAAGTGCAACCCCTCATCATGACTAACAAATGAAACAAAAAAAAACTTATGATAAAAGGGATAAAGCCTGGAAAAATTGGTGTAAAAATAGAACTCAGAATGCCTTCCAGCAATTTAGACATTTTGGAAACCTTGCAAAACTCCATGTCAAACAGGACAAGCAAACATACTATACCAACCTATATGACAAACATCAAAACAACCCAAAACTTAATTGGTCATCACTAAATAAACTACTCCACCCTGGCAAGATCACCACTCCCTCTCCAAAAACAGACAATACAACAGACTCTATCCCCACACAGTTTAATCCTTACTTTATACAATCAGTGTTCTCTCTCTTAGACACTAATACATGTGTGTCCCTCTCTCTACCCCTGTCCATCCAAAACCACCTACAGCTCTTTAATTTTAGTCCAGTACCCACCTCACTCATAATGAAGTTGCTCCTTAAACTAAAAACTACCTCCATAACTGTAGACCAACTACCATCAGACTACCTAAAAATGGCTGCAGAAGTCATAGCCTTCCCTTTGCCCATACTAATTAATAGGTCCATAGCAGGAAGATATGTCCCAACACTGTGTAAAAAAAAATCCTACATGATACCACTGCACAAAGACGGCACATTTATAGAGTTTAATAACTACAGACCAATAGCGACTTTCTCCCCCCTCTCCAAAATGTTATAGAAATGCATCCATATGCAGCTGATGCAATACCTAACCTCAAATAGCTCAGAAACACAACATGGCTTTAGGCCCAAGCACAGCACCACCACTGCTCTACTACATTTTACCGACGTAGTAAACCAACTTAGAAGCAATGGTCTGCTTGTGTCCATCATGTTGTTAAACTTCTCAAAGGCATGATACTGTCTCGCACCAGCAACTGCTCATTCAACTCTCCTCAGTAGGATTCTCAGAAAATTCCTTGTCATATTTACTTAGTTACCTGTCTGGAAGGCAACAGGCCATTAAATGGAACAAACCTACTACTCATCCTTTCAACCAGTTACTACACACAGGGCTCTATCCTTGGGCCTCTCCTGTTTAATGTATTTATTAATGACCTCCACTCATGCTAGTTTAGTTTTAGTTCAGTGTGCAGACATCTCAGTATTAATATTTGCAGCCTCAACAATAAATAAGCTCCAAGACATTACCCAAAAATCTTTCTCCTTTGCGAGAACCTGACTGAAAGAATCAAACCTCCTACTCAACCCCAAGAAAACTAAGTTAGTGGGTTTTTTTTACCTTAAAAAGTTGCCAAAATCAAAAGTAATCTTTTACCATAATTTCAGCAAATAGTACTGCTATTGAGAATGTAACTCACAGTAAACTTCTAGGCGTTATAATAGATGACAATCTCAGATAAGATCAGCAAGTACTGTACACCAGAAACTAGGCTTCCTTTATAGGATCAATGGATTCCTTACAGATAGTGCAAGAAAAACTCTAGCAACCACCCTCTTGCTACCAACTGTCTTATACACTGCTTCTATCCTAACAAACTTAAACAAAACTCAAACTTTCCTCTTGCTAGAATAAAATAGTTGAATTAGCCACCAGTCTCCCTCGAAGGACCCACTATTGTCAAGACTTAAAGCAATTAAACTGGCTTGAACTATATAACATATTCACCGTTAACTACAGTACGTAAACTCATTTATCATCCAGAAAAATGCCCTGCACTACAAAACTTATTACTGCCGTACTGTACAACAAGGGACATCCATTCTAGTAACAAATTCTTAGTACTCACAATTAAGTCAAATAATGTTGCAGGACACTCTCCTGATAGATTGCTAAACTCTGGAATATTATCCCCACACAAATAAAACTCTCTGACAAACTCAATAGTTTTAAACCACTGCTTAAACAACATCTTAACCAATCCTGGTCTTACACATGCTCATCGCTGGGTTTAGACTTTGTGCTCACCATACTTCTTTCTTCTTCTTCTTTCGGCTTTTCCCGGTTAGGGGACGCCACAGCGGATCATCTGTCCGCTCATAATTGGCAGTGGAGTTTTACGGTGTTGAGTTGCCAGCCCAGCGCCCAACCTTCCACAGAAGGCACACACATGCACACACTCACACCTAGGGCCATTTTAGAGTGTCCAATCCACCTACAGCATGTCTTTGGGTTGTGGGAGGAAACCGGAGCACCCGGAGGAAACCCACGCGACCACAGGGAGAACATGCAGACTCCACACAGAAGGCACCCCAGCCAAGAATCGAACCGGAGAACCTTTTGCTGTGAGGCAACAACGCTAACCACGCTGCACCACTGTGGCCGCCCACTTTGTGCTCACCATACGATGCTCTCCAAATACTCTTCTTAAACAGAATACTCTTAGCCTCTCACTGAAATGACAAAACAATTTTTTTGTACATGACTGCTGCCTGTACAATCCACTAAGTTGCATGTGGGCTTTCTCTTTAGCAACTTCTACCTCTGTAAAATCTTAGAATGTATAAATGTAACTAGTGTATGTGTATAAGTGTAAATAGTAATGTAACTACTCTGTGTTTAACTGGAATGAAGTTTAATGCAATGTAAACAAATGGATCTTTTCTCCCCGGGCCAATGCAGAAAATGGCTATTACCCAGTCGGACCTTCTCAGTAAACAACGACAAAAAATAAATTATGTTTTGGACGTGATGTTAGGGGTTCACACTAACAGTTTTAAGGTACAAACAGTCTGGGGGTGCAGCAGTAGTAAAGAGGCATCTCATTATGAAGGAAGCAAATAGTAATGGACTGCATTCAGGTCTGATGGCTTTGAGGAGAGTCTCGCATCTGAGAGCACTACACACCATTACAGGCAACACCATGGCTATATGGTACATAAACAGTGGGGACCCATGCAGTAAGGTTGTGCTGATTGACTTAGCCTGAGAAACTGCCTTTCAGCTAGAGCTGTACCTGAAGGACTACTACTTTGTGTCAACACACAGGTAGGTAGAGGACAAATTGAGCAAATCCACTTCCAGCAACCATGAGTGAAAGCTAAAACAGAGGTGCTTAGCCTGCCATGCAGAAGTGCATGTGCCTACTAATAGCCCTGTTTGCTTCAGAGCAGATATAACAGGTAAAGAAGTTTTGCTCCAGTTACCCATGCAGGACTGCACAGGCAATGGATGTTTTAACTGTCCCATGGACAGGGGACGTCCTTTTGCCTTATCCCCTTTCACTCCTCCATGAGAATGCCAGGGTCCTCCTGAAAGTAAAGAAAGCAGAAGTCAGGCTCATTCTGGTAATCCTTTCACAGCTAAAGCAGCTTTTGTCCCCCTTAAGTGTTGCATGTAAGCAGAAATGAGAGATGCATTTTTTTCATAGTCTTGCACCATCTTGATTCAGTAGGAAATGTTCACTGGTACATGCTAGGCATGCCAGCCTCAAACTTGGAGTGTTCTTTAGCAATATTCTGGTTCATGACATTTGTGAGGCATCTGTCCACACCTCTTTAAAGTATTATAAATTGTGTTTGCAGTCCAGGAGCTGGACAGGGTTTTTCCAGTGCAATTCTGTTTGACATATTAAGACAGACTGCACTCTATGGAGATCTGATCCTAACTGTGCTAGTACTTTACTCGGGCATAATTAGTACTAGTGTAGCACTGATCCTTACATTGAACATAGTGTACTTATGTGAGCAGTCTCACCACAACAGCAGAGACTTGAGTAGTAGGATCACTTCTGCAGTGTATGCTTCCCTCTCCACCTCTCTGTAGCTATGCTTGCTTTAGTGTACTAGATCCTCTACCGAAACAAACTTTTTCCCATGGACTCCTTCAGGAATTCTTTAATGACATCTTAACTTCTCCATGCAGCAACCCTCCTGATTTATCTTCACTCCACCTTAAAAACTAAAATAGAGATTTGCTACAATAAAATAACCAAGTTTGCATCCAACTTACCAAACTGTTTGCGCCAGTGTCTAGCACATAAAGCACCTACGCTAGCTCAAACTACCTAATTACCTTACCTACTCCCAACTGCTTACTACCTACAACATAATACACAAACCCAACACCTCCCTATCAATACAAAATATTCTCAAACACCACCCCCCTCCTAGGAATCTCCGCTGATAGAACAAATATCTCCTTACCAGAACCAAGTCTCATAACAGTGCAGGCGACTCACTTTACTCAAACTAAGTTCCTAAGCATTGGAACTGCATCCCATCAACCCTAAAACACCACCTAATTTCCTTACGTTTATGCTCTTACTCCCATCCTGACTAAACACACCTTTCTTTCTGTTCCATTACTATTCTCTATCAATCACCCTGACTCTCTCAGCCTTCTTATCCCTTGTCCATCTTTCTCTAACCTCCACCTAACCTATATCTGTAGTCATCTCATACTAATACCCCCTTACTTACCCACCTCATCTTCTTACCTAGGTGCAGTTATCTCAACATCTCTGCTTTCAGAATTTTTCTAGTTATGTTTTTCTTGATAATTTTTATTTATTTATTTAAACATAATACTACCACTTTACTTCTAACCTGTATAGATAACTGTCAGTAAAGCTAGAGGTACCAGCAAACTAATCTCCTCCTCATTTCTAGGCTTGCCTAAAGCCTTTGACACAGTTTCTCACAGCAAACTTCTCCTTCAAATGTCCTCATTAGGTCTCTCTCAGCCCATCCTTCTATGGTTTAAAAGCTACCTATCCAGTAGGTATCAGTCAGTTCTCTCTTTAGTTCCCACTCGCCACTGGTGTGTCACAAGGCTCTAACCCTGGTCCACTCATTGTTAATATTCTCACCGACACCATCCACACAACAAGCTTCCCTAATAGAGTGTACAGATGACTCCACACTCATTTGCACTTCTGATAATGTAGCACACCTCCAAAAAATACTCCAGAAGTTTTAACTGAAACATGGCTTTGTAACTCACAACCCCCCCCATAAATCTATATGGATGGTAGTGGATGTTAATCTTAAATCTGACCTGCATATACAAAATTGCATAAGAAAAACTCATCAAAATTAAGAATGCTTTACAGAGCCAAACACTTTTTAACCAATGCAACTAAAACTACACTTGCCACTACTTATCTCCTCCGCACACTTCTTTATGGTGCCGCCATCCTGAATAACCTCCAGGCATCACAAAAATTAAAACTTTGAACATGCTATAACAAAGTTGCTAAATTTGCAGCAAATACCCTTTTCAGAACCCACTACTGTATAGCACTAAAAAGCCTAAATTCGTTAGAACAACCCCATCAACTAAGATGTACACAGCTTCTTACCACCTACAAAATGATCCAGTATCCATCTGCTTGTCTAGGACTAAATACCATTTGACACAGATATGCTCCCAGTCAGTCATTACTGTCCAGTGACTAAAAACTCCTGTTTGTCCACAAACCAATCAAATCTTCTGGGCATTGTCTAAACTCTTGCCATGTTGCTAAGGCCTGGAACTCCTTACCTGTATCCATCAGGTCAGTTCCCTCCCATGCATCTCATACAGTGCTCATCCTTATTCTCCCTTCTTCACTCACTTCCTTACTTTCATCAATTTCTGTCCCCTGGCTTTCTCTCTAAATGTGCCATAAGCCTGTTTTTCTCTCACTTCATATGCAATTCCTAGTTGTATTATACTAACTTACCTTTAATTTCTGTATAAACTGACTAAAATTTCTCTAAATATTAAATAATTGGTATGTAACTTGTATCTGTTCTTAACAAATGTTTTCAAATTATATCTAATTTGGTATAATTATTTAAACTGTAGATGGTTTGTATTATGTTTGAAGATTATAAAACTGTTGTTCTTAAAATGTTTTGTAATACTCTGGAGCTTTTGCCCCTGGGCCTCCAATGAAAAGGGGGTCCTACCCAGTTGGACTTTCTTGGTAATCAAATGTCATTCACTCATTCAATAAGTAAATAAATATAACTTCTAAAGTCTAAGATAAATGCATTTACTATTTATGCCACAATATTACCAGTAGAGTAATGCTTAAATATTTAAGTTTATTAACTGTTATTCATTGTAAAAATGAATTTTATGTGGAGCATTTTTTCCCCTGGGCCTGTACTAAAAATGGGACTTGTGTCCAGCCAGATTTTCCTGGTAAGGAAACGGTAATACATAAATAAATAATCTGTGAGGGGGAAGATGATAAAACTTTGCACATTGACACCAAAATTAATATAAAAAAATAATAATAAAACCAATAGTTATTAATGGACAAGTTTGGATTTTAAGGCCAGTCTGGGTGTTTGGAATACATCACAAAGCAGTCTTACAGTCCCTAGAGGCTTTGCAGACTGATGGCCAGGGGGAGTAAATGCCTTCAACCAATGCAGTTCGACAGGTACTTTGCTAGAAAAAAAAGTGAAAGTGGCACAATCTTTACCTCCTTTCAGCTGTACATCAGCAAACATTCCGGACTAGGACAGGATTCCAGTTTCACTCTGGAGACAAAAGACAATGGATAGATGTCTGTCTTTGCTAATTTACCATGGATAAGTAATCCAGCTACTCAAATATGTGCCGTTACAGTGCAGTTTGTCAAACAACTGTACGTCTGCATTTTGTATCATACTTAGTACAAAGCTTTCCATATAATGTATGCTTTTAATGCAGCAAACTTTGTATTTTGGTATTATGCACTTATTGCTAGGTGTTATGTGGTATGGTTTGCTTCATCTCTTTTTTGCAGTTGATAATTTGAAAGACTTATGACTCCTGTGAAAAAGAAACTTATGACTACTGTGAAAAAGAATCTCAAATCCAGAATGTTATTCATTATTTTTTGTGCTTTGAGATTAGAAGCAGTTTAGCATTTTGTGACTGAGATCGTGTGACATTTTGCAACTCTGTCGTGCGTAAATGTGTTTTTCTATTTTTAATCTCTCATTTGATTTCTCATTTGAAGTATTTCAGTTAAGATTTGTTTGTAATGTTCCTAGTGTTGTATTTTTGTATTTGATGCTTCTGAGTAAAATCTGAAAATGTCGATGCACTAAACTGTTTACCAAATGAATGAATAGAATCTGCACAATGTGTTTTTGTTTGTCATGTATTATTTTAAAGTTCAGAGTTCCTAGTATGAAAAAAACAATGGAGTGTCTATGCCTACATTTCTGTAGTGTGTTCAGCTGTATGTATTCTGTCTCTGGACACAACTACCTGTGTGACTCACAAGTCAAGACTATAGGCATAAGCAGAAATACTTTGGATTTTTTTTTTGGCCAGAATATTACTGACATTAATTTTTTAAATCTTGGCTTTTTTTAATAGATATGTGCATGAAGCAGCCCTATCAAGTTACTGTGAATGCTTCCACTGCTCAAGATGGATTAGCTAACCGGCTGCAGCAGTCACTGCCCCTTGGCATAGTAGGTGGCAGTGTTTCTTTTCCAGCAGTGCAAACAGAAAGGACAGGAACTGCTTGGATCACTGAGTCATGTAGGTCTTTCAAACCTTGCAGTCAACAGTTTAGCTCACCTGTAAGTTCAGCTTCAGAAGTCCTGGTGCCACCGAAGGCAGCAGTTCAAACCCAAGTTCAAGTTCAACAGCGGTTAGAACAAACCAGCACATCCCTTGAGGCTGCACTTAAAGACGTAGAGAAGAAATTGAACCAAGAGGATATCCAAGCTAGGTGAGTAATAAAGTCGTTAGTAGCAACATGAGATTGCTCAAACAACTATACATTTCTGCATGCTGTGTCATAGGCTGCCATATGCAGAATAGGTCATTCCAACAACCCAGGAAAAGTTATGTTTTTTGTTAATGCAGCATCAGCTGACTGTATCGAGAATTAGCCTGTTTAGTCCAAGGAGCAGAAAAGCTGGACCTATGTCCACACACAGCCTATGAGGTGTAAGTGTAATGGCCAACATTTCCTTGAGTCAGGAGCTGAGTGAAAGAAGTTTGGAGGATAGAACTACTATTCTTGTCATAAAAATTAGGTAACATAAGCTAGATAAAAAAAATTACAATGAATAGAGATTACTGCCTTTTCATACAACTGGTGAATTTTCTTTTCTAGTAAAGGTCGATCAGTTTTTAAAAAGGGATCTTTTTATGAAATGGCAAATTAGCATATGGGAAGTAGAAACCTCTGCAACTGAACTTTATTTATTTGCCTTTGTTGTTTTAATTTCTGCCCAAGCCTTTGTTTTAACTACCTATAGAGTGTTTGTAACAGTCTATTTCTTTGCTTTCTAATGGTGTTTAATTTGCTATCCATTTCTTAAGTACAAATAAAACTGTTCCATTTAAATAGTTGCACTTCTATCAAACAGTCTGTTGCAAAGCAGTTCTGGCAAAAGAACAAATTCAAGGAAGGCCAGTAGAGAAGTGGCAGAGGCAGATAATCGGGCATAGGCAACAGTCTCCCACCCTGGTAGAACAGCACCTCCCACTTCTGAGTACACAATCTCCGTACCCTCTCGCTCCAGCTAGAAGGAAAACAATCCCTTTTCAAATCACATCAGCTCAACTCTGTGTGGAAGCTCATAAACATATTCCAACTTTCATGGGAATGCCTCCTATTCCACTAAACCAAATACTTTGGAAGAAACAAGTCTTAAAAAAAATGGTAATCTCTTCACTATTAGAGAGGCTCTCTCCGACAAAGACAAGGGTCCTGTTGCATTTTTTTTTTGTTCCCAGAAAAGAAAAAGACACTTAGAGAGTCAACTTGGATCTTGTCAAGGTTCCCTGGTAAAGAAATTCAATAGACCCTCTCTTCTTTCCGGCCACCCTTACGGTTACACTGGTTCATAGGCGGTTACTAGGTTCTATATTACAAGATTGAAGCGTTACTTAATCGAATAAGTAAAGCTCAAACTTGTAATATTGAAGCCGTAAATTGTCGAATGGCCAATTTAACCCAGGGAAACACTTCCCTTGTCCGTTATGTGGAGTATGCCCGTTTCTCCAATTTGGAGTGATCTTGCAGTTGGTATATTTAGGTAGCGGGGTTGTCGGGGCACAACCCCCACTTCATTTCAGATGTAAAGTTTTTTTTTTTTGAACCACACAAAAGGCAGCGAATGAACTGGTAGCTACAAACAGGCAAAAATGATTTATTATGTTAGCGCTTTCGGAAAGGTTAATACCCTTCCTTCATCAGACAATTCAATACACAAATTAACTTTCCTTATATAACTACACCATAATTACTAAATTACATCATTATAATCAATTAGAACACCAATTAAACGTGCAAAGCACTTGATGAAGCTGGAGCCTAGAACTTTACTTTCACCAAGCCTTATAACTAAGTAAGCCCATAAAAATAAATAAATAGAGTCATATATATTTCAATACGCATATTCACAAAAATTAGCTGAATAAAAATGAATTAACAAGTATGTAATTCATTTAATAAATAATAAATACTGCAAATAGTAGCAAGCTGATAACATATTTAAAAACCTTCTAAAATCCATTTAATATGCTAAAATATTATGATAAGTGTAATAAATACTAATATAATCTATCATTTCGCAATTATAAAATTCCTAAGTAACTAATCTTACCAACTTTATAAGTGTAAATGTATATAAACTGTTAATTATTATTTGTGAATGAATAAGTACACTAAAATTGTAAAAAATTATAATATTTATAAAACATGTTAAATATCTTATTCTTTATGTAATTGAACTTAACATGTGTTATACATTATATGAGTTTTCACTTATGTTAAATTTTAAATTTGGAACATAAACAAGGTTATCTTTTCAATGCTAATTTCCTAAGCACACATTTTATGGAAACAAACTCATTAAGACCAGGATGGACATAGGCTGTAGTTCTAATCTGCCATTGAAGTTCGTGGCATTCTAAATCTAATTGCCACGGACTACCCCTAGGATCTGGTGTCACCTGATGTAATACTACAAACCTAAAATTATGGTTGGGGTTATCAGCCAAATGTCTTGCCAAAGCATTATTGTTGTCCCGTTTAGTTATTGCGTATTGATGTTCATAAATACGCTGTCTCAATTCCCTTTCGGTTTTACCAATGTAAAACGCAGGACAATCTTGGCATAAGGCACAGTAAACTACTGCTTTAGATAAACATGAATGTTTACCTTGAACCTTGTAATGAACGTTCCTGATTATTACCTCCTTATCAATACACAGAAACTTGCATTGGTTACATCTTCCACACTTAAACATTCCTTTATTGTGAACATTAACCTTTTTTGTAGGACATTCAAGTAGTGCCTTAATGTTAGGACCTCCTCTATAGGTGATTTTCGGTTTATCACCCAATAATTTACTCAAACTAGTGTCTTCCTTTATTTTTTATTTTTGCCTGTTTGTAGCTACCAGTTCATTCGCTGCCTTTTGTGTGGTTCAAGTTTAAAGTTTAGTTTGTTTGTAGCAGTTTTTGATAATATGGCAAGCGACTTACTGGCAGCTTCTCAAGGATCTTTATTTTCGCAAGTGGAGCCTATTAGTACTGGGACTGACAGTTCTAAAAGGAAAACCGTTAATGCAACTGTTAATGCAACAAGTGCCAGTTCCGTTAATGCAACAAACGCTAGTTCCGGTGAGGCGAACGCTGACGGGAATTTGACAGCACTAATTCAAGTGCTGTTGGGTCGCGTGGAAGCGTTAACACAACGCATGGATTATTTTTCAAATGGCAACAATTTAGTAGCAAATACTGTTTCTCAGGTACAAAATCAAGAGAGGAACGAGCCGGGTGAATCTAACAACAATGTCAGTTTGGTAGTAAACCGTCAACTACCTGGACCTGATGTACCCAACACCAGAGGGTTGAATATGGATAATAGGCAAGGTGGGCAGCCTGTTCCAAGTGTAAATAACATTTCTCCACCTCGACAAACAGGTAATACACCTCTGCCTACTTTGACTAATTTTTTAGAGAATAAGTACACATTTTCCCAAGTTGTGTCTAATGTAGCATTACAAGAAGACGAGGTAGTAGTGAACAACATTTTGACAAGTATAAACGAGTTTGACAATAAACTGTATAAATGCAGGAAACTTCAGCTGGAGGTTTCTTATTTGGAAGAATGCTTGAGTAAGAAAATAATTCCTAAGGGCCTAAGGCAATGGAGATATCCAGTGGGTCTAGTGGAAGGATCGGACTTTCATAAGACTTTATTGGAGCTCTTTAATAAACAAGGTCTTGAATTTATTACTGTTCTAGTAAATCGGTACAAAACTGAAATGATTTCTTTAAAGAGCGAATTAGAAATTTTGGAACATATTATTATATCTCATCCAGATTTTTTACAATATAATTATGATTATAAACACATTTTTACTAGCATCGAGGCATCTATGTGTAAATTATTAAATGGTAAGAAGAAAAAAATAGTTAGAGATTTGCAACAATACCAAGAGGGTAAGGCCTACCCTAGACCACCAGTGGTTTTGTCATCCCTGGGTATAAACTCTGCACCACAAGAATCATCAGGTAATGAGCACCAGAGTAATGAGATTGACTTGACAACTGATAATGGTGCTGATGCTCAACAAGGGCCGGTTGTTCGTAGAAGTGAAAGAATCAATAAGTATAACAATAACAATAATAAAAACAATCAAAAGAATTTTTCCAATGCCTCATATAGTGCTGTTGTACAACAACAAAGGGATTCCGATTATGAAAATCAACCTGGTCCTAGTGGACAACAGGGTTTTTCCAATGGCCAGCGCTATCAACAGAAAGCATTGAACTTGAACAACAACAATCGAGGGCGTCAGAAAAACAGACGCAACCAGCGCAGTCGGTGATTGAATTTTCAAATGAGGGGCCCCAGATTTTAAAGGCTCATAGCAATGACTTTTGCATTTACAATTTTACTATGTTGCAATTGCCTTATGAAATTATTGAATTTTTTTTAAAGGGTTTTCCTTCGTACCTGATGCTCATATGAATGTGGTCAAAACTTTAATCGACCTTAAGCTTTTTGTTCGTAAGCTTAATTTAAATGCACTTTTAGGACCAGTTAATATTAGTTCCGATTGCCTAAGGGTGTCTAGTTCGTATAATCCTCCCCTACACGCTAATTTATTATTATTTGAAAAGATGTGTGAAATTGACATGCGCTCTTTAAGTCACAGTTCTTATACTACAAAGAGAACTATTAAAAATATTAGTTCTTTTGAGTATGATTTCATTACATTATTACAGGATTGTAAAATTAGAGCAATGAAGCCTGATAAGGGGAGTGGATTGGTTTTAATGGACCATGACAAATATGTAAGCAAAATGATGTTACTTGTAAACTCTCCTTCTTACGCACTGGTTAGTTGTAATGAGCTTAATGTAGCTTATAGTACAATTAAGTCTATATTGCAAGATTTGTTCCTAGAAAGTTCCATAGATATGGACTTGTATAACTATTTGTCTATTATTTCTCCAAAAATACCTACATTATTTGGCACACCTAAAATACACAAAAGTGTTTTTGACCCTCCTTTTAGGCCTGTAGTGGATGGTAGAGGGTCTATCACTTATGCATGTGCCAAATATGTAGATAGTGTTTGAAACCTTTAATACTAGCTGAAAATCAAATCTGTAAGGACTCTTGGAGTTTCTTAGAACAACTAGGAAGAATTCCTTTCAATCAAGATTATACGTTCTTAACAGTAGATGTTAAGGACCTATATACAGTGATTCCACAAGATACTGGTGTTGAATGAATTAGAGATTTTATGCATGAAAGACAAATCAAAGATGACAGTATATATTTAGTTGAAACTTTATTGGATTTAGTGTTGAAAAATAATTTCATGTGGTTTGAAGGCCAAATCTACCTCCAAAAGACAGGTGTGGCGATGGGGTCACCCTGTGGGGGCAGCTTTTTCCAATTGTGTGATGGCACATTGGGAGAAGTCCTTCCTATTTAATAATGATCTTTTTAAACATAATGTTGCCTGGTACACTCGGTACCAGGATGATATGTTTTTTATTTGGAAAGGACCCTGTGAGCTTATTTCAAACTTTATTTACAACATTTCATCTTTAACTAATTTTGTAGAATTTACATATGACATTCAACATGACCAAATTAGCTTTTTAGATGTGCTTATTCATAAAAACTTGGAAAAAGCTAAATTTACCAGTACAATATATAGGAAACCTACATACTCAAACTCATTCCTTCATTATACAAGTTGCCACCCTCCCCATCAGAAGAGAGCTGTTATTAAAGGACAAATGGTGAGGGCGGCAAGAATGATTTCTGAAGAGAATGATTTTTTATACGAATGTTCTCATCTAGAATCTATGTTTATTAAAAGAGGCTATCCTGTTTCTTTAATCAAAGAAATTTCATTTGAAGTTATTAATAAAAGAAATTCAGGATTTTTTAAGCCTCTTTTAGGTACACCGGATGATACTACTGGTGCAGTCAGCCCAAACACTGGTGTTTTTTGTACTAAAGTTGAGAACTTTCACACAGGTTTTTTATGTACTTACAATTTAGATAGCATTGTAATCAGAGAAATTATTAACAAAAATTGGGTTTTAATAAAGGAAGACACTATTTGAGTAAATTATTGGGTGATAAACCAAAAATCACCTATAGAAGAGGTCCTAATATTAAGGCACTACTTGAATGTCCTACAAAAAAGGTTAATGTTCACAATAAAGGAATGTTTAAGTGTGGAAGATGTAACCAATGCAAGTTTCTGTGTATTGATAAGGAGGTAATAATCAGGAACGTTCATTACAAGGTTCAAGGTAAACATTCATGTTTATCTAAAGCAGTAGTTTACTGTGCCTTATGCCAAGATTGTCCTGCTTTTTACATTGGTAAAACCGAAAGGGAATTGAGACAGCGTATTTACGAACATCAATACGCAATAACCAAACGGGACAACAATAATGCTTTGGCAAGACATTTGGCTGATAACCCCAACCATAATTTTAGGTTTGTATTATTACATCAGGTGACACCAGATCCTAGGGGTAGTCCGTGGCAATTATATTTAGAATGCCACGAACTTCAATGGCAGATTAGAACTACAGCCTATGTCCATCCTGGTCTTAATGAGTTTGTTTCCATAAAATGTGTGCTTAGGAAATTAGCGTTGAAAAGATAACCTTGTTTATGTTCCAAATTTAAAATTTAACATAAGTGAAAACTCATATAATGTATAACACATGTTAAGTTCAATTACATAAAGAATAAGATATTTAACATGTTTTATAAATATTATAATTTTTTACAATTTTCGTGTACTTATTCATTCACAAATAATAATTAACAGTTTATATACATTTACACTTATAAAGTTGGTAAGATTAGTTACTTAGGAATTTTATAATTGCGAAATGATAGATTATATTAGTATTTATTACACTTATCATAATATTTTAGCATATTAAATGGATTTTAGAAGGTTTTTAAATATGTTATCAGCTTGCTACTATTTGCAGTATTTATTATTTATTTAATGAATTACATACTTGTTAATTCATTTTTATTCAGCTAATTTTTGTGAA
Organism: Protopterus annectens; assembly: GCF_019279795.1. NCBI lineage: Eukaryota > Metazoa > Chordata > Ceratodontiformes > Protopteridae > Protopterus > Protopterus annectens. The sequence goes on from NC_056744.1 coordinate 11,168,981, forward strand.
TATGCGTATTGAAATATATATGACTCTATTTATTTATTTTTATGGGCTTACTTAGTTATAAGGCTTGGTGAAAGTAAAGTTCTAGGCTCCAGATTCATCAAGTGCTTTGCATGTTTAATTGGTGTTCTAATTGATTATAATGATGTCATTTAGTAATTATGGTGTAGTTATATAAGGAAAGTTAATTTGTGTATTGAATTGTCTAATGAAGGAAGGGTATTAACCTTTCCGAAAGCGCTAACATAATAAATCATTTTTGCCTGTTTGTATCTACCAGTTCATTCGCTGCCTTTTGTGTGGTTCAAGTTTAAAGTTTAGTTTGTTTGTAGCAGTTTTTTTTTTTTGATTCGGCCAAGGAAGTGCTTCCCTTGGTTGAATTGGCCGTTCGACAATTTTAGCTGTCGATATTACAAGATCGAGCTTTAGTTATTGGATTAACTAAAGCGTCAATGTTGTAATATAAACACTGTTACTAGGCTAGCGGACCTAGAGCCTTTACAAGGCTAGCCATGTTAACCTCAAATATCCCCGTTTGTTCTTTATGGATAGCTTGCAGAACGAATTTATGAACAGAAGAAGTCTGTGAATAATACCGGCTACCCCTGTCCATGAGGGACATGGGTGCCACCCCAGGGGCAAATTTGTGGTCACCTGTCCAATTGTCTTGGTTGTGTTTGAATAGTGTCAGTGAGGAGCTGTGTTGTATGTGAATAGGAAGTCTATTCCAGAGAAGCAGCAGTTTCTGGGAGACGTATCTTTCTCTCCAGCATGTGCTGTTAATGTCACATGCTAGGTTGAGATCCTTAGAGCGAGTGACTCTTATTTGACTCTCGGATATCCAGCATTTCCATTAGGGCAGGGTTGGAGATTGCCATATAACCCAGGCACAAGTTGTCTCTCAGCAGCCTAGAAGATGCAGAGTAAAGTGACAGGGCTTTTAGCCTGTCCACATAGATCATGGTTTCGAGTCTCTGAATTTTCTTAGTGATAAACCTCTGAGGTTTCTCCAGCTGCTGCAGGTGTCTATTGAGGTACATGCAAAGGGGGTTTTTATACTCTGTTAATGGTCTGATGAGGGTCAAGTACAGTGGAGTTGTAACATCCCTTGACCTGGATGCTATTATTGCTATTGTAGCAGTCATTCAAGATGTACTTAGAAAACTCGACTTTCTTACACTTTATACACATTTACACAAGCACATGAGCATGTCTGGTTAAAGTCTCAGCTAGTCCTTTTTAATTACCTCCAGGCAAGTAAAATTAAATCAAGCTGAAACTTTTGACTAGAATTAATTTGTTGTGCAGTTACAGTCTTTACCCTTGAGAAGTCGTTTTTTGTATGAGTTTATAAACTGATATCTCATTTTGCCTGCTGTCACTCAAATATGAGTGTTTCGTATGCTTATTTGGTCTGTTTGTACACAGAATGTTTAATCAGGTGTTCTGCTCATGCTAACTCTGTCTTCACTGCAGTTATGTAATTTGACCTTAGCAAACAGACACAATTAACAGCATGCTGATACTTACTTTTGTTCTTTCTCCGTTTGCAGCAACAGTTCCAGTGTTTTGAAAGCCACAGGAAACATCCTTGATGACATAGAGAACATGTTTGATGATCTTGCAGATCAGCTGGGTGCCATGCTAGACCAAGAGTGAACTGCTATTGGCCAGTCATCTGTTCCAAGCTACAGGGCAAGCCCTGTGGATACCGAAATTTTCCAAAAGAAGGGAACTATGAGCTTTTGTTGCTACCCCTTTTATGTTGTGCATGATCATTGCTGTCTGTCTACCAGAGCTGAAGCTGTACCAGCACTTTATCTGCAACTCAGTGCCTGAAAAGTTAGTTGTTAGGGATTCATTTCACAATGGCTCAAAAAAAGGACATGTTAAATACAAGAGCAGAGTGTTGCCTGTACCTGCACATATGTTCATTGCAAAGCAATGTGGAAACTAGCTTTTTTTGGTCAGTTGTGTAACCCTTTTCATTCCACAAAACAAAGGCTTCTAGGAGTGGTAATTTGAAGTAACCTGTAGTCACAACTTCAGACAGTCTCCTCTTCTTTCATATGGTTGTACCAGCTGATTCTAAGCATCTTAAACAGTTCAAGTTATTACTGTAGGGAAAAAAAGGCACACATTTCTTTTGAGTTGGTGTTGTAGCAGTTAAAAGCATATTCTTAACTGTAGCTTGATGATACTAACCTAATTAACCTTACAATGGGGCTTATTCACCTTTTCACATACCTGTTCGGGGTTAAGTTGGTATAAAAACAGGAGAATGGTCATATGCATTATACGTTTGTATGCCTTTAAGGCACTGCCATTAACTTACTTTAAAAAAAAGTAATTTTTCATTATTTTTCCTCGTAAACCATAGTAGTTCAACCATGCAACATCTCTGAGGTACAACTAAAAATTGGTGTATTTGGCATAAGGATGAAAATGTCACTCTTCTTGAGTTTCAGTTTAGAACAGCAAAAGGTTAAATCAAGCAAGCAAGTAAACAGTTTTTGCAGCTCAAGGGTTGCTGTAAGTCAGAGGAAAGCATGTACAATCTATACCTTACAAAATGCTGCTTTATCACATTTTAATTTCAAGTTGATCTTTTTGAAATGTGATGACCTGGAAGCGACTGAATGCTATAAAGCAAACATGTTAACTCCATGGCAATGCAAATCAAAGTGTACGTTGTTATGAATTCTGCTAAAGAACTTCTTTGGGTGTGATGGCAGACAAATTGATGGTCTAATGGGAGGTTTTAATTACAGGTGACTTTTTGCATTTACTGGCTAGGTTAGTTTGACTTGAACTGGTTAATCTCCTTACCCAGTAGTGCAAAAGGAACTTACTTCTCAAAATTTTTTTTAATTCTCAAACTTGTCCATGCTGCATATGTACATTTCCTGATGGTCAGAAGTTGCGGCATTGTATATGTGCATAAACTCATAAATCACCAGATTAAGCTACATGTTGGGCTACTATGTAAAATGAGAGCATGTGCCTATTAGTGCTCATCTGCTGTGATTATTGAAATATAGCATCATCTGGTGTGGTAGAGCCATTGATCATGTGACACTTGCTTTGGTAACCTGTGCAATGGCCAGTACAAAAAGGTCAGGAAGTGTCCTTAGTTTTTATTGAGAAAAAAGGCAGTTTGTTACAAACTAATCCTTTTTATAAAGGTTAATGCACACACTCAGTGCAAGAAAATAGCTGTGGTTTGTAAAAATTCAAGCTGAAGTAACCCTAAAAGTAGTGATATGCTTTTATGCAGACACAATTATGTACTGTTGCAAAAGGGGTTTCTGATGACCAAAAGTCGTCACTAAGTGCAAGTGCACAGTGGATAAATTGCTTACAGATACCACCCACGGAGGTACACAGGATTTCCCTTGTCACATTCAGTAATTCAGCACTTTACAGCCTACTAAACCCAAGTCCAGGGGGTGACTAAATCTGTAAAGCATAGATTGTTATGAACCACTATGTAAGAATACTGTTCCTGTTAAATAAATTAGGCTGTTCGTTAGATTTAGAATTAGTCATGTCACAAATCACCAGAATGAGAAATGAAGGAAGGGAGTCTGTAGTAAAAGATGCAGATTGCTTAGTACACTGGAAGTGTCATCATGGTAACATTTCTAGTTTAAACATGCATACTCTTTTTGTCATAGAAAAATTTGCATTACACAGACTTTAACTGGGCAGCATAAATGTAGTGTATTTTTAAAATGAGCTACCTTGCATTCTGGATGCTTTTACTTGCTACAGATATAAATCTTGGAAATGAGGGTGACAGAAAAATAACCTCACTGCCATGAGACAATTTGAGAAGACACCCGCAGTATAGGTGACTGAGTTTTGCAACAGAGAAAAAAAAAGGAATCTGAAAATTGAGGCCGCATATGATGGTACTGGCATATTTAGGTGATGTGGTGCTGAGTGATGCCACCTGATTAGCAGCGAGCACAACTTCAGTGATACAAATCTAAGGCCTATTGCTGTGGCCACAGAAGTTATAAGGCTGCTAATGAGGACACCAGTTTCATGAAACATAAGCAAGGTCTGACCATTTAATGGAACAAATGTTCTCATAACTGCAGTTTTACATCATATACTTGAGAAATGCAGATAAATCATTGATGAAAATGGCACCATTTGGTCAACAGTATTACCAGTATCAAGACTTTAGCCTTCAATAGAAATATTTCATTCTGAAATACATGCTTAGTCCCATGATCTGTATTAGCAAGTGGTCTGGCTTGGATATGGTTTTCTGATATTAAAAATGCTTAGATTAGTGCAGGCGGTTCTTTGTTTGCACTGTGTGTAATGGAATGTTCTGTAAAGCACAAGTTTATAGATATATTGTATAGCATTTCTCAAGTTGTATTTTATTTTTATTATTTTTTTAGGCATTAAGGTCAGCTTTAAACAAAACAGGTGTCACATCTTCCACTTTAATGCTTTATGCATCATCTTTGCTTTTTGACTGATTACTTTTTAATTTTTTGTAATTAGCAGAAATAGTAATACATTCTCTTATTTTTCATTTTTACTTAAAAAGTAAATGGTGTTGTGACATACACTACAAAATAAATGTAACGTGTATAAAATTTATAAATGAAATTTGATATAAACACATTCCTAATGTGTTCAGTGTGTTTGATATCAACAGAATGTCACAGAGATGATTAAAACATGACAAACACAACCACATTTATTAAGTCATTTTTTTAACATTTTACTGTAACTGTATGAACTACACAGATTACTCTGTGTCATAACTGTCTTCTTGTGACATCAGATTTTAGTTTTGTTGTGCATGTGAGACATAATGGGCACTGCCCCTGTTTTAATACAGATGTCCTCGTAAAGACTGAGGCTAAAGTAAGTTACCTAAATATATGTTCTTCCTGTTAATGTATAGTGTGAAGCAGTTTACTTCTCAACGTATCACATTATAATGATGATCAACAGTTTATTTTTGACTAAAAAGGTAACCAAGCAAGTGGACTTTAAGATAAAGTATAGTGAATACACATTCTGCTTGCGCTATCTTTGAAAGAGATATGACAAAGACGACAGCCCATTCTGGGTAAACAAATCTTATTGTATTAGGGTTGCTTTCTCTATCTTTAATATACGCAGCGTAAATTTACAAGATGGAGCTTTTAAAGCTGTCTACTGATTGTAACTCTCTTTTTCCCCCCAACATTTAAGAGTCAGTTTGATTGTGATGATCTTGATTATATCACCTTTTCTTTACTCTTACTGTTCTAGACGTCTAATTTGCTTCTAAGAACCATTTCAGATGTATGATGCCATGTGATCCCTCTGTGTTCCCTTGTTAGGGGATAACTTATCTTGATTCCAGAATTCTTTGTGGGACAGGACATTTTAATAACATCAAAATGTAAATGCTAGAGGAATTTCTCACTTTACTAGGAACTCGATGTCTGTAACAGTGACAGCTTCTGTACCGGCACTTTGCTTTTGTGAGGAAAATGAATTGAAGCTTTAGTGCAGTATCTCTGAAGATGTTGCTGTGCAGGGAGAGATCACTGTGGATGCTGCTTTCTGACTAGTTCAGTGTTCTGCTAGGAGTTCATTAGCTTTCGTACAAGTTTATGGCAACAATAGTAATGATACCGCTGAGATAAAATCTTCTTGCTCGGTTTGGTAGTATGCAATGCATATGTAAACACTATGACTGCAACTGCTGGCACTTTTTGTAGAACTTATGAGGGAAGATTAACATGCAGACTGACTAGAGAAAGATTGTGTGGTGTTTCAAGTTTGTATATTTATGTTATCCATGTAAATTATTTGTTATGCCTTGTAAAGATGCCATGTGCTGAATGTTTTTCCCCTTGGAATTTCACTCTCTGGTAAGTGTGGTTATTGGGAACACTGATCATTGTTCTTGCTCCAGCTTTGATGACATATATTAAGATGAATTGCCACTGTATAATTTATTGTCACTGCATCAGGGAGCAAACATTGAGTGGTCCAAAAATTAACTGTACTTAATGCTGAAGATTTTTTGTAATTACTGTCTGCCTGTCACTAACAATAAACGTATTTAAAACAATTTTGTGTCTTTTGAATATTTGTAGTACCTATGCTTTGAAAAGAAATTGTTGGGAATTCTTTGCGTTTTAAGTGTTGAACTAACTACTGGAGGTCACCACTATATCTCTTGCTTGCATCTATACTCCACTGTGGAGGTTTGCAGTACCCCACAGGAAAATCACTTAAGTGTGTCACAAAGTATCTCTAGAAATTCAGATACCAAGGAACTCTTCTATAATCATCATTATGTTGTAATATACTACCACTTTCTTCTTTGTAGTGGATTATAAGCAGAAAGCCTGCTATATGCCATCTCATGATGTCCATCCACAGTCATTCTAAAGACTGTATTGCATTAGAATGTGTTCTTACACCCTTGCCTCCCTTGAGTGGGGGAGTATATGGAAATACTCAGTCTCTGCTCAGCTTTTAATCTGTACTGCAAGCATAGGAATACTATTTTTTTTTTTGCTGATAACTGTTGCAAGCAACCTTTGTGGGTTGTATCCCATAGAGGGATAAAATCCTTACTGTGACCCAGATGAGCTGGGATCCTTTAGCAACATGGGTGTTGGAGGAAACTGCAGGAAAACATGGGAGTCAGTGTCAGATACTTGTCTGCAACACTGGCAGCCTGTGAAAGTAGGGTGCCCTAGCAAATGTAGAGTGAAAGTGTGGTAGCAAGTGCCCACAAATTAGTGTGCACTTGCTGTAAGAGACAGTGAGCATGAGCAGAAGTGTGCTTACCAATGAGGGCCCACAGTGTGGGACTTCCATTTGCTGAGGCTGCCTGGATGACAGCATCCCACAATCATCTCTCACCCAAGTGAAATAGATTAATCTAGTTATGTGACACAGTAGCTGTCAGGAAATGGAGAAAAAAACAAATATAAAAATTACAAGCAATCACTATACCTCTTTCTTATGTTTCGCCTGGTGCCTTGAGTAATTTAGCATGAATAAAACTTTATTGGTTACTGTTAGAGGTCTTGGGTTCATATGCTAGAACTAGGCTAACTGCCCTTGTGGGCCATTTTAAGCCTAGCCAATTACCCCATGTAAGAATTAAACACCGCACCTTGTGGTAAGGTAAACCCTTTAACCATTATACCAAACTCCCACCTAGTGGGAGTTTTAACCTGAGTTAACAGCCATACTTAACCACTTTAGTACAAATGATAAGTTATCTCCGCTCTGAGCAGTAGTGCAGTTACACTGGTCTTGAGGTAACTCATTTTTCCCTTACTTGTTTCTTCATCAGCAGTCAGACCATGCATGTTCTGAAAGCTGGAACAGTTTACTCTCTTTCTTAAAAAAAAAGAAAGAAAGTAGTATAGGCAGGACATCAGTAAATGTTTGGGCAGTGCAGACAGCAGACACGGCCCAAAGTAGTGGTCCATCTTTTTTTAATTAAAAAAAATGTCAGTCTGAGTAGGGCATTAAGGTAAGATTGCTTAACAGCAAATTCTGCTAAAGGATCAGTATGATTAAATAGTCTGTTGAGTGATACTTAAATACACAGTGAATTTCTGGGCCTTTGTATATAATAAAAAGATTTCAAGCCTGCATAAAGTAAAGCACTGCTGGTGATTCCCTGCTGGGTGATGAAAGTAAACCTATATTTTTTTGTCTGTGACTTGTTAATAGAATTGCTTTCTGATTTACCTGCTCCATTTTGTTTTCTGTTGTAAGAAGTCTGCTTGGCCTGGTGCTTTTGCTCTATGTAAGAGGTAGACACTTAAATTATCAAGGCTGCATATTTCATATGTTTTTTTCATTGGTTAAATTGTGTGTTGAGTGACACTTAAATACCGAGTGAATTTCTGGGCCTTTTCTTTTCTAAAAAGATTTCAACCTTGCATAAACTAAAGCACTGCTGTGATTCCCTGTTAGTTTTTCCCACCCACCCTCATATTTGTTGATCTGCTTTTTAAACCTGGTGATTTTAAGCTGTCCAGTGTAAATTGAGCTTAGTAAACTCCTCCCTGTTGATATCTTGAATTATTGATTTGCCTTTCCTTACTCTTGTATTGAAAAAGTGCATTTTCCCCTCATCATTTTATTTATTTATTTTTATTTTATTATTTTACATTTGTTGACCGGGCTAGTCTAGCTGGATACATGTCCATTTTCAGTAGAGGCCCGGGGAGAAAAGCTCTAAAAAACAAAAAGAATAGAAAATCCATACATACATTTAAAAAAGTAATAGCAGTTAAAACTTACCAAGAACTAAAAAAGCAGTTGTTACAAATTTTTTTTTTTTTGTTTTTAATATATAAAAGATACATTAGTCTAAGCAATGAATAGAACTAGCAGTAATAATCAATGGGTATTGTATTTGAGTTGCAATATCTATGTATACATGCATTATATTTATAATAACATGGTAGTCAGAAATTATTAGGTATTAGAGTAGCTGTAATTTGAAAGGAGAAAAGTTAGTCAGGGTTAGTACAGGAGCAGAGCCAGTGTGTCTTAAGAAAGAGCTTTAGATTCTTTTTAGAGTGGCAGTGACATTTGTGTAGTGAGATCAGTGGGTAGTAAATTCCATAGTTTTCCTACAGAGTTAGAGTACAGGGAGTCACCTGCTGAGTGATTGGATCTTGAAGTATTAATCAGCAGTTTATTGGAGGAACGTATGTTCTTATTGTTATTATAAGGTGTAATGATGGTAGAGAGCATAGGGGTGTTGGTGGGCTTATACAGGGCCTTGTGGACAATGTAAAGCTGTAGAAATTGATGCTGGTTGTGAAATTCTAGCCAGTCTAGTTGTTTTAGATTCAGACAGTGATGGGTTCTGAATGGAGAGCCTGTGGCAAACCTAGCAATATTATTATAGGATGTGGCCAGTTTGTTGAGGTTGTTTTTAGATAAATTAGTATATATAGGGGAGGCATAGAATAGGGTTGAGATTAAGTGGGTTCTGGCTGTAACAGCCCTAGCTGTTGGAGTTAAAAAGGGCTTAATTCTGTAAAGGGATCCCAGTTTTTTGTTCACTAATTTTATTGTATTGTTAATGTGGGTATCAAAGTTGAGGTGGTTGTCAATTGTTATTCCTAAGAGTTTAGTGGTTGGGTCGGGAGAAATGATAGTGCCATCATTTGATAAAAGTGTGAGGTGGATGGGAGTGAAAAGTAACAATTTAGTTTTCTTGGGGTTAAGGAGGAGACAGCGGTTTGAAAACCATTGTTCTACAGTATTGAAAGCTTTTTGGGTAAGTGATTTAAGTTCAGTTTCAGAGGTGGCTGTACAAATAATAGTAGAGTCATCTGCATATTGAATGCAGGTGGCATGTGGTATAGCTGTTTGAAGGTCATTAATATAAATGGAAAAAAGGAGTGGACCAAAAATGGAGCCCTGAGGAACACCGAGGGAGATAGGAAGGTTATTAGATAGTTTATTTTGCCAAAGTACCGCCTGTTGACGGTTTTCAAGGTAAGATTTAAACCAATTCATGGCTTGGGGATCAAATGAGAGGGATTTCAGTATGTGTAGGAGGAGTTGGTGATTAACCATGTCAAAGGCTTTAGATAAATCAAGGAAGACTGCAGAGGAAAGATTATTGTTGTTGCGGTTTTTGTTAATGGTGTCTGTGAAGGATAGCAGAGCAGTGGTGGTACTGTGGAAAGGTCTGAAACCATGTTGACAGTCGGCAAGCAAGTTGTGAAGGAGAAGGTGTGAAAGTAATTGCTTATGGATGCATTTTTCCATTATTTTTGCAAGGGGAGATAGCAAAGCTATTGGACGGAAGTTAGAACACTCGTTGGAGTGTCCCCCTTTATGTAGGGGAATGATATGGGAAATTTTCCAGATAGATGGGATAGTTCCTTCATTTATGGTTATGTTGATCAGAATAGAGATGGGGTAAGCTATGGCTTTAGCTCCTTTTAGCAGGAATTCTGCTGGGAGCTGGTCAGCTGATGGTATGGTAGGCTTTAATTTTAGGAGAAGGGAACAGATGAAGGAAGTAGACACTGGTTGTAAATGGAAAGGTGGAGGTAGGATAGTGGTAGAAGTTGGCAGATTTGAGGTGTCAGGAGAAAGATGGCTAGCAAGATTTTGGATAGCATCAGTGAAAAAAGAATTGAAGGCATTTAGCAGTATGTGAGAGATTGTCAGGGTTAGAGCCTAGTGGGTTGGGTGTGATAGATTGACCTGGGTAAAGAAGTTTGTTAATGCTAGACCAGAAGTTTTGTGGTGCATTGTGGTAGGTTTGCTGTGTTTGAAGGTAAAAGTTCTTTTTGTCTAATAGGATGGCTTTTTTGGTATTATTTCTGTGTTGTTTAAAGGTTTGGTGATCTGAGGGTGTTTTAGTCGTGCGCTATTTTGCCCAGGATTTATTTCTGAGAAGGATTTTTTGCCTGGTATTATTGGTGAGCCAAGGTGCTGGGTTAGTTTTATATCTAACTGAGCATGGTGGGGCGTGATGATTCAGGATTGCTAGGAATATTGTATTGAAGTATTCTATGGCTTCATTAAGTGGAAGAAACTTTAATGGTGTCCAATTACATTGTTTGAGTTCAGTTTGGAAAAGTTATGAGTTGAAGTGTTTTTTTGTGCGTATTGTTCTATAGGAGAGTGGGAAAGTTAGGTTGGTCTTATGTCTGATAATATAGGTTAGTGAATGGTCACTGAGGTCATCTGGGAGGGTACCTGCTTTATATGTTTGCTGAGGATTATTTGTAAGAATCCAGTACAAGGTACTTTCTTTGTTGTTGGTTCTATTAGTTCTGGTAGGGGAGTTAATTGTTTGTGAGAAGCCATAAAGGTTAATATGTGTGGTTGGGTGTATATTACTACAGGTCATCCAGTCTACATTGAAATCTCCTAGCACTATGGTTTCTTGTGGGAGATTGATTGAAAGCTAGTTAAGGATATTTTCAAGTGTAGTAATGTTATTACCTGGGGGAAGGTATATACAGATAATGTTTATGGACTTATGTGTGTTGATTTGAAGTTTAGTGATAAGTGTTTCAGCACTATTGTTTGATGTTGGGTTAACGTTTGGAGTAGTAACCTGAAGTTCTGCTTTATAGAGGATTGCTACCCCTCCTCCCTTTTTGACTGTGCGGTCAAGTCTAATGTTATTGTACCCTGGTGGAGTGACTTCATTGTCTTTAACAGTAGGTTTTATCCAAGTTTCAGATAGGCATAAGATGTCAAATAAGTGAACATCTAAAAGGGCATGAAGTTGAGCAATTTTGTTGCCAATGCTACGTATATTGAGGTGAGCTATAGATAGTGAGTTAGATGGTTTGGTGGTTGGGTTATTAGTTTTATTTGGGTTGCAGGTTGGAGTGTTAAGGGTATTGTTTGGGCCTGGGTTAGGGTGAATATCCCCATCTAGTATTAAGTGTAGCAGTATAATGTGTTTAGGGATGAGAGGCTTATGATAGAAGTCAATTACTTTTCTAGTGTTCTGGTTGGTATACTTAATAGGAGTTATTCTATGGTATTTGGCAAGTATATAGCTAGGTTTAGATATAAGGTTAAGAAATGTTGGATAGATAGTTAATGGTGGTGTGGAAGTATGTTTAGAGGGGAAGAGAAGCGTAGAGTATAGTGGATGTTCGTAGAAGGTTAAGAGATAGGCAGTAGTTAGTGAGTGTAAGAGAGAGAGTAAGAGTAAGACTTGTAGTTGGTACGGGGTAGTTGGTTTAGACATTATATTTGTTTGGGATGTACAGAGAAAAGTAACTGGCAGAGTACCTTAAACAGGTAAAGAGAATTATTAAATAGGTGGGGTGCTGTTGCAAGGAAGGTTAAGAGGTGAGTTAAAAGAGGGTGTGATGAGATAGTGGTGATTGGGGGAGGTAATTATGTAAACAGTTTGATTGGTGTGAATGTGATGTGGGTGTGGCTATGGAGGAATAAATGTAGGAGCACTGGGGGCAGGTGGAAATTGGGGGCAGGGTAGGGGAGTGGAGTGAGCCCACAGGGCGAACGGAGCGGGAAGAGACACGAGAGTGGATTGTCAGGGGTGACAATCAGTGAGGAATGAAAAATATGCAGGTAAGTCTGAAGGTAAGAGATTATGGAGAACTGTTGAAAGGCTGGCAGGAGTAGGTGTGTGTGGGGATAGAGTGTAATTAAAGATCTTGAAGGTCAAGGGGAGATATAGTAAAATAGACAGTCATAGGAAAACTGGAAAGGGAGTTAGATAAGCATGGATAAGCAAGTGAGAAGAGATAAATAATTATGACGCTGAGATAGAGGCGCCACCTAGTGGTCAGTCCCTTTACTACAGTTAAGTAAGTCTCCTAAGGGGATGTCAGGCCAGGGAGGGGGGGGATAAAAACTACTTAGGTATAATGATGGTATGAGCTGAGGGTCCTGGTTTATTTAGAGAGAAAAACTTTGGGGGGGGGGGTGGCTGCTTGCTAACCTAACAGAGAGGCTTGCCTACCTAGCAATTTCTATAACAAGTTCTTCTTCATACAGTTGTCTAGAAGCTATAACAACACATACTTTAACTGTCTCTTATCAAGGAATGTTCTCCCAGGGTGCTGGTAGGAAAAATCCTAGTGTTTGGTTAAGTTTCTTAGGCGTCCAACTGGGTAGATTCAGGTGAACTAGTACAGGAAGGTACAGGAACAGAAGGCTGGTTCATGTAGAAAGAGAGAAAAAAGTAGTAGTGAGGAAAAGCAAGTTGTGAGCTACAGGGCAAGCAATCGTTATAAGAAGACAGTATTCTGAATTATCTGAGCAGGAATTCACAGCATTCTGTTTGTTTAAATAAAGACGTCATCATACAGTTTATATCAGGTACCACTAGGAGTTCAAAAAGCCCATTCATGGGACAGACAATTGGCTATTATAACAAAACATGCATTTGCTTCCTTAAGTTCTTTCTTTAAAAAAAATATACAATAAAATAGTACTCTAATGAAGGTTATGCTAGGTCAGTGTACAGAAACTGCATTACTTTTTGTCATTTAAAAATAATAGCACACTGAGATGCAGGCTATTGAAGAGCAGTGACCACTATCTTTAGTCAAAATAAAAGGTATGGGACCCACAGAATCTGCTCAGTAGGTAAAAATAGATGTAGATATATTGGATAAGTTTTAGTCAATGCAATGCAGGTTAGTATAACTTCCACTGCAAATAAAGCCAGTAGCAACAGTATCGCAAGGGCAGCGATAACTAAATGCAAGCGTATACTGTGCAGCTGAGCAGAGTTTCAGGGGTTAAACTAGCTCAAACTATTAGAAGGCATTATTGTAATTAGCACACTCTTGAGAAGTCTGGTAAAGCGTTGTTCCAATGGTTAAATAGCTTTACACCTAGTGTAGGCAGTACTACAAAAATATACAACAGTAAGTTTTAAATGCACAATATATTAGCGTAGTATAATGAATACGCTGATTTAAGGTTCCATGCTCAACGCTAAGTAAACTGAGCGTATATAAATACAGCAAGGTAATATTTCAGAGGCAAGTCAGCTGGTTATTTGAGAATACAATAACATTACAAGCACTTTGCTTATAAATACTGATTAGTCTTTGCTTTACTGTTTAAATAAGCTCCATAGCCAGAAACAAAAAGTAGTGCATTCAGATCGCTAATTCCAGCATTACTACATAGGATATACAAGATCGGTACGCAATATATGTATACATTATAAGCTAAAAAAAAGCGTGAAACATAACACAGGACAGTGAATGATTTAAAGTTACTTCCACAGTGATAAAACCGATTGTTGGTGTCCCACGTGCACAACGCTATGTTGGGTAAGCATGTGCGGAGAAAGTGTAGTCCGCAACTATTTATATACACAGTTACTGAACAATAACAAGAGTAGATCAAGTAGTCAGTGCTTAATAAACAGTCCTTGCAAGTGCAAGAAAAAGCATGAAACCACTTACTGTAGGACAAACTCCAGAGCAGGGCGCACAGCAGGCAGGTAGGGGTGAGTGAAGAAAGATGGCAACTCCCTAGTATGGGGTATATTTATAAGGTGAGGCAGGACGTAGGTTCAGAGGTGGAGGGGAGTAAAACCAAACAACAGGTATGGGGCAGATGCCGCGTGATGAATGTGCTACAAATCTAATAGAAGGTGAGAGGGGGTAGGATAAGGAGAGGAGAACAGAGTTAAAGGGAATAGAAAAGATAGGAGGCAATAATAATAGTGTATAAGGGAAACAGAAGACAGGAAGTAGAAGGTAGGGGGAGGTAGAGTATTGTATTACGAAAGAGGTCAGAGGGAAGTTTGGAAAGGTAAAGAGAGAAGACAGCAGAGAGAGGACAGAGGGAAGTTTAGCAAGGTAAAGAGAGAAGACAGCAGGATACCCGAGACACGAGAGTGGATTGTCAGGGGTGACAATCAGTGAGGAATGAAAAATATGCAGGTAAGTCTGAAGGTAAGAGATTATGGAGAACTGTTGAAAGGCTGGCAGAAGTAGATGTGTGTGGGGAGTAGAGTGTAATTAAAGATCTTGAAGGTCAAGGGGAGATATAGTAAAATAGACAGTCATAGGAAAACTGGAAAGGGAGTTAGATAAGCATGGATAAGCAAGTGAGAAGAGATAAATAATTCTGATGCTGAGATAGAGGTGCCACCTAGTGGTCAGTCCCTTTACTACAGTTAAGTAGGTCTAGGGATGTCAGGCCAGGGAGAGGGGAAGGTAAAAACTACTTGGGTATAATGATGGTATGAGCTGAGGGTCCTGGTTTATTTAGAGAGAAAAACTTTGGGGGGGGGGGTTGTCTGCTGGCTAACCTAACAGAGAGAATTGCCTACCTAGCAATTTCTATAACAAGTTCTTCATACAGTTGTCTAGAAGCTATAACAACACATACTTTCACTGTCTCTTATCAAGGAATGTTCTCCCAGGGTGTTGGTAGGAAAAATCCTAGTGTTTGGTTAAGTTTCTTAGGCGTCCAACTGGGTAGATTTAGGTGAACTAGTACAGGGAGGTACAGGAACAGAAGGTGTAGGACAAGCTCCAGAGCAGTGTGCACAGCAGCCAGGTAGGGGTGAGAGAAGAACATCATTGTCTGTTCTACTGATTTACTTGCTCCAAATTCATTATATAACTATCTCTTGGATAAAGTAGTATATTTTACACTCTAGCAAGCACTTTTTACATCAAGAGGTCAGTGGATTTTTCCATCTAGTGTACTGAGAAGTAGTCTGGTCTGTTTAATTTGGAGAAACACTTGAGATTTCTGCACATAGTTTTATTGGCTGGAGGGCGTATTAATCAGCTTATCTTGTTTTTAGTGCCTTTATAAATTCTGTACAATAAGTGGCTCTTGGTTCATTTATACAAAGCGAGGTACTTTTATTGAATAATCACACTTTTATAAGCTGTTTAAAGAACACTGATGTATCTGTATCTTTACATTTGTTTGTGGTAGCATTTCACTCAGGACATTCCTTTATTGTTCTTTTAAATTAGGAGGTCTGGGATCTAATGGCAGTAGGTGTTTACCTGGTCTGTCTGAGATGGGAAGCACACAAAAGGTCTCCAAGTATTTTTTGCACTTCTCTTAGATACTGTGACTGTACTTTGCAGTTTCAAAAAAATGTACTGTCTGCTGCTGCTTTAAGTAGTTAATTGCATCGTATTACATTATATCTGTTAATTGTAGGACTGGTGGGCTCCAAACCAGCTGTTCTACATTAAGAAGGTGCTTTTCTGCACCCTTGTGGCAGACGTGTGCTGATCTAACCTGTTTGAGTTGGGGGATGCTGGTGGAAGTATTATTGTGTGCTTTCCTGATTGGTAGTTAGCTTAAGACTTGTTTCTGTTTACTCGTATTTAAGCCTCGTGTTTGTACAGTACTGCTCTTCATGCAGAGGCAGTTAGTAGTGCCGTATACAGACTCAAAAGCCCAGAAGCTAAGTTTTTCTGTGAACAGCTATCAGTGAAATCCTTCCAAGCTTTTCTGCTGCTGTAGGAGCAACTCAGTTGCACACTGAGCAGCATTGCCTTATTGATCATCTTTAGCCTTCGTAAAGTATAGGTCCCTCTTGTATTCTCAGTGCTACAAGCACAGTCCTGTCAAATTAACCCATTCCCTACCCTAATAAAACATAAAATAAGAGCCTGCTGTCATGGGCGGGCAGTTTCCCATCAACTTTCTGGCCAGCCTAATAGACATGTGCATCCTGAGGCAATGCAGCAATTGTCTCATGCACACTGACAACCACTTACTCCTGAAACAAACAAATACTTTATGTGAGAGATGTAGTTACACTATAAAATTGGAGGCAAGACTCTCACATAAGGACAAATTGAATGCCAGACAGGTTGTCAGGAAACACACACACCTCCCACAATAAGTAAGGACACGACACATAAACCCACATATGTGGATGTATTCACTAGTAACTTTCCAAAAGATCAGAGGCCTTCCAAATTGAAATCACATAGTGACGTAATAATGCAAAAAAGCCACAACACACACTAACACACACACCAGTGACTCAACAAATAAGCTCATAAGGCGTAACACCACAAAACCTAATTTATTGGTCATAGGTGACACCATTGTGAGACACACAGATGTTCCCCTCACCAGGTTGGGTAAGAAGCAGGTTACAGTTACCTGGCTGTCAGGTGCCAGGATCTGTCAATTCACTCAAGCACTCAAGTCAGTCAACCACAAGTACTGGTATGACTCTGTTATAGTCCATGTGGGAGTGAATGACTTAAGACATACCTCACTGGACTCTATGAAGAGAGACATGACTGAGCTCTTAGATTATGTGTCACAGGCAGGAATAAGCCTAGCCTTAAGCAGCATTCTACCTTCTCCAAGGATGATGCCACAATACAAACAAAAAAATTATTGACTTTTAACAATGGACTTAGTTTCTGATGTCACTCCAAGGGGATCCACTATCTGTCAGCCTGGCAAGATGTGGTCAACAGGCCATACTGCTTTGCCAAAGATGGTCTGCACCTGTGTCCTCTAGGCTTTTGGATACTGGCAAAGGCATTAGCCACTTTTATTGTGCCTTTTTTTGGGCAGTGCCAAAATAACCAACCTCCCAACATAACAAAATCCTCTCTAGATAAACTCAAGGTACTGCTGCTTAATGCTAAGAGTCTAAACAAGAAACTGCAATCCCTGGAAAAGCTCCTTACTTTGAAAGATGCACCTCAGCTGTGCAGGGCTACAATGCCTTCCATAAGGTCAGACAACAAACTTCGCATGAAAGAACTAAAGGAGGAGGTGTATCTATCTTCATTAAGGATAAGTACACTTTTAGACTGGTCAAACAGTATGGCTCTCTTGAGCTACTCTCTATCAAATTAACTGTATGCAAAGCCCTCTACCACATCATAGTTAGCTATAGGTCCACCACCATGAAACAGGAAAAGCATACTGCATACCTGGACTTACTGGAGTCACTTGCCATACAGTCCAACACCTTACTCATGGGTGATTTTAATTATCCTACTATCAACTGGGAAACATACCCAACCACAAATGGTCTGGCTCAGAGGTTTTAGGACTTTGTCAATGTAGATGCTGTGGAACAGCTAGTCAGCACACCCACAAGAGGCTCAAATATCCTAGACATAGTATGCACTAACATGGCAGAGCATTGCACCCCCCACCTCTGTGTGATGTACTCCCTGGCAAGATCGGACCATAAATCAGTGTCGTTCAATGTAATTATAAGACCAGATATCCCATCAAGCTAAAAAACACAAGAATTTTTGAAAGACAAATTACTTCCTACTAAGTGATGGTATAAGAAGTTTAAAAGCCCCCTTGAATGGAGACAACACAGACTGCTCTGCAGAGGTGTACACCAATGCCCTCTATAACCACTTAAGCAGTTGTATAGAATTGGCTGTACCTGACCAGATTAAAAACCAGGTCTTGCCAAAAAAATAAGCCACCTTGGTGGACCCCTAGTATAAACAGGCTATATAACAAGAAAAATAAACTGTTGTCCAAGATCAAGAGGAAACTGGCTCAGCAGAGGAAGAAATCCCTCTCTAGCTTAAATAAACAAATTAGAGATCTTGTCAATCCTCCAAAGAAAAGTACGAAGTAAACATAGCCTCCCCAGCTAAGGAGAATCAAAAGGCATTCTTTAACTACATCCAAAGTCTAAAAGGGAATACCCAACTATGAGCTTAACTGGTTGTGGATGGCACCACCCATACTCAACTGGACGTAATAGACAATCTGCTAGCTGACAGATTTGGAGCAAACGTTAGCCCCCCCCCCCATCCCCTCCAGTCATCCCCCAACATATACCTGCCACCATTCCTCAGCCTATTATCTCAAGAGAGCAGGTCATCTCAGCACTCTCCAAGGCCAAAAACACAGCATCAGTAGGACCAGACAACATCCTAGGTTGCCTTTTAAACAACTTAACGCATGACCTGGCAGACCCACTTGGATCCCTGTGTAACCACAGCCTGTGAACTGGCTATGTTCGGCAGAATGGAGGACCGCAACAGTACTCCCTCTGCACAAAGGGGGACCATCAACCGACCCAGGAATTATAGGCCTATAAGCTTGACTAGCCTCATCTGCAAGGCCAATGAAAGAATCATTGTGGACCTTTTTAACAAGGACATAGGAAATCTCCAAACTCTGGACACAACCCAGATTGGATTTGTTTAAGGTAGACCGTGCCTCTTAAACATGGCTGACTTTGTGAAATTCACCAAGGCTCTGGATGAGAGAAAAACAGTGCATACCATCTGTCTTGATGTAGCCAAGACATTGACACAATCCTCCACTCAGGTATTGTAGAGAAACCCGTCCATTTGGGAATCAACCCCTACATTACCAGATGGGTAGCCAACTGGGTCACTGACAAGACACATACTGTCAAAGTAGGTGACTTCACCTCTAGCAAAAGACTAGTCACCAGTGGCATACCACAGGGTTCTGTGCTGTGCCTCTAACTGTTAGGAATTTATTTCTCAGAAGTCCAGATAAACTTGGACAGCCCGTTGCTGACCAAGTTCGCTGACTTTTGCAAACTGGGAGTAATATTGATTCCCCCAACAATGTTAATATACTGCAGGCAGGGTTAACGCAGACAAATGATTGGTGCCAATGCCACTGATTAAAGCTAACTGCAATAAAAATGCATTATTATTCCCTTTGGGAAAGCTGACAACCCTGCTAATTTCATTATAGACAGCACCCCCCAAAGTAGACCCAATAGTATATGATATATGGGTACTCAGGTTGGTAACAGTCTGAATTTTGATCATCACATATCCACAGTAGTAAGGAAATTCTTTTATGTGGCACATCTTTTAAGTAAAGGCATCACATCTAAAAAAAAAAAAAAAAAAAAAAAAAAAATATCTCTTGTTTTCCCGCCTTACTAAGCTAGAATAGTCCAGTTTCAGAGCTTGCTGATCCCTGGGCTTTGTTTGCAGTTCCTGTTACTGAATCTTTACCTAATTTGAAACAGAGGAAGTTCCCTTGCTTACCAGTGGGAGTGGGAAGCATTGAGCTGCCTGTTGGTCCAGTTTTGTGAGGTTTCAGCCAGCAACTTGTAGTTTATTGGTCGTTTTGGGCCAGTTCTAGCTCCATACAGCCCGATATAAAAAACGCTAAACGCTGCGTTTTGGCTTGTACCTACTCAGCACAGATCCTCGTGGTGGCCAGCAGAGTAATCCAAGCTTCAGAGAGCTAAAAAAGCGACTTTACCTGATTTAAGTATAATTTTGTGGCTTTCCACTTCTATTTATCTAGCAACTGTATTTCGCCTGCTTGCTGATACATTGTTACTGTTTTTCTGCATTTATTCTGTTTTTGCACTTGTTTCTCAATTTGTTACTTTTAAAATCTGTAACTGTTGCAAATTGTTTGTGTAGGCTGTGATAGCCGATTTATAGCATTTATAAGTGTTTACTGTATCTGTTTCTGCTTGTTTTCTGAAAAAACAAAAAAACAAAAAAAATATCTCTTGTTTTCCCGCCTTACTAAGCTAGAATAGTCCAGTTTCAGAGCTTGCTGATCCCTGGGCTTTGTTTGCAGTTCCTGTTACTGAATCTTTACCTAATTTGGAACAGAGGAAGTTCCCTTGCTTACCAGTGTGAGTGGGAAGCATTGAGCTGCCTGTTGGTCCAGTTTTGTGAGGTTTCAGCCAGCAACTTGTAGTTTATTGGTTGTTTTGGGCCAGTTCCTAGCTTCTTTCAGCCCCCTGATATAAAAAACGCTAAACGCGCGTTTGCGCGATTTAGCGCAATTTAGCGCGGAGCTGCTACCGTTGCACACTAGGGCAGCGCCGGTTAAGCAGATTTAAACTATTTGGGCTACCTAAATTCCACTCTTCAAATTTTCCCTTAAAGCTACCTTCCTCGAACTATACTACTGATCTAATCAGCGTATACTATAACTAAAAAGATCATCTCTACTTGACTCCAAGTAGACTATTCTCTATCTGTTAAGCCTAGCACTTGCTCCTACAGTACTTATTACCTTGATACGGTGCTCTTGTCATAGATAGTACCCCAAAAAGGCAACCCCCCATTTCTCGGTCATCCACGTCCCCCGGAATCTTCTTTAAAGTTTTTTTTTTTTGTCTATTCCTTCTAGCATGTCGAGGGATCAGTTGCTAGTGTCCTCTCCTGCTCAGCTGGTGAACCTGGGAATATTGAGGCAATGTTACAATTGCCTCATGTACACAGACAACCCTCTCCTCCTCCCACAAAACACAAATACATGCGAGAGATGCAACTATACAGCCAAACTGGAGGCTGAGCTCTCTCAACATAGGACTGGCAAGACCAGTCAGGAGGAGAAGGTTACCACACACACTATAGACCCAGTCTCACATAGTACCATCACAACCTCAAATCATACACATAAACACACAAAGACATACTCGGAGGCTCTGATCAAAATCTACCAAAACAGCAGAGGCCACCAAAGCAGACACCCAAACAACCACCACCTCAGAACACATCACCTGCAACACATAGACCTCACAGTCAGAGTGTCAAACAGTCACAGCCCTTAAGGCCAAACAAAATGCCAGACACACTAGTCATTGGTGACTCCATAGTCAGACACACTTGCGTCCCGCTCACCAGACTGAGTAAGGAGAAGGTCACAGTAAGCTGCCTGTCGGGCGCTAGAATCCGCCACATAACGCAAGCACTCAGGTCTCTCAACAGCAGGTACAAATACGACTCAGTCATTGTCCACGCTGGTGTAAACGACCTGAGACGCACCTCCTTGGACTACATGAAAAGAGACATCGAGGAGCTCTCTGATTATGTAGCCCAGGCAGGTATGACCCTGACCTTGAGCAGTATCCTACCTTCACCAAGAATGATGCCACAATACAGAGATAAGATGATCAGCTTTAACAATTGGCTTAAACACTGGTGTCATTCAAAGGGGATCCAGTGTCTGTCTGCCTGGGATGACATGCTGGACAAGCCACGCTGCTTAAGGGACGGCTTGCACCTGTCACCCTGGGATTCCGGATATTGGCAAAGGCTCTTGCCACCCCATAGTGCCTTTATTAGGCAAGGCTCAAATTCTAAACCTACCACCCTAGAACAAAAAAGGAAAAAAACTAAGGGTAATGCTGCTCAATGCCAGAAGTCTGAATCTCAAAATGCACGCACTCGAGGCCCTTCTCAGTATGGAGAACATCTATGTCTGTGCTGTGACAGAAACCTGGTTCAAGGCTCCTGAGAGCACCCCAGCACTATCAGGTTTTACCTCATATCATGCGTTCCGCCCCAAAATCCGGACAATACCAAGAAAGGAGGGTGTATCCATATTCATCAAGGACTCCCACACCTCAAGACTGGTTGCAACGCACGATGCATCGGAGACCATCCAGGTGCAATTAACCATAGGCAAGACTGCTCTGCAAATTGTAGCATGTTACAGGCCACCCTCACAAACTCAGGAACCTCACATGGCCTTCCTGAAAACACTAGAGGGGATAAATGTATCACCAAACACCATCATACTAGGTGACTTCAACTACCCTAATATAGACTGGGAACACTACTCAAGCCCAAACACCCTAGCCCAAAAGTTCCTGGAATTCATAAACTCAAATGCCATGGAACAACTAGTTACCATCCCCACAAGAGGAGATAACATACTTGACCTCATCATCACGAACATGGGAGCACAATGTTCAACACCGGAAGTATACCCCTCACTGGTGAGATCAGATCACAAACTAAGCTCGCTGGAGGTCCTCATCCCACCCCCACCTGAAATAAAAAGACCACAGTAAAGAACTTCTCGAAGCCGACTTCACACTTCTAAAGACTAGTGTGGTCTCCTTTAAGGCCCCCGAGCTGGCGGAAAACAGTACACATGCCGCTGAATCACTTACAAATGCCTTCTACCAGCACCTGCAGGACTGCATGGATAAGGCAATCCCAAGCAAAACAAAGACTCTCTGTACCAAAGGCAAGCGTCCAGTCTGGTGGACCCCAGCCATAAACAAACTCTACAACAAAAGGAGGAAGCTACTACAAGATAGAGCAAAATCCTTAAAAGGTAAGACACCCTTGATCACTATAAGTAAAAACTAAGAGCTCTCATAAAATCATCCAAAGCAAATTTTGAGAGAAAAATAGCTAAAGACTCAAAAGACAATCATAAGGCCTTCTTTAGCTATGTTAGAAACCTGGGAGGAAACTCCCAGATATGCTCAGAACTAGTTCAAAATGATGTGAAGATTACTGATCCTACGGACATTGCCAACATACTGGCTGACAGGTTCAGTGCAAACTTCTCCCCCCCTCTCCCCGAAAAGGAGAAAAATCAATACCAAATGATTGGAGCCCCCCAAACATCTCCAACGCCCAAGTGAGAACTGCTCTCTCCAAAGCAAAAACACAGCATCCATGGGACCTGATGGTGTCCCCGGCTGTGTGCTCCACGAACTCAATGAGGAATTAAACCCACAGCTAGGACAGCTGTTTAATCAGAGCCTTACCTCTGGATACGCACTCCAGGAGTGGCGCACTGCAACTGTGGTCCCACTTCACAAAGGCGGTGCCTCCACCGACCCTGGAAATTACCGGCCCATTAGCTTGACAAGCCTTGTCTGCAAAGCCATGGAGAGGATCATAATGGACCTCATAAATAAAGACATAGGGAATTTGCAGACTTTGGATCAAACCCAGTTTGGCTTTGTCAAAGGCAGATCATGCCTTTTAAACTTGGTTGACTTTTTCAAAACAGTCACCAAAGCCATTGATGAGGGAAAGGCAGTCCATACAGCCTACCTCAATCTGGCGAAGGCCTTCGATACAATACCCCACTCGGGTATCATTGAAAAACTCATCAGCTTAAATATTAACCCATACATCACAAGATGGGTTGCAAACTGGCTGAGTGACAGAACCCACAGGGTCAGAGTTGCTGGCGCCATGTCAGACTCAAAGCCTGTCACAAGTGGTGTCCCACAGGACTCAGTCCTAGGCCCACTCTTGTTTGGCATCTACTTCTCCGAAGTACAAGCAAACACAGGAGGGTTATGGCTGACAAAGTTTGCAGATGACTGCAAACTGGGCCATAGTAGAAAACACATCTGACACAGATATCCTTCAGAAGGGTCTCACAGAAACGGATAACTGGTGCCAGAGCCATGGCCTAAAGTTAAATGCCAAAAAATGCATAGTCATACCCTTCGGGAAAAACAAGGTTACCCCTAGCTACCAAATAGGTGGCAATCCACTGAGCACAGAAGAAGTTATCAGGGACCTGGGGACCCAGGTTGATAGTAGTCTGTCATTCGACACCCATGTAGCTAAAGTAGTTAGGAAGACCTTCTACATTGCCCACCTTATCATGAAGGGATTCTCATCTAGATCAAGGGAGGTCATTGTCTCCCTCTACTCATCACTCATCAGACCAATGATTGAGTACAATGCCCCATTCGGAATGTATCTGACCCGACACTTGCAGCAGCTGGAGAGGCCACAAAAGTTCCTCACCAAAAGGATAAAGGGTCTCAAAAATCTGTCCTATGCTGCCCGACTGAAAGAACTCCAGCTCTATTCAGTCGCAGACCTTTGCCTAACATACAAGGCCATGTCAAACCCAGATTTGATGAATATGCTTCACCTCAAAAAATCTAGATCCATCAGAGCCACAAGGGCGGGAGACTTAAACCTCGACACGGCTATTAATAGGACGTGCTGGAGGGATAGATTAATCACCCAAAGACTCCCTATGCTGTGGAACAAAATCCCGATATATGTGAGGCAGAGCACCTCGCTGGCCTTGTTCAAGAGAAATCTTGACCAATGGATGGGAGATCGCAGATATACCCCAGGGATTACCTCAGTGTCACTGCTCGACAGAGGCACAGCAAAATAATGGGTATAGTTCCCCATACTAAAGGGGTGGCGTAAGCCACAAAACTATGGGCTAGGCTTGTAAATGCCCTTGGGCAGATAGCCTAGTATGAACCTATGAACCTATGAATTCCATTATACTTGACCATCATCAGACCAATAATTGAGTACAATGCTCTCTTTTGCTTGTACCTCACCAGACACCTGCAACAATTTGGAGAGACCACAGAGGTTTCTCATGAAGAAATTACAGGGTGCACAAAACAAGTCTTATGTGGAAAGACTAAAAACCTTGTCACTCTGTTCTGTCTCCTACAGGTTGCTAAGGGGTGACCTTTGCCTTGCTTGCAGGACAGTCTCTGACCCGGGCCTGATGAAAATTCTGCACATTCGTAAATCAAACTGCATCAGGGTCACTTGCTCCAGGGATCTTAACCTAGACTCTGACATGTACAGGTCATGCTGGAGTGAGAGATGCATCTCCCAGAGACTGCCACTCCTCTGGAACAAGCTTCCAATTCATATGAAACAGAGTCCCCTCCCTGACCCTCTTCAAATGAAACCTAGATCAATGAATGAGTGACTGCATATTCACTCCTGGGGTGGCACCCATGTCCCTCCTGGACAGAAGAAATCTGCATTAACTACCATAGACCCTCACCTCTGCAAACTTCACTCACCTAACCACCGACAATTGGGGCAACTTGGGATTATGAGGCTAGGCTGGTAAGGGCTCTAGGGCCTTTAGCCTAGTAACCTTCTATGAACCTATCACAGCACTAGAAGAATATGATGACTAAAGCATTTTTTTATTTTAATTATAAGGGAGGAGGGCATGGGGGATTGCCCTATATGATCAGAGGGGGCCACGTAGTAGCTTTACAAATGGTATGTCCATGAGAAAGCAATATATTTTTTCTCTGTGTGTGGGACAGAGATTACAGCTATATTGTAACAGCCACACATTACTGTGAATTTCCATGCGGCTAAAAGTAAAAACAGTAATAATTGTGTGTATGTATATAGTCACTGGGGTAGTGTGTGTGTGGAAATGAGAATGACAGATTTAAAATACATTGTCTGTAACCAGAATTTATTTTCCTTGATAATATTTTGACATCAGAAGCTAGTTATTTTTTGGGAGGTGAGAACTAGTTTGTGTGTTAAGGAAGCTGATATGTGCAGTCATTTGATCTCCGTTAAATGGTAGTCTGGATTTGCAGTATTTATGGATGAGTAGATGAGTGAGACAGAGAAAAACAAGTTGAAATATTTTACTATGGCCAGATTTTTTTCAATCACTCAAACATCAGAGGTGTATCAGTCAGAAAGTTGCTGTTCTTGATGGTCCAAGAACTATTGTCTGTGTGTAAAAGCATATGAACCCCACGGTCACATGATTAAAGTTAAATGATTTGTCAGTGACAGTGCCTGTGTGTGTGAGAAAGGGGGAGAGAGAGAAGACGGAAAAAAAGAGAGAAACAAGATGAAGTAAATTACTATCACAGTCAAACATCAGATGTGTACCCTGTCAGAAAGTTATTTCTGAGGTGGGGTGGCAGTTTCTGAATGCAACAAATCCATGCAATCACTTGATCACATTTAAATTATACTTTATGCAACTTATGAGAAATAGTGTGACTTCAGTTGAAAGAAGTGTGAAAGCAGATGAAACTACTGTTTTGCCTTTTAAAGTTGTACTTGACAGTAATTTCACAGCTTAGCTACTGCAGATGTCTTTTTTGTCATGTCATAAGGTAAAGAAAAAACTTCAAGCTGATTTATCATGTTATGGAGTAAATATATAGCACATATGTCATAAATGTATTGTTCTGTAACAGCATGAAAACTAAAATGCACTATTATTTGTCTGTTAGGGGAAAAAGCTAGTGGTGATTACAAACTGGCATTCAGAGGTTTAAGACCCATGTGTTCCATTATATTTGCACCAGAATGCAAAACTTAAGTACAGTTTGTAACTGAATATGCAGATTTGGTTTCCAAAAATGATCTGCTGTTTTAGAGATATATCTGTGTGCTATTCCACATCAGGAAAAAAAGGCATACAAAAATATGCCTGGCTGCTAAACTGCATTTTATTCAGTATTTGCAGGGAAGGATATTATTTTTGTGAGTAGTGAGATGTCAGCATTATGAATGGGGCCGAAAAGGGCAGGTGCTTTAGTGGTAATCAGATTCCATATAGAGATTATCACAGCAACTGCATATTTTTTTTTGGTCTGGGTTGACAAAACAACACTCAGTAGTGTACCATCTACCAGGGATTCACTTTGTAATGTAAATGAAGTAGGAAAATTTACTACAGCACTACCCTGATTGGAAGAGGCATCCTTCTTCCTCTGACACTCCTTACAAGAAAGGTCATTTGTAGAACGCAGAAAGGTACATGGAAGACATGACCCCAGGTTTCTTCCAGGTTAGTCTGAGGGTATCAGTGCAGCTGAGGCACTTTTGTAATCACCAAACTAATACCTCATCTTTAAACCTCTTATAATGATCCTTTGAAGACCACCATAACTATGGACAGTGTTGCATTTTACCAGACCAAAATTGAGAGTTAGCCTCCATGTGCACCCAGGCCCCATTGCACATGATGGAATCCCATTTTATTGCTTGTGAAGGAGAAACAGTTCTCCCCACTGTTTTGGTATAATATGGTGTCACAGACCATGAAGTGGAAGTGCAGCTATCCTGTACCAAAGCCAAGATTTCTCAAATGAACATCCCTCATAAGACCTAAAATGTGGAACATATTTCACTGCCTTACAGCTGTTGTCTGGGTCCCTGATGTTCATAGGATCATAGGAAGTTACTAGGCTATTGGCCCTGAGGCCCTTACAAGCCAAGCCAAGAATTTAGCCCATGTTTCAACAAGTCAGCACCCTATGCCACTGTCCAGCAAGGGACATAGGTGGAATTTCAGGGGTGTATTTTCTGTTCCCCAACCAGTTATCCAGGTTGCGCTTAAAAAGGTTTAATGAGGTACTCTGCTTTATGTGGAGGGGGAGTCTATTCCACAAAAGAGGGAGTCTCTGGGACACAAATCTGTCCCGCCAACAAGTCCTATTGATGTCACAGACCAGGTTGAGGTCTCGTGTGGGTTACTCGAGTGGAGCTTGACTTGCGGATATGCAGCAGTCCCATCAGGGTAGGGTCTGAGATTGCTTTGTATGCCAAAGAGAGGTCACCTCTGAGGGGTCTGTAGGAGACTGAGTAGAGGGACAGGGCGTTTAGCCTATCTCTGTAGGGTAGATGTTTGAGGCTCTGGATTCTCTGGGTGAGGAATCTCTGTGGTTTCTGCAGCTGCTGCATGTGCTTTGCGAGGTACATGCAGAAAGGGGCATTGATTTCAATAATCAGTCTTATAAGGGAAGAATACAGGGATTTTATGACCACCTTGTCTCTGGATGAGATACCTTTACTAATGAGGTGGGCCATGTAGAAAGCTTTCCCTACAATGGAGGCAATATGGTGGTCAAAAGTCAATTTGCTATCAACCTGGGTTCCCAAGTCCCTCACGACTGATTGCATTCTTAGTGCCTTAATATCAATGTGATAATTTGTGGGGATGGCATTCTCCCCTAAAGGGATGATGATGCATTTTTTGGCATTCAGTTTGAGGCCATGTTTCTGGCACCAGTCATCTGTTTGGGTGAGACCCTCTTGGAGGATGTCCACATCATTTGGGGAATTGATGACAGCACCCAGCTTGCAGTCATCTGCAAACATGGTCAGCCATAGCCCACTAGATTTGGTCTGCACCTCTGAGAATTATATCCAAAACAGCAGAGGCCCCAAGACCGATACTTGGGGTACACTGCTTGTTACAGGTCTACTACTTGAGGTGGCTTCCTCTATTTTGACTAGGTGGGTTCTATCAGTAAGCCAGTTTACTACCCATCTGTTAACATATGGCTTGATGCCTAGTTGAGAGAGCTTATCTATTATACCTAAGTGAGGAATAGTATTGAAGGCCTTGGCCAGGTCAAGGTAGGCAGTGTGCACCATCTTCCCCTTCTCTATGGCCTTGGTGACTGTCTCAAAGAAGTCGACCAACTTTAACAGGCATGCTCTCCCCTTGACAAAACCAAACTGTGTCGGATCAAGTGTCTGGAGGTTGCCAATGTCCTTATTAATGAAGTCCATGATAATCCACTCTATGGCCTTGCATATTAGGCTAGTTAGGCTGATGGATCTATAATTTCCTGGATCAGTGGACGCTCCACCTTTGTGCAAAAGTATGACAGTAGTTGTCCTCCACTCAGGTGGGATGAAGATGGTAGTCAGGCTTTGGTTGAATAGGGTGCCTAATGGTGCTGCAAGTTCCTGCCTGAGTTCATGTAGGATGAAGCCTGGAATGGATGTTATTGAGTCCCATGGAGGCTGTATTTTTTGCCTTTGACAGGGCAGTGATGGCTTGCTCCCTATAGATAAGGGGAGGAGGGTAGGTACTGAGGATGTCCTGTTTTATTGATGGAATGACAGAGAAGTGAAGTTTTCACTGAACCTGTCTTGACAGCAGGTTGGCTATATCTACAGGCTTTGTGTATGTGGTATCCTTGATCACCAGTTCTTAGCAGATCTGGGTGCTTCCCTTGTGATTGCGGACATATGTAAAGAAAGCCTTATGATTGTCTTTAGTAGATATGGCCAGTTTGGACTCAAAGTTTGCTTTGAAGGATTTCACTAGTGCTCTTATTTGCTTGTTTAGGCTAAGGAGATATTGCTTCCAATTAGACACCTGCTCCTTCTTGGTCCTTGACAGCATTTTTTTCCTTTTATTATAGAGTTTATTTATTGTAGATGTCCACCAGTCAGGTTTACTCTTCCTTGAGGAAGATGATTTTGTCCTGTCTGGTATTCCTGAATCCATGCAGCTATATAAATGCTCATCTAGTACTTTGGTGTAAGTTTGGACATATGTTCCAGTTTCTGTGGAGGGGGAAGGGACTGTGAAGCTGTTTATACTTTCCCTCAGGAGGTTGTAATCAGCTTTGGAGAAGTTTTTTTTTTGTTTGACCCTACCTTGGGGGGGGGGGGGGGGGTCAGGAGAGATGGTGTCTCGAAAGTGACTTCTTTGTGGTCGGACCTTACCAGGGATGATGACACTGTAGGGATGATGCAGTGGTTACTCATGTTGGTTAATACCAAGTCCAAGATATTTTCACCTCTTATGGGGGTGTCAGCCAACTGGTCCAAGGCATTTGCATTGATGAAATCAAGGAATCTCTGGACATTTGTTTTTTTTTTGTATGAGTATTTTTTCTAATCTAAAGTTGGATAGTTAAAGTCCCCCAGGATCAGGGTGAATCCTTCTACACATTTTCTACCAGTTCCTCATGATTCATCCTGAATAATGGTTCACTTTGGCCTAGGAGTTACTAAAAGCTTTACAGAGCTTGCAGCTAGAAACTGAACCTGTAATGGTTGGATTCTTCTTTCTAAAAGGAAGAGAGATAGCTATACTGCTCAGCTAAAAGATGACCAGGAAAGTGAGGGTGAAGAACTGGATTATTCTTCACAGATGTCTTTCCTCAAGGTGATGAAGACACTGAACACTATCTCTTACTCTTAAGGGGTATCTCATTTGTAGAAATACAAGGATGAAAGATTTCTTCAGATAAGAATGAAGGGAGGCATCAGAAGTATAAAACGATGTGTAGGTTATTAAGTTTGGATGCCCAACACCAGTGACCATTTCTCCTATTTTGTGGCCCTATAGGATGCCTTTTTTGTCAGCCTCTCCCAAATCTATTAATCCCTCTTCCCAAAAAGCCTAATAGGTTTTACAAGATCCACAGATAAATTTATACAAGAACTCTGTGGCAGATCCAGTTGTGGTGTCCATGGATGTAGAAGAAGGGATTCAAAATGGTTCCTATTCCCATCACATTCCCAAATGACAGAGAGTAGGGCTTTGGGTAGATTTGATAAGAAAATATGTATGGCTGCAAACCTAGTCTTCAAGACAATTGACCATCATACATGATGAAGTTTGAGATGGCCTTCCTAGACCAGCTAGTAAAACCATTGGAAAAGTGCCTGATGATGACCGGGTTTGTCTACTGTTCCTATGGTGTTGACAGAGTGCCGGCCTCCACTTATTAGTTCTTGCAGATTCAAGGGCATCCACATTTACCCTTACTTTGATGACTGTTTCATCCAGGCAACTAACTTGTCACTTTCAGGAGGAAGTGAACAGGGCTGTTTCTCAGGTTATGAACCTTTTCCAGTTTGTTGATGTTCATCGTGCATACAGCTGCAGTAATCACAGATGGGTTTTCAGCCATCAGGCGGTCCCTCGGTCGGCCGAATTCCAAAGTCTTGGTCCGGCGTCAGTTGTCGTCGCTTACTCTTCTGACGTCAGTAAGGCCAGAGTATATAAGACTCAGCCGACGCCATGTTCTTCAGTCTTTTTTGCCGCGCGGTGCCCGAAGCAGAAGCAGTTCACAAGTGCCGGTTGGCCAGCTCCTGAATTACGAAAAAATTGGAACCGAAGTCTTCTTTAAAGCTAAGTACCCCGTTAGGGAAACTTTTCTTGCCTCAGACCGATGTCAGAAAAAGTTAATAATTGTATTTCTTGTGGGAAGCAAATACCGCATAAGGATTTCCATTCCCGTTGCATACCTTGTTTGGGCCCAGACCACGACGTCTCGGGCTGTCGCTTTTGCGCTACCTTCAATAAACGCACTATCAAGCGTCGGGCGGAGTTCGCCCAACACTGCTTTGGTAAAGCTTTTGATTATAAGATGTCGTCGGACACTCCGACTACCGTTTTGTCCAAAAAACACAAGGAAAAGGACCGACACGCGAGACCCGCGGTCCCCGCCGACACCACGCCAAAACAGGCTACACGTGGTCCGGTTCTCAGCGAGACACCTTTGCAGTCCCTGACTACCAACGACACTCCTTTGGCGGTGTTCTCTGTACCCGAGACCGCTGGGTCCTCGGTCCTTTCCCAGAGTACAACCGAAGCCCCTGCTAATGTCGAGCCTACTAATGTGGACAGGTCCACCTCCACCCATGGTGTATTTAGGCCCTCATCTTCTTTTTCAATAAAGGCTTTTACTAAATCCAAAGCAGCCAGGCAATCCACGAGGCCTGTTGCACAGGGCCCATCTCCTGGACCCATGCCTAAGAAACAGATGCTTAAAATGGCTGAGGATTTAATTACTCTTATCAGAGGTTCTCAGCCCCCTCCTGACAAGAGACCCAGAGTGGAGGAAGAATCTCCCTCTTCTGATCAGGGATCCATTTTATCAGAACATTCTGATGCAGAGGAACACTCTTACTCCCCTTTTGAGGATTCGGATGCAGAACAGTCCATTCCTTCTGTATCCCCTCCTGAGGATTTTTCTTTTGGGGAAACCTTGCACACTTTGAGGGAACACTTCCATTGGGAAGGCCAAGACTTTTCAGATTCCAAGAAAAGACTTAGGGAATTTCTTTGGTTACCTCAGCACAGACCTCTGGTTATACCCCCTGTTTTGGATGTACTGGATGTTGTCTATTCGGAGGCTTGCCTTAACCCTGATTCTCTGCCTCCTGCACCAGTAAAACCTGATAGGTATTACAGAGTACCCAGCTCTCACCAATTTCTCTACAAAGGCCATAATGCTGACCCTAAAACCATTTCACAAGGCCCCAAGGGATTAAAGGCCTCCACTGCCAAGAATCCACTCCCTGCAGAAAGGGAATCCAGATCTCTAGAAAGGTGGGGTAAAAAGGTATATACCTCGGCCACCCTAGCCATGAGGGCCTTAAACTGTCAGTTTCATATGATTAAATATCAACAGTACCTGTTATCACAATTAAGGAACAAAATGTCTCAACCTGAACAACCAGATTTAAAAGAATTGCAGGATATGATGCATAGTGCGGAGCAAGTGGGTAAACACACCTTACAATGTGGTTATGATGCCCTAGAGGCTTCCAGTAGAGCGGCTGCCACAGGATCAGTCATTCACAGACATGCCTGGCTTAGGGAACAAAATTTACCTGATCATGTGAAAGCTAAACTTCTTGATGCTCCTTTACAAAAGGATGTACTATTTGGTACTAATGCTGAGGACATACTACGGAAAATGGAAGAAAAAGCCAAATCTATGCAAACTGTCAAGGCTTTCTTACAGGTCCAACCACCACGTTTTAGCAGAAATTGGCCTTCAAAAAACTGGTCCTTTCCAGCCACTGACAAGCCCCAAAGAGGTAGATACAGACGCACAAGGGGCAGAGGACAATCACAAGGATCATATAGAGGCAGACAATGGCAATCTCCAGCACCAAGAGGTGGTGAAGACAGTGCACAACAATACAGGAAGCAAACCCAATGACTCCCTCATTTCCATGCCAAGCAAGTCTCAGCTGACAGCACCTTTGGGAGGGAAACTAGCATTATTTGCAAGCAATTGGCATATTGTCACAACAGACAAATGGATACTGGACATTATAAACAGAGGCTACAAATTTCAATTTCACACTCTTTCAAAAATGAGAGGCATGCCAAATCTGCCACAAAATCAAAGGGCAGAGGCACAACTGCAAATTTCAAAGCTCCTAAACATGAGAGCTATACAAAAGGTACCTACACACCAACAAGGTCAAGGTTTTTATTCAAGACTTTTTCTGGTACCAAGAAAAGGAACCGACTGGAGACCCATTTTGGACTTATCCATCCTAAACACATTCCTACTCGTGCCAAAATTCAAGATGCTCACATTACATCAACTTCTTCCCATGCTGGGCAAGGAGTTTTGGCTGGTAACATTGGACCTCAAGGAGGCATACCTGCATGTCCCAATCAGACAAAGCTGCAGAAGATACCTCAGATTTCTTGCAGGTTCAATCCACTATCAATTCTCTGCATTGCCCTTTGGCTTATCTACTGCGCCCAGAGTATTCACAAAGTGCCTGGTATCAGTGATTGCCTACTGCAGACTTCAAGGGATACAAATTTACCCTTATCTGGACGACTGCCTGATCCAAGCGGACAGCAAATGCTGGAACATCTGGCATATGTGACACGGTTACTGCTTTCTCTGGGATATACCATCAACAAGGAGAAATCAAGACTAACACCATCTCAGAAAATAACCTTCCTGGGTGCCAACTTGGACACAAACACCCAGATGGCATATCTTACGCCAGAAAAACAAGGGCAACTATCTCAGTACTTCAAAACACTAGCAAAAAGTACCAGGCTTACTGCAAGGAAAATCCTGCAGGCTCTGGGATTCATGGCATCTTGCATTCTTCTAATCCCATGTGCAAAGCTGCATATGAGGAAACTTCAATGGTACCTAAAAAATCTATGGTCTCAACACAGTCACAGTTTGGAAGCAATTATACCAATAATTGCATGTTTGCAAAAGGAATTTCTATGGTGGGCCCAAGCATGTCAAGTAAACACAGGCCTTCCATTCTGCAAGCCTCAAGCAAAACAAGTCATAACCACAGATGCCTCAGATTACGCCTGGGGGGTGCACATGAAGGACAGGTGCATTCAGGGCAGATGGTCCCAAAAGGAAAAGCACCTTCACATCAATCAAAAAGAAATGCTAGCAGTAATAAATGCAATTACAGCTTTCAAGGACTTCCTGCATCCAGGACAACTACTGATAAGAACAGACAACACCACAGTAATGTGGTACATAAACAAACAAGGAGGAACACATTCATACCCCTTGTGCAGACTAGCCATGACTCTTTGGAACTTGGCTCTGGAAAGACAAATCGAACTTCAAGCACAGTACTTGCCAGGACTGGAAAACACACTGGCAGACACTCTAAGCAGAAATATGACAGATCCACACAAATGGAAGTTACATTTTCAGGTGTTTACAGAGATAATCCAAGCGTGGGGGAGGCCAGACATAGATCTTTTTGCCTCCCACAGGAACCATCAACTGAAAAAGTTTTGTTCAAGGACCTTTCATCCAAAGGCCTGGAAAGTGGACGCCCTTTCATTCAGTTGGACAGCATGGACAGTTTATGCATTCCCACCTCTGCCCCTTCTGCCCAAGGTGCTTTTGAAAGCAAGAACAGACAAACCGAGGATGATACTGATTGCTCCAGACTGGCCAAGGCAACACTGGTATCCACTCCTGAGGAGCCTAACACATACTCCTCCCTGGTCCCTGCCTCTAATGCCTCTCCTACTGACTCAGAACAGCTACAAAACTCTTCACAGTCAGCTGAAAACACTCAACCTCGCTGCATGGAAAATTCATTGACACCACAACAGTCCCTACTCCCCAAGGAGGTGCAGGATGTCATTTTGGAGACCAGAAGACCATCTACTAGAAAAGCTTACTCCGCAAAATGGAAGCGGTTTTGCTGTTGGAATGAGAAAAGAGGCCATGACCCTAGAAAATTGAACTTGCCTCAGGTTTTACAGTACCTAGCTGAACTGCTGAACAGTGGACTTTCATTTTCTTCCATAAAAATACATGCCTCAGCCATTTCTGCAGAATTCAACACGGATCCTCCTTTATTCTCTCACCCACTCTTACGACAGTTCCTCAGAGGGGCTAAGAATATAAGACCTCCAAGGAAGCAACCAATACCAGCCTGGGACCTTAATTACATACTAGAAAAATTAACATTGCCTCCCTTTGAACCTGCTGCCTCAGCAGATCTGCAACATTTGTCCTGGAAAACAGCTTTCCTTCTGGCCATCACTTCAGCTCGTAGGGTTTCTGAACTACAGGCCCTCATGGCGGTGTAGCCCTTCCTCATCTTCCATCAGGACAGGGTTTCCCTTCGTACCAACCCATCTTTTATGCCAAAAGTGGTATCCAGGGTAGCCTTAAATCAAGCCATACACCTACCTGCCTTTTATCCTAACCCTCAAAACAAAGGGGAGAGGCTGCTTCACACTTTAGACATCCATAGGCAGCTACGTTATTATTTGGACAGAACAAAGTCCTTCAGGAAATCAGAACAACTTCTTGTGTCCTATGCGTAGGGGCTCAAGGGAAACCAGTTACCAAACAGACCATTTCCAAGTGGATTGGCCACTGCATACGGTTTTGTTATTCCTATCATGGGAAATCTGTCCCTACTGGTATCAGATCTCACTCCACCAGGGCCACAGCCACCTCTACAGCCTTCCTCAGAGGCATTCCTACTAAGGATATTTTGGAGGCAGCCACTTGGAGTTCTGTACATACCTTCACAAAACACTACCACCTACCCTTATATTCCAGAACAAGAGCAGGCTTTGCCACTGCTGTTTTGCAGGGCATTCTGGCTCAACCCAGTTCCTCATAGTACCTACCACCCTATGCATAGCTTTGGGACTCTACCCATCTGTGATTACTGCAGCTGTATGCACGATGAACATAGTACAGTTTTGTACCTACCATAAATGTAGATGTTCGAGTGCTAATACAGCTGCAGTACAGGTTTCCTCCCTCCTTCCCCACTTGGTAAAGGCATGGGGCCTAACAACCTCTTCATACCACCTGACTGGGTTATCCTGCTATGTTTTATTTGCTTGCTTACACTGATTTTGCATTACATTGCATTGCCTGCATATGTAGATAAGCCTTATTTATGTATTGCCTTCCTTTTGGGGGCACCTGACATCTGGGGCAAGAAAGACTGAAGAACATGGCGTCGGCTGTGTCTTATATACTCTGGCCTTACTGACGTCAGAAGAGTAAGCGACGACAACCGACGCCGGACCAAGACTTTGGAATTCGGCCTACCGAGGGACCGCCTGACGGCTGAAAACCCATCTGTGATTACTGCAGCTGTATTAGCACTCGAACATCTACATTTATGGTAGGTACAAAACTGTACTTTCACTCTCAACCTCCAAAAACCCAGCATCATCGCCTCAGAGAGTATAATTTTTTTGGCTTTCTCTTAGACACTAACCTGCAGAGGTCCTTCCTTTCAACAAACAATGTGGAAGCACAAACATATTTAGTACAGCTAGGAGTGCAGAAAAAATGTCAGCCAGAGAGTGCTTCAGGGATCCAGGATGTATGACTTTCACTATACTGATGACCCCACAAATCTCCACTAATACGTCAGCAGTCCTCCTGAAAGTAACACTTCAGTCACTCCATTAAATGATATGCACATTATCATCTTTTGCCAGGAAACTGGAATGGTGGGCCAAGCAGTGCAGTTTGAAAATGGGGGGGCATTTACTTATTGACCACCCATTCTGACCTGTCCTGAGGGCATCCAAGCAGGACTTTGAAGTGTAGGGAGTATGGAATAGTGAGCAAAGGATGAAGCATAGGAATGTTAAAGAAATCATGGCCTTGATTCGGGTTATCAAAGTTTTCAGTCTGATATGTGTTGAGGGGCCCCCTGCATGTAGTAACCCTTTTGACCCAGGCAGCACTGGTTCTCCTCCCTTCATAGAGATTTCTAGGAAGGATACCAATTGTTTCCTACAATGTTGGACCTACTAACACAGAAAAAAGGGTCCCTTAATAACACCAACCTGGAGATGTTATGGCTTACAATGTGGATGATCTTATCCAACAGTCTTTTAGGCACCAGTATACTGTGGACATTCTGATTTTCTGGTAGGCATGAAAGCCTACCAATGGAAAGTCTTACCTGTCCAGTTGGAGAAGTTCTCATGCTGGTGCCAGACAGGAAGGTAGTAACCCAGGTCATCAGCACCAATATCTCTGATCCTTCAGTACTTATATGAGATTGTCAGATTAGGCTTGGCTTGCACAGTTATGTTCATTTTTCTGTTGCTTCAGTCTGTTTGTTATTGGCTCTGACAGTGAAACAATTCCTTAAAAGATTACTACACTGAGATCCCCAGGGACATAAATTGCACACTTTTGGAGTCTAAATTATATCCAGTGGGGGGGGGGGTGATCAAGCCCTCTTTGAGCCAGCAGAAAAAAGAGGGAGGCTGTGTCTAAACAAACTATACTTAAATGGCACAATATATGGATATTTGTGTTATTAATCACAGGTAAATACCTGGTATACATAAGTTAAGGCTGTAACAGGGGCACAGGCATAGCCATGATCTTTCTTAAGGTTAACAATTATGCCATTTTGGAACCAACCATTTGGACAGCTGTTTGCATCTTTTTCTAAACATTACAGATTTGCCACTGATTCATGGGCTAAAACTACATTTATTACAGCCATCCTACATGGCACAGTGCAACCCAGACACACTTTTTAGGCCACCTTCCTTTCATTTAGGAATCTGTCCAGAAGTCAAGAATACCATAATTGTGTAGGAACTTACCATAATAGTGGATTTTCGAACAGATCAGTGTTGCAGTACCATGTCCCTCCCACCATCTCATCTGGTTTGTTCTTTTCTCTTTGACTATATTCATACTAGAGAGGGCTTCTTATACTCAAGCTTCCATTATCCTTCCTACTTGTCTGAGTAGCTATGTGGGGAGGCATGCCACATCTCCTCCCATTTTATGAGCATGTTAGAACTTTCTTTACCTGCCCTGACACTCCCAATGTATCTACCCTTGGCTATACTGTTCCTTGCAAGAATTTTGTTCTCCCCTTCTGACAAGAAGGTTCTAAGATGGGGAGATGTATGCTGGCTTATTACTGGGAGTGATGTGATGCCCCAGGTGGACAGCATATGCTATTTTATTTTTCCTTTGTTAATTGAGAAAGTATGAGTGAGCCAATGACCCATTTTCAGCTGAGGCCTGGGAAGAAAATCTCCACAACAGATTCAAAAATATTTCAACAGTAGTAGATGAGTAATTATATACAAGGAGAGAAAAGCCCTGTAGCAGATTAAATATTCTACAATGTGTTGGGGAGAAAAGCTCCACAAAACACACAAACATTTTACAATGGCTGATAAGTAGTTATGTACAAGGGGAGAAAATCTTCACAACTGATGGCAATATTCTGTAAATGTATTTCAAAGATAAATTGTGGTCAAGAATGCAATATATCATACAAGTAGCAAGAACACTTTGTAGAAGTGGATAGCCTGTATCAAGTAAACTAATATATAGTTATTCAAAATATTGACTGATTCTGATAGTATATACTGAAGTGAGAAATCCTAGATTATTTTGCAGCAAAAATAGAGTGATAGACTGAGATGAGGAGGAATAATATGTATGTTGGAAAATTATGAGCATGGAGATTATTATTAGATAGATGAAAATGTTAAGGAGGGACACAAGAGGAAATAAGTAGCAGTAATAGTTGGCTGAAAATGCAGAAGGGATATTCTTTGGGAGAAGGGCTTCCTAGCTGTAGAAGTCAGGTCAGACATATGGGAACATCTGTGGCTAAATCCCAATAGTCAAGACTACTGCAACAGTGATCTGCTCAAACGTCAACTATTATGTTTTGTTTTGTTTCTACACAATTGTACTGTCACAACAACCAAGTTGTAGATCTTTTGTTTGCCATACAGTTCACTACATGTGGCAATTGCTTCTGGCTGAAATGCTGAGTAAACAGTCACGTTTAGTGATTTTTATGACATTAGAAGTAAAAAAAAAAGACATTTTATACCTCTGACATATTAATGTTTAAGGAAAAAACTGCTGACTGAAATTCATCAGTTGCTGCCTGGCCTTTTGTGTTCATATTAGATGCAGTGTACTTTGCACAGTGATATAAGATCAGTCTTACAAAGTTTGCTCATTCTTTCCTAATCACATTCTACCTCAACCAGGTACACTAGTTTCTCCCTACTACCCAAAACATTTTGGTTCATCAGGTATATAAATTTAGTATACATCATATTGGCTATAGGTAGCATCCCTTTAAAAGTGAATTGCATTTGGAAAATTCTCATAAAACAATACTCAGACGTGTATATATTAGATAATTAGGCAGTAATTTGCACTTAGTGCTGTATAAAGGGAGGTACCCTGCAAAGTGCAAATCAGGAAGTGAAATAGTGTTTCAGAGGTTCAAAAAGGGGTAAGTAACTGTTCACCTGGAGGTATAGTGCTTGGCAGCCCAGGTGAGGACTGTGTGTGTGGTTCAAATGTCTGCTGTACAAAGCTAGAATCTGGGTCTGGGTGAGGCCTACAGCTGAGGATTTTCTAAAAACAGTCTAGGTGGTGTAAGAACAGTACAAGAGTATATATACGGTGAAGAGAACTCTGAGGTGATGTTCTGTTTATCTGAACTAAAAGCCAAGTGAGCTGATATTTTACTTTTCCTTGTAGAGTGACAAAAAAAAAAAAACGTTTTTAATGTCAACTGCTTCGAGTTTCCTTAGATTTACTTTGGAAAATGAAGGCAGTTGGCCAAGCTTTAATCATATTCTGCTCCGAACTATGTCTCTGCTGCCAAGTGTATATTCTATTGAGCTAGTATCTCGCTGATGAGCTGGCCAGAGAGGCTTCAGCTGTATGTGTTGTGGTTGTTTCTTGCTGTTTTCTGCCATGTTTCTAAGTCTTCGTTATGAAGGAATTGTTAAAAACACTTGTGCAGTTTAGGTTAGTACAAAACTGTAAAAGCAGTTTGTTGGACTAATGAATTTAATTGCCACCCCCAGAAATGTGTCTGCCAATAAAAAATGAGCAGAGTATGACATGAAATCCTACCCAGTGGCTTTGGAGTGATATCTCCCCTGATAAAACTGCAAATCAGAATGGGTGAAAATCAAGTAATCCAGTTGGGAGGAGAGGCATTAAAGACATGCATGTGCATGGAGAGAACTGATTACACGGACTGTGACAAACTTAAGGAAGAACTTTCTAGGGCTGTAGTAACCTCCGGTGTACAAGCCGTACAGTTTAAGAATTGGACTTTTATGGGGACAAACTGTAAGATCATGGATGCGTAACTTAAATACATATTTTTAAAGCTGTGGTTAGAACTTGCTAGCAAGAGCAAAGGGAAAGGCTTAGAAATTCTATCACTAAAAAGATTTAGAAGAGCTTTACGTATTAATATCCACACAGTGGACATTAAAAAGCTTGAAACTTAAATGTATTATTAATAAGCATTCTGTTAAACAATGACGTGTGTGCTTCTAAGTATAAAACTGTAGTAATAAATGTGACATCTTCCATCAAAAAAAAAAAAAAAATAGTTTAACTTGTTTCAAATGTGGTGGTCCACTGCTAAAATCTGTTCCAGTAATACTGGAAAGAACAAGTAGTAGAAATGTGAGAAATGAAATACATGTTACAATTATGATTGTTGCTATGGAGTGCAACAAGACTGCAGAAAATATTATGTTGTGTTGCAAGTAAACTGATGTACTGTATGTCTTAAATGAAAAGTTTTACAAGCCTTGCAAGATTATGGTATGCATTCATAAGATTAGTAACAAGTAAAAAGTGGAGATAGTCAGGGCCAGCCTTAGCTGATATGGTGCCCGAGGCAAAGTAGTGCCCCTTAAGCCCCACCCACACAATGCTCATGAAACAACACTATGAGCCACGCCCAAAGGTAGGCCAATACCCAAGAAATTCAATCCAGTCATTTCCTTCAATTATTTAAATGTACAGAAGAAAAGATATTTTGTAATGTAGTTTAAACTGCAAGTGAAGATGGAAATTTCTTTTAGTAAGGCTGCTTTATCTGCTGCTCCTTCTCACACACTTTACTCTAAAAGTCATGTCCTCAGAAAATAGAAACCCATGTACCTTGTTCCAAAGGGTTGCTTAATTTAATCTAAACATAGGCGAGTGAGCCTTACAGCTCAGTGAAAGTAGAATTGTAACCTGTCCCCTCCTTGGGTACAGTAGCTTAAGCTAGAATATCACACGCAGAAAGCCATTTGCTTAACAAACAGTACAGTCTCACATTTAAAACAGACTTAGCATGAACAGTAAACTTCTTTGCCACTGAAACGACATAAAAACCCACATTTATAGAAAATGCATCTGGCCAGTGGAGGATTAAGTTTACTTTTGGAATGTTTTTAAAACAGACTCCTTGCACACATTTTTAGGGCCATGCATACATTTATTTGTTCTTTGATTCACCTTCCTGATTGCATTAAATTGCATTCCTTATATAATATAGCACCACTTTGTAGAATGTGTTTTAAATTTGTAGTTTTAAACATTCTTTTAATAAGCAATGAAACAAAATGTATAAACCAATAATGACAAACTACACATTTCAGAAAATTCCAACCATAAATAGCCACTCGGACTTCTGTCATAACAATCTACTAATATCACTCACTACACACAATCTCTGCAGAAGAGAAATCGTCTGAACAATTCCACATTAAAGAGATCTATAACTAATGAAGATGTTTCCTCCAGCAAACAACTTTACATCTTAGGGCAGGATTCACGAAGCCTCCGTGTAAGAGTTACAAGGCTTACACGGAGGCTGCAGTTAAATGGTGTGACGTCAGCATGTCATGCATATGCATGAGGGCATGCTGAATCACACCTAAGGCTTACACGCTCCGTGGAAGACAGTAGGGGGCGTGTCCGTAGGCCGAGCCCTGCAAACAGACACTCCCCCAGAAGAGTAAAAGTCCCGAAAGTAAACCCCCACGACAGAGTCCATGGAAATGTGAATAAACACAACACAACACATGCCCCCACAGACTATGAACATAAAATATATAAATGAACATGTTATATATTTTTTTAAATTTTAAAGATGTTTGCCCGTGAGTGCTTCGTTTGCTGGCGTGCCGTTAGTCACAGTTAGCAGTCAGTGGAAAAGCATATAAGAACTAAATATGCAAAGTAAGCCAAAAAGCAATAGCGTAGCGGTAGAGACGTCGGCTGAAGAGCAGGCGGTCATGGTTCGAGCCCCCACAACATCAATTTTCATCTTTAGTGAAATAAGCACGAAACAAGTCCCTGACATATATGTACACATATAAAATTATATTTTATGTAAAATGTAATGAAATGGGCCATTTATTTTGAAGAAATGTGAGATAACAAAATAATAAAAAATGCCAGATATGCCTATAGCTGAGCTACGGTTTAACAAGTTGAGTGCATCTGCCCATAGGTGAGCAGTGGTTTAACAGGTGTAAAATGAGTGCCCGAAGGTGAGCAGTGGTTTAACAGGTGCAAAATGAGTGCCCGTAGGTGAGCAGTGGTTTAACATGCTGAAACTGTGTGCCCCTAGCTGAGCTGAGCATAATATGCGTGCTGACAGCCAAATGAAGCATAAACCTGCGTACCCCATTTGCGCGGAGCTGCGCACCGCGCCAACAAGGTAACCAACGGGCAACGTTGAGCAAGCTGTAACAAAACCGCCTTTACACAGACACACCTCCTAGCCTGTGTAGACAGTCATAAAATATAAAAAGCAGTGGCCAGGTTCGAACCCAGGATACCATGCACCATAGTCAAGGTACTGAACCACTAAGCCATGACAGCTGTACTTAGAAACGCAGTAATAGCAAATATATAGGAATGAATAGAAAGAGGAGCATGACAAAACAGGTTTTGTGAAGCTGATACAATTCCAAAATGGCCAATCACAGATAAGTGCGGGAAAAACGGCATATATAAGCCCCATAGGTGGGAATACACAGCATAACCGATTGTAGAACCAACTTGCAGCCAGAATGTGAGGTGTAGGTGAGGGTAGTTGCTTTCGAGCACAGAGGTGGGGCGTTGAGGAGTCCAAATATATGGTTTGGCTCCTTGTCCACAATCATGAGGCCCAACTCATGCAGGGCCAGGTCCTGTGGGGAGCATATAGGGCTGAGGCGTGGGACCGGTTGGCTCATGATCTTACCAGTGCCACAGGGATACCAAGGACTGGTGAGCAGGTCCGTCACCACCATGCGGACCTGAAGAGACGGAAGCAGGACCAACTGAACCGTTGGATCCAGGAGGCCCGGCAAATGCCCAACACCCCACTGCTGAGTAAGTTACATCTAATTATTTATGTAAGAAATTAACCTAGCTGATATTATGGAGATGTGTATTCCAATATTACTTTATTTATATTACAGCTGCAGGTGTCCGTTCTGCGAACCGTAGAGCCTATGGCGATAGGCTGGTGCGGTTGCGCCACCAGGCAGGTCAGTAATCCTCTCCCTGTAACTGTAAATAAATATAAAAGTATGACAGTTAGCAAAAGAGTGCAGTGTAGTCACTAAGTAATAAAATGTGCAAGTAACAGTGTAAGAGGGTTTGCAAGTATTGCTTGATTACAAAAGTGTGATGCAGTCTGTAATCCAAACAGAGAAATGAAAAAGTCTGAAATAAAGTCTGAAATAAAGATGTCCCACCTGTAATATAATAGTACAAAACCTGCAGCAGGCTGAAAAGTACAGCTGCAGAAGCTGAGTAAAACACATGTGTGAAATATATCCCTGTTGAAATACAGAAACATGACAGAAGTGAGACTGTTGGAAAGGATTGTAATAACTACAGGTAAAACATGTCAATAAAGCCTAGAATTAAGTACCATCCTGAATTGTAAAAATAAAACAAGTGAGAGAGCGTGAGAAAGAGTTATGAATCCACCAATAACGTAGTAATAACTCCTGAATAAAGTATACTGCAGTCAGTACAGAATGAAATTAATGTGACAAGCAGAACCAAACTGTGAAATGTGTTCAAAATGTTCCTGCAGCTGGAATGTATATCCCAAAATCTGGATATGTTGCTCTCAGTCTGCCATATGCAGATAGTATGGTTGTCTGAAATACCAAACATCCACAGTTGTCTATAGCTATATAAAGCAAATGTAGCAGGATGATGTAGACGAACAGAGCCAGATATGAATGTGTATGAATAAAAATGAAAATGTATATTGATGTAGCAGTAACATTCCTATCACCAACTTGAAGTAGTTATCACATAGGAAACTGTAGGTAGAACTGTAGTGTGTATATATCTGCAGCTATTAGA
This sequence comes from Protopterus annectens, assembly GCF_019279795.1. Taxonomy (NCBI): domain Eukaryota; kingdom Metazoa; phylum Chordata; order Ceratodontiformes; family Protopteridae; genus Protopterus; species Protopterus annectens. The sequence goes on from NC_056744.1 coordinate 11,213,160, forward strand.
AATGTACAGCATATGTATTGGTATTTGAAGGTGTTAATTAAATTTTATTCACCCTACCCTATAACCACATATAATCCATTCCACGTGAAATTGGTATGTGCAATCACAATTAACACCCCTGGACATTTGTCCTGTTGGGTCATACATATTTGCATGTACGTTGATGCATCTGCCCTGTTCATACATCCAAACCTGATGGCCTGTTGCCATCAATCAACCCTGCATGTTGTTGGACTGTGTATTGCTGTTTAAATTATGCATGTGTTATGCTTGCTGTTCAGTGGTTTGAATATCTGGGTGTTTGGTTAATGGGAATACTAATGCATGCTGTTACAACTAATTGTGAATGGTATTGTATGTTACTAACCCAAACTGTCATGACATAATGCAAAACATAGGACGACAGGGAAGGCGGGTTCCAGCGGACCCACCTCTCCCACCTCAGCTGGCGAGTGCACCTGGCAGTAGTGCCCAGTCCGGACCCTCCTTCGGTGACCCTGTGCCACCTGCAGGTGGAAGCGCTGCAGGGGATAGGGCTCATCCCCCCTCTGCAAGTGTGGCCAGAGGAGAACAACCACTCACCCTCCGTAGCGTCCGGACTGTGGTGCATAGGGAGATCCAGGAAGCTGTTCTTGGGCCCCTATGCCAGCTTGAGGCACAGGTGGCACAACTAACGGGTGTGCCTGCTGCCCGGCCTACACAGCCCCCAGCACAGCCCCATCCTGGGCAGTGAAGGCACAGTGGCAACTGCCCATGGGTGGGGATATCAGTTCCACGGTTGCCATCTGTGGGCTCATGGGCTCTAGATATCCAAACATCCATCCCCGTCAATTGTGTAACCCCCCCATGTGTCATACACCGCCCCTGTATGCGTCTTGTTTGTCTTGTCTGTTGACCTACCCAACCTATCTCCCCAGCTATACCGACTTCCTTTACCTGACATACCACTCTCACCTGAAAAAAAAAAAAAAGGGCACTCTGTACCCACAAAAAGAATTACACCCCATACATAGCTGCCCATTTCGCACACATGTCTGCTGGACATGGAAACTGTCAATTACAATTGGCTGTACAACAAGTATTATTCTTGTCCTCACACCTCTCTCAGGGGTGGAAGGTTTCAAATGTCACACCAAATTACAAACATATGCACAGCTGTTGCTGATGAAGAAATGGGCAGCTATGGGCCTTACCTACATCCCTCCTGCAAAACCCGAGCTTGTTTCCCTACTGTCTTACCCTCTTTGTGACCCCTTTTTCACCACTTTCCTGTCTCCCCATTTTTATTTCTTTCAAAGAAAATAGTGCGGGTGTGCGCAAGAGTAAGCACTTTTAAGCGGTTGTAAGCAGGTGTGTGCGGAGCTGAACGCCAGTGCGCATGCGGGAGCTCCGCGCAAACCAGCGCTAACCCGGTTACAACTGCTTAAAAGTGCCTTAGTCACTCTGAATGACAAGTCCTGTTGTCTGCTCAAAAGCAAAATAAAATCCCACTGTCAGTCCCGAACCCAGGACCTTGGAACAGTAGTTTGCATGACTTACCACTAAGCCATGACTGTTATATGAGAACATTGTGCTACAATAAATATATCATGTAATAGTAGGAATGAATGTAAAGGGACTATAGGATGTGTAGTACACAAAGCATGTCATGTATATTTACTGTCAAATGTAGTGGATTTCTAGAATAGTAGTGTGTGAACAGAAACAACCATGCTAGTTGGTAGCTAGTAGGTAATAATGTCACTGTAGCACCTTGCAAGCCACACACATACTCACAGCAGGATAATCACTCACTGCCCATACCCCACAACCTCTTACAGGAACACATCCAGACCAAGTAATAAAAAATGTGGAGCAAAGGGCCAAAAACAGGGACACATTCCAAATAATGCTACAACAAACTTAGACAGTTCAGAGAGTAACAGGTTCTGCATTTTGTTGGATGTTTGGAAGGGTATGAAGTCTGAAACTTAAATGTTTGTCACTATAGTCTGACTTGAGCCCAGAGTGATTTGCCAGAAAGAGCTGTTCATGAGATATTGATCAAAATATGAGGCAAAAATGTGGACAACCTGCAAATATCTGTACACTTGAGAGGTCTGACACTGCCATATTTGAATAGTTAAGAGCCTAGACATAGCAACAGTGACTGAGTTACAGGGATGCCCCACAGACTCCCTGTGAAATGTACAAACAGTAGGCAGAAAGGTGTTACAACACATGCAATGGTAACTATGAAGTACTGAAAGTATGCATCACTTGCACGGCAGAAATAGTGTAGTAATACATATGCTCATGCTATCCCACAGTTACAACTGCAGAATACCAGACAATTTAATGGGTGTACCCCACTGATATGTACCATTTCATGAGGCAGATAAAAGATGCACCTGAGAGTCTCTGGGGCCTGCTCAGCAGCATACTCAAATACCCTAATAGATGTCAAGGCCCACACCATGGCCAGACCACACTGCATGCAGTAACACCCTAGCAGATATAGCAAGCATTCCAAGGTGTGAATGTACATGGAAAATAGGAAAGCCACAGCAACACACTACAGTCAAGACACCTAGCAGGCATACAAGTAGTGAATGTAAAGGGCAAATATTGAAGCCATAGCAACAAAGTGCAAGAGCCACTGCTATACACCAGTTACACCACATGTCCCACAGGAAAGCACACACACCCACATTAACAGTAGTAGTAGTTGTAGGTGTCAGTGTACATACACACTTAGTACAGGAAACTGGAGAAATGAATGGAGAAATGTTAATCTACAACACAGCCGGAAATATGACAGAGATACTAACCTTTACACTCACAGAACAGTGTCCACAGCATACCAGCATGGTCCCTGCCCTTAAAATCTGAAAGGGCTACGCCTATCTCACATACCTTTTTATAGCACTGTCCTGAAATCACAGTGAGAACTGCAATCAGTACACAACTGGCTGCATGCAATTAGCAAATGCTGGCTAACAATTGGTGCAGAGGCCATCACATGGACATATGCAGATACCTACAAAAGCATGCTGTACTCCCAGTCCACACATGCAATACTTTCATTGCACCCTGTGGATGTAGGAAGAGACAGAGAGAGAGAGAGAGACAGAGAAAAAAAAATAAGCATACACAAACAAAACCGGTCAGCAACAACTACTGGAAAGCTGACAACTGGCAAGTGGAGCAGCAGGACACGAAACCAGACGGCAACACAAGCAGCTGTGACAAACACAGGTAATGTAAAGTAATACTATAAAAGTCTACATACTGTGAACCCTCCATATGTGTCATTGATCTGTATCCATATGTATATGAAGATGTGCAAAGGGCAGGGGACATACAGCAACTATCAGTGAAGGCTGTACATACATATGTATGTGAGAGCATCTATGTGCACATATCAATGTAGGTTGAATGTAGGTTGTAGTGCAATGTACAAAGTAGGTTTCACAGTTATGTATGTTTAGCAGTATGTTAGTGTGTGTATACAGTTTTGTAAACAAACATGTTGATATACCTATCTATCATATGGATACGTATGTATGTCAATATATGTATGCATGTATACACATATATATATATATATACATATAATATGCATATATGTATACATACATAGAGAGGGATGTAGGAATACATAGACAGATGTAGATAGAATATGTACAAACATATATATGTAATACACACATACAGATATAGATATATGTAGATACATATACATAGACAGACAGATCTGACTATCTACAGGTATGACTGTATATGACGATCTCACACTCCCCCTGTCCCACCCCCTCTGTCACTCTCACCCCCTCTCTGTCACACACACCCCTCTCTCCATATCTATAGCAATATATGTACATCAATATATATATATATATATGTGTGTATATGTATACATATATATATATATATATATATATATATATATATATATATATATATATCTATAATATATATATATATATATATATATATATATATATATATATATATATATATATATATACATATATATATATAGAGAGAGAGAGAGATGTATATATATTCTGAGTGAGGCACATGTGTACAGATGTATTGCAACAGGTGCCTGGTGACAAAGGCATGGAGTGAACACCAGTGTCGAAACTGGAGTACCATACCCCATTTCAAATCGCCTACACCAGTAACCACCAGATATGTGATTGGCTGCCCACCACTGCATGTGTCTGGGGTGAACAGGGTCATAAATGTGTACAATAGTCCCCCCAATGATATTCACAGTGGCACACTATTCCTGGAATACCTGCACATGGTATGTGTCAGCAGACATGGTGTGTCAGCTATGGACATGTAGGTCAGTGTACCCCTCCACACCACACAATGGCTGCCACGGTATGTACCTCACATGACAGCTACAGATATGGAGAAGGACACAGTGACATATACAACACTGTGACAATGCACTCAAACACATTATCAATGCACAGTGACTGACAACACCACAGAGTACACACATACTACCCGCATAGAGGTTACCACTCCTGGATTTACATACTTAAGTCACACCCATGACAGATGTCCAACAACCATAGTAACACCTCACACCGTCCACAACCTAAATGACTGCTGTGTGTCGTCCATGACACTGCAATAGAGAGCACATGGTGGAGGTACAGGTTCCTACCCACAGATAAGACATACCCTGCAATAAACCACACAGCGTTAAGAAGCAAGACTCCCCATGAGTACATTTCACACATACCCCTGCTGAATGTTAGTCAGATAGGTAATATGCCATATGAGTCACCCTGTGTAACTGTTTGACAGCAGCAGGTACCATCACATCACGTGTCACAATGGTCAGGGTAGCAGAACAGTATGCTGTTGTATTCCCAGGGGCAATAGCATATTGTATTGTATTGTATTGTAATGTATTGTATTGTGTTGTATTGTATTGGTATGTAGAGGTGCCTCCTTCGTGGAGTGGAACCACTGCTGCTGTGCGCCAGTGTACAGGTACATATCCTGTAGTCAGGCTAGTGTTACATAGCACTTCTATATGTGTGTTTAGCTCCTCTTGGAGTTCATGTAGCATGCAACCGGGGATACCATCAGGTCCCATTCATGTGTATTCTGCTTTTCTGAGGGCGGCTCTCACCTGGACATCTGTGATGACAGGGAGGTTACAGTCAGCTGGGATAAGTATGTCTTATTTTGGGGAGAGGGAGTAAACCTGCACTGAACCTGTCTGCCACAATGTTGCCAATATCTGTGGGTTCAGTGAATTATTTGTTGTTGTGTACTAACTATGAGCATATTGGAGGGTTTCTGACCAGGTTGCTAACATAACTGAAGAAGGCCTTGTGGTTATCTGTAGTGTCCCTGTTGATTTCCCTCTCAAAGTTGCCCATGGATGTTTGTATGAGAGAAAATAGCTCCTTACTAGTGCTGATCAGACATGCCTTCCCTTTATGGAATTATGCTCTGTCTTGCAGTAGCTTCCATCTTTTGTTATACAATCTGTCTATGGCTGGGGTCCACCAGACAGGATGCTGTCCCTTTGTGGAGAGTGTCTTGGTCTTATATGGGATTGCATGATCCATGCATTCTTGGAGATGTCCGTAGAAATAATTTGTGAAGGGGTCAGCATTGTGGGTTGTGTCTTCCACTGGCCCAGTGGGCTGAAAGGATACCATGTCACTGTTACAAAGTGTAAAGTTTGCATTTGAAATGTTATTCACTGTAGTCGTTTATGCTGGTGGTGGAGGTGGGATATGTATATCCAGGGCAATTAGTTAGTGGTCAGCTCACAGTAGTTGATGATGTACCCCATACAGTACCTCGATACAAACCCCCAGAGTGAGGAGGTGCTTTGGACCTGAATCAGTGTTCTGACTGCTGGGGTTTGGTAGTATGTCATATGGAGTGTGCCAGGTACTGTTGCACAGTTGTTGGCTGAGCACTGATACCTGGCCATTTACATGTGTATCCACCAATAGACAGACAGATGCTATATATGTGAGATATGTTGTATCACAACAGTCGAGTAGCACGTGTAGTATGTGTGCCAAATTCTGCTGACATATTTTGCTGATATCATGTTATTTCCTTTTTCAGGACCATGGCTCACCAGCGCAATCCAGCTTACTCTGCAGCTGAGGATGAGGAGATACACCAGAGCCTGGTGCGGGATTATGCAATACTGTTTTCCCGCACCAGCCAGAATCAGCAGGAGAGGGCTGCATTGTGGCAAGACCTGGTCCGTCGGGTAAATGACATAGGCATGCATAATAGGACATATGAGCAGGTACGACATCACTGCAGTGATTTAATCAGAAATGTCCGTCAGCATGCATCGGATATCCACAGGCAACAGGTTGCCACAGGTGGTGGGGTGGCTACACATCCCCCACTCACCAGACTGGAGGGACTACTCATAAGTGTTGTGGCTCCAGCCCGCCAACAACAACAACAGCAGCAGACATGCATTATGATGGAGGCTGGAGCCACGCAGCAGCAAGACTACGAGCGTGCAGGTAATATGCCATATGTATAGTTGACTGTTGTGTACACTGGTAGTTAATGCATGTGTGAGGTGTGTCCTTGGTTTGTAGCTGTCATCATAGTATTTAATGTGCAAGTGTGATATTCTCAATATCAGCAGCTGACCTGTGAAAGGTGACTGTTGTACTACTGACCTGTATCATACTCAGTAACAATGGCACAGTTGTGCCCACTGACATTAATTTCCTCACTTCTGCAGGTCCCTCCGGTGTAACAGCAATGCAGCCTATCCATGCTGGTGAGTGTGTATTAACAATACCTTTAATAGTCTTGATAGTAATAGTAATATTAGGCTCACTGAGTAGTGCTCTGTGTATGCATGCAGGTGTGTCTGTGTCTGTGTGTTGATATCTCGCATACTGAGTAGTGTGTAAGTGTGAAACTGTGTGCAACTGTGTGCATGTGTGCACATGTGCACGTGTGCATGTGTGCATGTGTGCACCTGTGCACGTGTGCACCTGTGCATGTGTGCACGTGTGCATGTGTGCACATGTGCACATGTGCACCTGTGCACATGTGCACGTGTGCACCTGTGCATGTGTGCATGTGTGCACCTGTGCATGTGTGCATGTGTGCACCTGTGCATGTGTGCACGTGTGCATATGTGCACCTGTGCATGTGTGCACGTGTGCACGTGTGCATGTGTGCATCTGTGCATGTGTGCATCACTGGTAATATTGTGTAGACATTGTAAACTGTGTTTCCTGTTTCCCTCCCACAGGTTCTGGTGCTGCTCTGGTGTCATGCAGCAGGGAACCTGAATCAGGTGCCATGGGTACTGATAATGATGACATCTGTGTAATGGCACAGGAAGGTATGCCAGGGTCCGTCACTGGTCAGCCAATTGACAGTACACAGCTGTCAACCCCATCAATGCGCACAGTTATCCTGCCAATACACCCTTTGTCACCAATGTCCCTAGGTGATGGACAGGATACAGTGGGCATTGACCAGGGTAATGTGGTATCTGTGGCACATGCTTCCCCACACAGCAGCCATGGGCATGGCCCTGAGATGGTACCACACAGACAGTTGTCCAGGGGTTCTCATGGGAGCATCCGTGGGCGTACTGCCCCTGTCAGACGTGCCCACAGAGGTCTTACAACCTCAGCTATGTTTTGGGCTGTCATGCAGGCACAGTCACGTATGGAACGGTACACCAGACAGGGTCTGAGGGAGCTGACAGCATGTCGCACAGCCATGACTGACAGTATGCGTGACATTGCAGCTGCCATCCGTAATTTCACCGATGTCATAGACAGACGTTGTGGGGACATATTAGACAGGTTCCACAACTACATGTCCATGAGCCAGGGCAATGGTGGATGGTTGAGGCATCAACGTGGGCGTATGCCAGCAACAGCAGCAGCTGGCAGTTGTCGCGGACGACAACAGGGCCGCGGCCGCCCCCATAGTGCCAGCAGCAGCCCCAGCAATGCTGGGTCTGTGCTGTCATCAGACCGCCCCAGGGGACCACGTGCACGTGGCTCTGGACAGGCCCGACAGGGATCTGTGTCCAGTCAATGAACAACTGCTTCTGATGACAGTACCCAGTCTGGATTGGTACTGGATACGGTCCATAGCACCCCTGCAAGGCACAGGTACCATGTCCATGGCCGCAGACACTGATCTGTATGACCTGGCAGGTACAGTCTGTGGCTGTCCACAAACACCAGTATATGGCAGCCATGAGGTGAAACTGTGTGCATCCATACACACATGCGAATTGACAACACCTAGGGCTACCGCATACATGCACACACTGCATCAACATTGCCCCACCTTGTACTGCTGTCCCTCACCAACACACATACACATACATGTCAATTGGTGGTATTGGTGGCTGACTCAGGCATACCAAGTCCACACCCTGTGCATATGATGAAACTGTGCCACCTCCTGCAATCTGTAACATCAGTGCACGTACAGGTTAACATGTTGCTGATGCACAGGGTGACTACATAGACATGTAGTAATAGTATCATGTTGTTAACAGTACTGTGTGCTGATATAATTCTGGGTATATCCCAGCATGCCTGATGCAGTAAGGGCATGATTGTCTTGTACTGTTGTCTACACCCATGGTAAGTACCATAGTGTATCATCTGCACATGTTGGCATACTGGTGGTAAGGATGTCAGCAGAAGGCCACATACATAGGTAGCACAGGGGATAAGGTAATGAAAGTATTTATACGCAATGATGGACATGTAAACTGCAAGTGGCATGTTGCCCACACTGGACTCTGCAATGCGGATGTTTGAGGATGTTGATATGTGTGCAGTACTACACGACTGGTACAGGACACACAAGAGCACCCTAGCACTGCAAGCTCACATCTCATACCATGCTAGACAGCCCCAACACACAAAACTAACTGTCACAGGAGGGAGTGTCCCCATACATGTCAGGGATACTGTGGTGGCAGGCCAGGTAGCATACATCCTACTAAGTATGGAACCACTGAATGAAGGCTCAGTGTCTGTTATTTGACATGTGTATTACTGCAGGTATGAGCACCTGGGTTTCCATCCAGTTATTGTACATCCTGATGGTACATGGTCTGTACACTTGTGTGCGCTGAGACTGGACCCTAGCCATCTGACCTGTGTATTTCCATGTACATGTGTATAGTGCCTGCATATTTGCACTGTTACCTACTGGAAGTGGTACAGCTTGTTTGTTGTACAATGGACTACATGCAGCCCTGCTTACTGTAGCTTTGTTTGCATGCATGTTTGCTTGCAGTTACCCTGGAACACTGATCCCACCTGCAATGCAGAGTTACAGAGCTTCTGTGGACTCCTAGTGACATCTGCATAGCTTACTATATGTATGTCCATGTCTCACTTGACAGAACGTCACTGTTTGTCCTGTTCACATGTACGTTGCCTGTGACATACTGCATATGACTTACCTGGCATTTGTCCATGTGAGCAGTCATATATGCCAGTGCTAACTAATCACAGGCACTACACCCTCACATACTCACCTTCTGTTGAACCACCTGCTTCGCTAGGGACGGCTTGCACCTATCACCCCTGGGCTTTCGGATATTGGCAAAGGCTCTTGCTACCCTCATAGTGCCTTTTTTAGGCAAGGCTCAAAAGACAAACCCACCTACATAGGTATCACAAGGGATAAGAAACTAAGAGTAATGCTACTCAACGCCAGAAGTCTAAACCTCAAGATGCACGCACTCGAAACTCTCCTTAGCATGGAGAACATCGATATCTGTGCAGTAACAGAGACCTAGTTCAGGGCTCCCGAGAGCACACCAGCACTACCAGGTTATACCTCATACCATGCTTTTCGGCCCCAAAACATGGACCGAACCACAAAAGGAGGGTGAGTATCGATATTCATCAAAGATACCCACACCTCCAGGTTGGTGGCAAAGCACGAAGCATCAGAGACTATCCATGTGCAACTAACAGTGGGTAAAACTGCCTTCCAGTTTATAGCCTGCTACAGACCACCCTCCCAAACCCAGGAACCCCACACGGCCTTCCTGAGAACACTGGAAAATATGAAGGGCTCTCCAAACACCATTATATTGGGCGACTTCAACTACACAAACATAGACTGGGAGCATTACTCTAGCTCCAACACCCTAGCCCAAAGGTTCCTAGACTTTATAAACTCAAATGTTATGGAACAACTTGTTACCATTCCCACAAGAGGGGAATACATACTGGACCTGATCATCACCAACATGGGGACTCTATGCTCCAGACCAGAAGTGTATCCCTCACTGGTAAGATCAGACCATAAACTAATCTCACTGGATATTCACATCCCGACCCCACCCCCTGCACAGAAAACCACGGTGAAAAACTTCTCTAAAGCAAATTTCACACTCCTCAAAACTGAGGTGGAATCCTTCAAAGCCCCCGGGCCTGTGGAAAATACGGCCCAGACTGCAGAATCCTTTATAAACGCATTCTATGAACACCTTCAGGAATGCATGGATCATGCGATCCCAAATAAAACCAGGACCCAATCCTCCAAAGGCAGACGTCCTGTCTGGTGGACCCCAGCCATAAACAAACTATACAATAGAAGGAGGAAGCTACTAAATGATAGAGCAAAATCCCAAAAAGGGAAGGCATCACTGATCAGTATTAGCAAAAAACTATGGGCACTCATAAAATTGTCTAAGGCCAGCTTCAAGAGAAACATTGCACAGGACACTAAGGATAATCACAATGCTTTCTTTAGTTATGTTAGGAACCTGAGTGGTAATTCCCAGATATGCTCAGAATTAGTCCAAAATGACAAAAAATACACCGAACCTACAGACATTGCCAACAACCTAGCTGACAGGTTCAGCGCAGACTTCTCCCCCCCCTCCACACCAAAAGGGCAAATATCTATCCCAGCAGAGTGCTTCCCCCCGTGACATCTCAGATGCTCAGGTAAGAGCTGCCCTCTCCAAAGCAGAAGACACAGCATCAATGGGACCAGACGGTGTCCCGGGCTGTGTCCTACATGAATTCCAAGAAGAGTTAAACACAAACATAACACTACTGTTCAATCTCAGCCTTACTACAGGATATGTGCCCAAAGAGTGGCGTACAGCAACAGTGGTCCCTCTCCATAAAGGTGGTGTCTCAACGGATCCTGGAAACTATCGCCCCATAAGCCTGACTAGCTTGGTCTGCAAAGCTATGGAAAGGATCATCATGGACCTCATAAATAAAGATATTGGGGACCTACAGACACTGGATCCTACCCAGTTCGGCTTTGTTAAGGGCAGATCCTGCCTCTTAAACCTCGTTGATTTCTTTGAAACAGTCACCAAGGTCATTGACGAGGGGAAGGTGGTCCACACAGCCTACCTGGACCTTGCAAAAGCCTTCGATACAATACCCCACTCAGGCATTATAGATAAGCTCACCAGCTTAAATATAAACCCGTATGTCACTAGATGGATTGCAAACTGGCTCAAGGACAGAACCCACATGGTTAGAATTGCTGGAGCCATGTCAGACTCCAAACCAGTTACACGTGGTGTCTCACAGGGCTCAGTCCTGGGACCTCTCTTGTTTGGTATATATTTCTCGGAGATACAGGCCAACATGGAAGGACTGCGGCTGACCAAGTTCGCAGATGACTGCAAACTGGGCGCCATAATCGACTCTCCAGCCGACACAAGCATCCTCCAAAAGGGCCTCATAGAAACAGACAACTGGTGCCAGAGCCATGGCCTCAAGCTAAATGCCAAAAAGTGTATAGTCATCCCCTTTGGCAAAAACAAAGTGCCACAAATTACCACATAGGTGGTAATCCATTAAGTACAGAAGAAGTAATTAGGGACCTGGGGACCCAAGTTGATAGCAATCTCTCATTTGACAACCACGTGGCCAAAGTGGTTAGAAAAACATTTTATATAGCCCACCTAATCATGAAGGGATTCACATCTAGATCAGGGGAGGTCATTGTGCCTCTTCACTCATCCCTCATCAGGCCCATAATTGAGTACAATGCCCCTTTTGGGATGTACCTTACCAGACACCTGCAGCAACTGGAAAGACCCCAAAAGTACCTCACCAAGAGGATCAAAGGGCTCAAACAGATGCCATATGCTGCCCGGTTAAAGACACTCCAGCTCTATGCCTGACATATAAAGCCATGTCCAACCCGGAATTAATGGACATGCTGCACCTCAGAAAATCCAAATCCCATCGAGCTACGTGCTCGAGAGACTTCAACCTCAGTACTGAAATAAATAGGACATGCTGGAGGGACAGATTCATAACCCAGAGGCTCCCTTCACTCTGGAATACAATCCCAGTCCAGGTTAGGCAGAGTCCCTCATTGACTCTCTTCAAGGGGAATCTTGATGAGTGGATGGGAGATCGTAGGTTTACCCCAGGTATCACTTTTGTGTCACTGTTAGACAGAGGCACAGTATACTAAGCTCGAAAAAGGGCATAGCAAAATAAATTTAAATTGGGTGGCAAAAGCCAAACACATTCTGGCTAGGCTTATAAATGCCCTAGGGCAGATAGCCTAGTATGAACCTATGACCCTGTGAGCCTATGTACCTTGTTCCCCATTGGCCCTATGTGCTGTTAATCACCATGGCAATCACAATACTATGGTAGCATGTGCAAAGGTCACTTGTCAGTCACCTCTATGGTACAGTTGTGGAATATGTGGGTCATGTGGCAATGTCACAGCTGCCACATGTACACAGTCAACCCTCTCCGCCACACATGGATGTACAACACATGTATGAGATGCAACCACATAGCCAAACTGGGGACTAAGCACTCTGAACCCAGTACTGGCATAACCTGTCAGGTGGCATGACATACTACAGTGACTACAATACCAGTCTGATGTAGATCTACACTGACAGCAATCCAAACACGTGAACACACTGGGCCATTCATGGAGCCTCAAAATAGCATCCTGCCTGAGCAGCAGACACCTCTGCAGCTGGCACACAGGCATACATTAAGCCTGAACACAGCACGTGCAACACATAGCACACAAATCCTGTGTGCCAAACAGTCACAGCCTGTATGGCTAGACAACACACCTGCTACAGTTGTGTTAGGTACCTTTATTGTCCGGTACAGTGAGGTCCCGCTCACCAGGCTGGACAAGGTGAAGGTCACAGTGATATGCCCGTGGGGCACTATGGTCCACCACATAACACAAGCATACAGGTCAGTCAGAGGCATGGACACATATGACTCAGTCATGCATTATTGTGAACAACCCACACACATGGGCATTCTGTGTGACAAAAACACATGTGGTATGTGTGGAATTCAAAGCCATAACTAACTGTGCTATGACAGTAGTGAGAGACGCAGTAGCAGAGCGTGCTATTTGCATTACTGGGGGATTTGCCCTCTTCCGCTGTACTTGTAGGGTGCTGACATCATCTCTGTGTAGAGATTGGAATATGCAGCAGCTGGTGTGTTGTACTGGTTGGCAAAAGGGTCAGTTCTCTCACACATGTAATTGCACACACCCTACTTCCACCACCCCACACACACTTGCCATTTGCAGGATTCAAACCCCTACCTAACTATATTATGACACTTGAGATGGACACATTAGCAGAGCATGCTATTTGCATTACTGGGAGGTTTCCTTTCTCCTGCTGTACTTATAGGGTGCTGACATCATCAGTGTTTAGAAAGGGGAATGTGCATCCTATAGTGTGTTCTCCTAGCTGCCAAAAGGGACATTTCTCTCACACAGAATTGCACACACACTAACCCCCCCCCCCTCACCCAAACTTGCCATTTGCAGAATTCAAACCCCTACCTAACTATGTTATGACACTTGAGACAGACGCATTAGCAGAGCGCACTATTCGCATTATTGGGAGGTTTCCCTTCTCCTGCTGTACTTATAGGGTGCTGACATCATCAGTGTTTAGAAAGGGGAATGTGCATCTTGTAGTGTGTTCTCCTAGTTGCCAAAAGGGACATTTCCCTCACACAGAATTGCACACACAATAACCCCCCTCACCCAAACACACACATTTGCAGGATTCAAACCCCTACCTAACTATGTTATGACACTCGAGATGGATGCATTAGCAGAGCGTGCTATTCGCATTAGTAGGAGGTTTCCCTTCTCCTGCTGTACTTATAGGGTGCTGACATCATCAGTGTTTAGAAAGGGGAATGTGCATCCTGTAGTGTGTTCTCCTAGTTGCCAAAAGGGACATTTCCCTCACACAGAATTGCACACACACTAACCCCCCACCCACCCAAACACACAAACTTGCCATTTGCAGGATTCAAACCCCTACCTATGTTATGACACTCAAGACAGACACATTAGCAGAGCACGCTATTCACTTTATTGGGAGGTTTCCCTTCTCCTGCTGTACTTATAGGGTGCTGACATCATCAGTGTTTAGAAAGGGGAATGTGCATCCTGTAGTGTGTTCTCCTAGTTGCCAAAAGGGACATTTCCCTCACACAGAATTGCACACACACACTAAACCCCCTCACCCAAACACACACACTTACAGGATTCAAACCCCTATCTAACTATGTTATGACACTCGAGACAGACGCATTAGCAGAGCGTGCTATTCGCATTACTAGGAGGTTTCTCTTCTCCTGCTTTACTTATAGGGTGCTGACATCATCAGTGTTTAGAAAGGGGAATGTGCATCCTGTAGTGTGTTTTCCCAGTTGCCAAAAGGGACATTTTTTCACACAGACTTGCACACACACCAACCCCACTCACCCACACACACACACACACACACACACACACACTGAGCATTTGCAGGATTCAAACCCCTACCTAACTATATTATGACACTTGAGAGAGACGCATTAGCAGAGCGCACTATCCGAATTACTGGGCATCTGTTCTGCACCTGCAGTATTTATAGGGTGCTGACATCATTATTTCTACAGAGGTATGTACATCTAGTACTACCTGTCAGGTGGGGGATAGCATATATATGCATTTGCAGCCACCTACTTCAGGGTCAGATATGCACATCGCACTGGCAGGTTATGTTCTATACCATGCTTCATGACCACAGGACCTGTAACACACAACGCAACCAGTTCGGACCACCCCTCCCACATCCAGGACACACACTTTGCTTCCCTGGGAACAGTGCCAAGGTATGCAGGTGTTCACATACACCATTCCAGTTGTTAACGTCAGGTACAGGTATATTGTGTGTGGGAACTACTCAGGCCTCTACAACATTACCCTACAGCCACTACCATTTGTGAGTCCATGTGCTATGGCAGAACCACTCACCACAGCCACAAGGGGGAATACATATTGCACCTGACCATCTGCAACATGGGTACTCACTGTTCCACACCAGAGGTAGACCACCATTGTTGATATCTGACCATACCCACCTTTCCCTGGACATCCATATCCCATCCCCACCCCCAGGCAAGGTTGTCACTGCAAATAAAGTGTATTTATCAAAAGCAGACTTTACACTTGTGAAGACTGGGGTGGAAGACTTCAAAGGACCCATGCTGGGGGAGTATACAGGCCACTCTGCATATTCCTTGACAATTGCATTCTATGAGCATGTGGAAGATGTGCATTGATCATGCTATGCCAAATATACCCATGACTGCTCCACAACAGGACACCTGTCAGGTGTACACCAGCCATATATGGGCTGTCCAACAGACAGAGTGAGCTAATACATTGCAGAGCAGTAGCCCACAGAGGGAGGACATCTCTGAACAGTACCGGCATGACACTTCAATCCCTCATAATCATCACGACAAAGTGTTGACAGTGAAATTGTCCAGACAATGCAGATAAGGCTCCCCTCAGTCTGTTATTGACGCCCACTTACTGTTAGAGGTCCTCACCAACCCTCTTCCAGCACACACCAACAACATGGATGTGGCTTAGCAAATTCAACCCCTGGGATCTCCACTGTGTCCCTGCTTGACAGAGGCAAAGCACACTAGCCTCACACGGTGCCTTATGTGACCTACTTTACAGTGGCACAGTAGCCTACTGTACTGGGGAGGCAGACGCCAAGCACACTCTGGCTAAGCTGTCATTCCCTAGGGCAAACAGCCTAGTGTTGACCTCTACACCCATATGTTTAATTGTCAGATGCACAATATTTGTTGCTGATAGACTGTTTGCAGGTCTTTATTGCCATAGCATTCCCTGTTTCTATGAACAACTTGTGTATCTGTGGAAGATGTTTGAATATGAGAGGGATCCACTACATCACGTATGTCTCTGTAGTCATTTAACTGTGTGCACTGGGCAGATTGCTGTAATGTGGTTGGTTCCTGGAATAACACGTACAAATACCAGATATGTGTGGCCAACTGCTAAACTGAGATTTGGCTTAAGTGTGTGAGCATGCCCAGTTCAGGCTTTCCATGGCATGTTGTCTGACATATGTCTCATTTATCAAAGTGTGTGAGCATGCCCAGTGTGAGCTTTCCATATGTTGAACTCTGCAGCCCACCACATTTGTGGATGAGTGTGAACTTCAACAATATCTCACGTTTATGGTTGTGTGTTGTGTGTCATGTTGTGTAGTTACTGTCCAACTGCTTTGTGTCTGAACACAACAGGGATTATACTGTGCCTGCAGGGTTTGCATGGGATACTTTGCATACAGTTGTCAACATCCTTTCATACTGACCTAACACTGTAGTACAGTATAGTGTACTGGTTCAGTACTTTCACTGTGGTGGACAGTATCCTGGGCTTTACTCCTATCACTGCTTTACATTTTCATAGTGAGCACAACAGCCTGGTTAGGGGCCAGTTGTGCACATCTGACCATGTTGCATTATGTTCAGATATGAACTACTTAAACCAGGCTTGTCCAACATTGGTAGTGTATTCCACAACATAGGTGTACATTGGCAAACACTAGCGATGTGCCCTAGGCCATTTCTAATGCTAGTCGGAGAGTGTGTTTGTCCTTCGACACACATTGTAAGTGGAATTTGCCATGACATATGTCATGGTTAGTATACTGTGCCTCCGTCTATCCGTGACATAACAGTGATACCCAGGGTAAACCTACCATCTCCCATCCAGTCATCAACATTCCTCTGGAGGAGAGTTGATGAGTGACTCTCTGGCTAACATGTACTGGGAGTTTACTCAAGAGTGGGGGTGGCTTCTGTGTTATGGATCATTCAGTACAGCTTGTCCTATGTATGTCAGTGCTGGGGTTCAGGTCTCTCATGTGCATAGCTCACTGCCATTCAGATTGTACAAGGTGCAGCATGTTCATTGATTCCAGCTTGGACATGGCTTTATACATCAGGCACAGCTTGCCTGTGGGTGGGCAGTATGGCATGTGTGGAGCTGCAGTTTGTTTAATCAGGCAACACATGGCATCTGTTCAAGCTCTTTGATACTTCTGGTGAGGTACTTTTGGGGACTTTACAGTTGATGGAGGTGTCTGCTGAGGTACATCCCACAGGGGCTATTGTAGTCAATTGTAACGCTGATGAAGGATGACTGCAGAGCCACAATGACCTCCCCTTATCTAGATCTGACAACCTTCATGATTAGGTGGGTATATGGTATGTTTCTGTAACCACTACAGCCACATGCTTGTGCAATGCAGGATATCTATCAGCTTGTGTCCCCAGGTCTCTCATTACATGTTAAGTACTTAATGGGTTAACACCTATGTGGTAATTGGTGGGCACTTACTGTATATCCACAGGGGTTGACTATACACTTTTCTGCAATTAGCTTGCTAACATGGCTATGGCACCAGTTGTCTGTTTCTATGTGTCCCTTTTGATGGCTGCAGCATGTCTGACCATGTCAGCTCTGTCCTTGGTCTGGTTTGCAACCCCTCTACTGACATAGGGGTTGATATTTAAGCTGGTGAGCTTATCTATAATGAACACGTGGGGTATTGTATGGAAGCCTTTGCAAGGTCCAGCTACGCTGTGTGGACCACATTGCCCTCATCAATGACCTTAATGACTGTTTCAAATGAGTCAAACATGTTTAAGGGGCAGGATCTGCACTTAAGAAAGCCACACTGGGTAGGGTCCAGTGTTAGTAGGTCCCCAATATCTTTATGTCTGCGGCACATGCTGATCCTTTCCATAGCTGTGCAGACCAAGCTTGTCAGGATTCTGGGGTGGTAGTTTGCAGTATCCATTTAGGCAGCACCTTTGTTGAGAAGGACCACTGTTGTTGTAAACTGCTCTTTGGGTACATATCCTGTGGTAAGGCTGACATTGAGCAGTAGTGTGATTTGGCATTCCATTCTTCTTGGAGTCCATGTTGGACTCAGCCCAGTACACCATTTCATACCATTGCTGCTGTGTGTTTTGCTTTGTCGATGCTGGCTGTTACCTCAGCATCTGCAATGTCAGGGGGCCAGCACTCTGCTGGGATAGATATTTTGCATTCGGGGTTGCACTGCACCTGTCAGGTTGGATGTTGGCAATATGTGTGTGTGTTTGGTATGTTGTTTGTAATATTTGAGTGATTCAGAGCATATTTGTGAATTCCCAGCAAGGTTCCTACCATCAGTTAAGAAAGCCTTGTGATTATCCTTAGTGTCCTGTACAATTTGTATCTTCATAGGTTCATACTAGGCTATCCACCCTAGGGCATTTCTAAGCCTAGCCAGAGTGTGTGTGGCTTTCGCCACCCCTTGCTATGTGAATATTATGGCCATTTATGATTTACTTTACTGTGCCTTTGTCTGGACGTGACACAGTGAAGACCCCAGTGTACATCTACGATCATCCATCCACTTGGCAAGATTCCTGATGAAGAGTGTCAGTGAGGGGCTCTGCCTAACATGGAGTGGGATTCTGTTCCAGGGTGTAGGGAGCCTCAGGGTTATGTATCTGTCCCTCCAGCACATCCTATTTCATTATGTGTTGAAGTTGACATCTCTCACTCTCACAGCTCCAATGGCTTTGGGTTTTCTGGGGTGGAGCATGTCCATTACTCCTGTGTTGGACATGGCCTTGTACAACAGGCATGCAACACCTCTGTGTAGGCAGTATGTGACTGCATTCAGCTAGGGTGTCTACAGCCAGGCAGCATATGACATATATATGAGACCCTTTATCCTCTTGGTGAGGTACCTTTGAGGTCTTTCTAACTGCTGCAGGTGTCAGGTAAGGTACATCCCAAATGAGGCATTGTACTACATTATGGGTCTGATAAGAGAACAGTATAGGGGCACAATGACCTCTGTTGACGTAGATGTGAATCCTTTCATGATACGGTGTCCAATATAGACAGTCTTCCTAGCCACGTTGGCAATGTGAGTGTCACATAACAGGTTACTGTCCACATGTGTCCTTAGGTCCCTGATTACTCCTTCCATACATAATGGTTTACAACCTATGTGGTAATTTGTGAGTACCTTATTTGGTATATGGTGGGACATTCATACTGTCCAGTGTCTTCAGGACGGCTGGGTGGGGTTCCTGTGTGTGAGAGTGTGGTCTGTAGCATGCTACAGACTGTACAGCAGTTTTGCCTACGGTTAGTTGCACATGGGTGGTCTCCGATGCTTCATGCATTTTCAGTTACCTGGACATATGGGTGTCTGTGCTGAATATGGATACTCCCCCTCCTTTCATGTTTTGGTCCAGGTTTTGTGGCCATAATGCATATGAGGTATAACCTGGTAGTGCTGGTGTGCTGTCAGGAGGCTTGCTGCAGGTTTCTGTCACTGCACGGACATCAATGTTCTCCATACTGGGGAGGGCCTCGGGAGCATGCAAATTGAGGTTTAGATGTCTGGCATTGGTCAGCATTACCCTTCTGTTTCTTTCCACTTATGTTTTCTAGGGTGGTGGGTTAGTCTTTTCAGCCTTGCCTACGAAAGGCTCTATGGAGGTGGCAAAAGCCTTATCCAATATCCAGACGCCCATGGGTAACAGGTGCAAGCCATCCCTGGAACAGCAGCGTGGCTTGTGAAGCATGACATCCCAAGCAGACAGACACTGGATTCCCCTTGGAATGACACCAGTACTTGTGCCACTTGTTAAAGCTGATCATTCTGTGTTTGTACTGTGGCATCATTCTTGGTGAGGGTAGGATGCTGCAAATGGTCAGTGTCATACCGGCCTGGACTACATAATCGGAGAGCTCATCTATGTCTTCTTTCATGTAGTCCAGGGAGGTACATCTCAGATTATTCACGCCAGCATGGACAATGACTGCATCATATTTCTACTTGCTTTGTGGTGACCTGCGTACCTGTGTTACATGGCGTATTGTAGCAGCCTACAGGCAGCTTACTGTACCCTTTCCCTTGTTCAGTCTGGTGAGCGGGACAGCAGTGTGTCTGTCTATGTCACCTATTACAACTGTATCAGGCATGTTGTTTCTCCTTCTGGCCTGTGACTGTTTGGCACACCAGCTTTGTGTACTATGTGTTGCATGTGCTATGTTTGGAGGTTGTGGTTGCTTGGGTGTCTGCTTTGGAGGCCTCTGTTGGTGTGGTGTGTTTGTAATTAGGGCCTCTGGGAATGTTTTTCTGTGTTTGTCTTTGGTTTGCAGTTGTGATAGGTCTATGTGGGACTGGGTTTGTGGTGTGTGTGGTTACCTTCTCCACCTGACTAGTTTTGACAGTACTGAGTTGAGGGAGCTCAGCCTCCGGTTTGGATACATGGCTGCATCTCTCACATATATTTGTATTTCTTGGGGGGAGTTCAGGGTTGTCTGTGTACTTGGGGCAGGTGTAACATTGCCTCAGGATTCACAGATTCAACTTGTTGTAGCTGGCCTTAGTGAATTGTATGTGTGGACATATGTTATTGCCATACTACTGATCAGTGATTACTTCCTTTTTTATGTTTGCTGTATCATGTAGTAGCTTCCTCATTCTCTTGCATGGTTTGGTAATGGCTGGAGTCCACCATGCCAGATGCCTGCATGTATGGCATTGTGTCTTGGTTTTATTTGGGATTGCATAATCCAAGCATTCCTGGCAGTGTTCATGGTATGCCTGTATAACAGGTTCTGAGGTGTGGCCCATATTTTGCACCTGCACAGGGCCTTTAATGGATTCCACATCAGTTTGGAGGGGTGCAACTTTTGCTTTACACATGTTTTTCACTGTGGCTTTCTGGCCAGGGACTGTGGTCAGGATGTGTATATCCAGTGTGATTACTCTATGATCTGGTCATACCAATGAGGGATACACTTCTCATCTTGCCATCCAGTACCCATGTTGCTGATTATCACATCCAGTATGCTTACCCCTCTTGTGGGAGTGGTACGTTGTTCCTGGGCATTTTGGTTTATGGATTCTAGGAACTTTTGTCCTACAATGTTGGAGCTAGTATAATTCTCCCAGTCTATATCTGGGTATTTTCAGTCACACAATATAATGTGGTTTGGAGGGCTTGATATATTCATGTATTCCAACATAGGCCAGGTGCAGTTCCTGGTATTAGGACGGTAGTCTGTAACAGGCTATAAACTGGGAGGCAGTTTTAGCCACTGTTACTTGACCATGGCTAGTCCATGCTGCTTCTTGTTGTGGTACCAACATGGGGGTGTGGTTATCCTTGACAATTATTGCTAGTCACCCCCCTTTTGTAGCTTGTTCCATGTTTTAAGGCTGTACAGCACACTATGAGGTGTAACCTGGTAGTGTTACGGTGCTGTTGTGAGCCTTGACCCAGTTTTCTATTACAGGACAGATATCAACATTTTCCATACTGGGGGAGTTTAGACTGCATGCATCTTGCTGTTTAGACTTCTGGCATTGGGTAGCATTACATCTAGGTTCTTTTCCCTTGTGATACCTATGGAGGTGGGTTTGTGTTTTGAGCCTTACCTATTCAGGGCACGCTGTGGGTAACAGCAGCCTTTGCCAGTATCCATAAGGCCTGGACTGATAGGTGCACGCCACCCCTAGCAGGTGGAGCATCATGTCATGCTCATCATGTCATCCCAGGCTGGCACACATTGAATCCCCTTTGACTAACTGCAATACTTCAGCCAATTATTGCACTTGATCATCTCATCGTCATATTGTGGCATCATGCTTGGTGAGGGTAGGATGTTAGTCAGGGTCATCAAGTGTGCATATACTACATGGTGTTACATTTCTTAACACATGGCATTCATGCCTCAGGTGGTGCTGCAGGGCTGCCTCTGTCGGATGCACATACTACACTCCCTGTACATGTTTGAGAGCAGGTTATGTCATTTTAGGCATCCCTGTTATTATATGAGTGAGTCAGAGAGGGGTACCATTCCCAGGGTTCCTACTGAGCCAGTGTATGTGCTATGAGTTGCCTCTTTGCCAAGGCCAGGGCAAACTGGGCATGCCTCCTTCTGCCTACTGGGGCAGGCTCAGGTTGTTCCTCCTCCGAGTCATGCTCTGCCTGTGATGGCCTTGGCAATGGTGGGGGACTGTTTGGCCCGGCCCTATGCTGGTCCTGCTGCAGCTGTTTTCGCAAGATCATATTATGTAGCATAGCACAATCCATGACAATTTGGGTACATGTAGTTGGTGAGTACTGCAAGGCTCCACCAGATGTGTCCAGACACTGGAACAGTGACTTGAGCAGCCCAAACACACGCTCTATTACATTACGTGTTTGTGCGTGTGCCTCATTATGGCGTTCCTGTTCAGGTGTGTGTGCATTTCTGATGGGTGTCATCAGCCACGGCTCCAGTGCATAACCTGCATCCCCCACTAGGTGTCCATGTGGGATGTCGCCATTGGCAAATATCTGGTACAGCTGCGTCAAATGCCAGATATGGGAATCATGGTAGCTCCCAGGGCAGCCAGCACACACATTCATTATTATGCCCTGGACATCACACACGACCTGGCAGTTGATGGAGGGGAAGCCCTTGCGGTTAATGTAGGCCCTACCCCGCTCACCGGCTGGTGCTTTGATGCGTATGTGCGTGCAGTCTGTTGCACCCACTACCTCAGGGTATTCCGCTATTTGCTGGAAGAGACGCATATTGCTGGCCAATACCTCACGGGCATTGGGAAAATATACATGATCACCGACATGTGCTGACATGGCATCCAGGAACTGGTGCAGTACCCTGGACGCTGATGCCTGTGATATCTCCATCATATCACCAGTTGGTCTCTGGAAGGTACCTGTTGCTAGTATTCTTAGGCCAACACATACCTTGGTTTCCACTGGGATGGGTTCCCCTCTGTTAGTTCTGTGTGTGAGGCGTGGCCTGCACAGCACGACAATTTGCTGCAGGAGGTCTCTGTCCACTCTATAGCGCTCTACTATCTCCAGCTCATGTAACCCATGGTAGGTGACCCTGGGCCTGTACAGTCTTCTCCATCTCCTCACTGTGGGTTGTCTGGCACCATCTGCATTGTCACCACCCTCAGCAAGTAGCCTATGTCTCCTTATGACAGCTATGGCAGCCCCTAGCATTTCTGCTCTGAGTTCAGCTTTTTCAGTTTTCACTTCTAATAGCTTACTCCTTTCTTGCAGTATTTTTATGTTTTATACAGCGCAGCCCATTTGCGCGGGGCTGCGCTGCGTTTAAACATCGGTGATCGCCGAAAAAAAAAAGATTTATTTTTCATATTTGCATCGGGGTACCTTGCCAATGGCCACATATTTGGCCATTGGCATGCTGCCTGACACATATGCACCCTTTATTTGGAGCTGACATGGCTCCATTGTGGTTTTTGCAGAAACGTACTCAGTTGTCAACTGAGTACATTTCTGCAGCTAAAACGGCTCTTACATGGGCTGCTTTGGGCTTCCTGGATTGCTAATCTACCTCATTTGCATGCCTTTGGGCTGCAAGTGAGGTGATTAGCATATCCACACCCACTCCGTGTAAGAGACGTTTTAGCTGGTCTCTTACACGGAATTTAGGGCTGTTCCTGGATCGCGAAGGCTGCATGGAGTATTACACTACTCTTAGACTCCGTGCAAGCCTTCGTGAATCCTGCCCTTAATGTTTCATCTACAAATTCAGTGCCTGTTGTTCTTGAGGAATGAATTGCCTGTATTACCATTAATATTGCAATAGGAAATGGCTAAAACTGACAACACATTCATAGTTACTAGGCATCTCATATAAAGGAGGACATACTCAGGAGTGTAGAACCCCTATTGCCCCTTAAAATGCACCAAATAATCAGCAATCAAATGGGCACTACAAATTCAATACTCCATCTACATGGTGTGGGAGTAGAATCCATAGCCTCCTGCACCAAAGACAATTATGCTACTAACACTGCTTTCCAATTCTACAACACAGTGTGCCATTTGATAAGCAAAACAGTTTTACACTGAAAACAAACTTAGCATGAGCAGCAGTAAACTTTCTTCCTTTGAAGCTCACAATGCCATGAAAATGAACTAAAACTCATAATCCCTTGAAAATGCACTGACACCCTTAATACCCTGAAAATGCACTGAAAGTCAAACTAATTTCTGTCAGCAGTCTGGTAGTTGGTGCAGAGCAGTGGTTCACAAACCGTTATGGACCTAGGCCCCACTTTTGAAAACGGTGGTCCACAGACTCACAGAAGTCAGGTGCATGATGCAAAACCATAGTTTGGTCTGGGTGATCAGGTATAAAAGAGTTTGTGTGTGTGTGTCTGTTCCTGTGTATGCATGTGTGATTGTGAGCACATGAGTGTGTGTTTGTATCAGGATCAAAAGAGTTAGGTGATGTACCCTTTTCAGAGACAGGACCTTTGGCCAGCTTAATTTGGGTAAGTTGGAGTTTTCTTTCAGGAGGAGAAGAAGGGAACTGCCAGAGACACAAAAAATGGACAGACAGAATGAAAGGGCATGCGACCATTGCTGAAGTAAGTGCAGGTCAGACTGAAGTTAGGCTTGTTTAATACAAAGGGAGTTTGTCTGGAGATGTAGAAATAAGCTCAATATAAATATTCATTCTAACTAGAAAAATGTCAGTAGAGTCTGTCAAGTGGATGTGCATTCTTTCAACTATTTCTGGGTTCGGGAAGTTAAGACATATCAACTACATCATTTTTGCAAATAACACAAGCACAGTCAAGTAAAAATTCAAATTAGGAAACAGGCAATGCAGAGCAACAAGAGATCTATAGAGAGTCTAGATTCCTTTACCAGCACGTTACCAGAAAACATAGAACAGCAAAAGATACCCCTTTTAATACACAATCACATATGCATGTAGATATATACAGAGAGAGAGAGAGACAGGCCGTGGCTCATAATTATATATTACCCTTCATGAAAATAACTGGGATCATACCATAAATAATTTGAAAGGACCCACTCAGGTAGCACTCTTAGAGTACACTGTCTGCTTCCCATCGGTAAATCCAAGTTGTGTTTGACTATGGACAGTCATAGGGCTGAACTTTCTTTTATGTGGATGGGGGGAGTCTGTTCCATGATGCCATTGGACTTGCTGATGTACAAAAAAATCCATCATTGGTCGGAAGATGCCTTGTATGCCAGACGTAGGTCAGGTCTTAGCAGTCTCTAGGATACTGACATACACACACAGACAAACACGCACATGCAAGCGTATTCGTGTATAGATATATATCACTAGAGAAACAAATAGAAATTATATTATATGGCCAACTCCAATAGTAACTGTAACCCTGCAATCTCCAGATGGTTTCTTAAGGAACAAAAAGTATATAGTAATCACTGGTCTCCCCTTTCTAATAACTACAAAGCTATCCATTCTGTCTGCAGTCACAGTGACTGACTGGACTCATATACATGCTGCCCCCCAAATATTGTCCATCAACATTCTTTCCATGCAAAGCCAACTGATCACTGTAACAAAATCTGCAAGAATGGATGTTTCTGTGTGATAAGAAATATAAAAGTGCAATTAAATTGTAGAAAAACAGCTTGGAGACGGTTGTTACACTCCAAATCCTTCCCACGAGCAGCCCCTGCTTGACAATAGCAGTCCTGAAGAACTGCCATAAAACTGCCATGAGAATAGCTAAACAATCTTCCATAGAGCCATGTGAAAACTCCTATTGAGTCACTCCAAAATGTGCTGGCATGAAAGCAAGTAATTATTAGAACATAAACTAGCAAACATTCCAGCCATGACAGGACCTAACTCTGAAACCCTCCCACAATTAAACTTGCCAAATCTACTGAAGGACTGTTTTGCCACATGTCATCAATACCACCCCATATTCACAAGCATTTCTACCTCCCTATACCCCCCCACACACACTTATCCAACTTAGCTACACTGACCTTAAATTCACATTCAAAATATTCTCTACTAAAAGAAAGCTTTGACTCTGTGCCAAACTACAGAGTACTGGTCAGCAGACAGAATTAAAAGTCCACCCCTTATTTCTTAAAATGGCCAGTATCCACATTCTCAAACCCCTAACATTAAACAAAAAACTATTCCTAATCATTGCCAATATTTAGAAAATGCTAAAATAACTCAGTCCATAAAACACGCCACCCCATCCAGCCAACTGACTTTAGGCCCATTTCCAGCATGTTGCTTGTAGCAAAAATCTTTGAAAAATATATACCTACAACTTACTGATGTCAATAAATATGTTGTATTCAGTAAATGTCAGCATGGTTTCAGAAAAGGTTTCAGTACGTTAATAATCCTTTATGACATCACAGACACTATGCTGAATAGAATCACACACACACACACACACACACGCACGCACGCGCGCACGCACACACACACACACACACACACACACACACACACACACACACACACACACACACACACACACACACACACACACACACTCTGTTTGTTCCATTTCTCTGACCTGCAACTCGTAAGTAACCTTGCATCACACCTGGAAAGTGATCATTATATCTAAAGCACCTTCCTATTATTCTGATGCATTATTCAGTGGCTGGCCAACCTAAAGGAATAAAAGTGGGAGGGCACTTTTGCCTTTCCTTCTCCGTATGGTTTTGTTATTTTGCGATCTTCTCGGCACCCTTCATTCAGAGACAGGGTGCCGAGAAGATCGCAAAATAACAAAAGTTGTCATTTCTTTCAGATTTTTCCCGGTTAGGGGTCGCCACAGCGGAACTCCGGTCTGCTAATGATTGGTAGAAGGTTTTTACGTGCGGAGTTGCCAGTCCTGATGCACAACCTTCAACGAAGGTAAGCCCTTCACGCATGTCTCCACACAGAAGATGCTTTAGGTGAGAATCGAACGGACAGCGTCTTGCTGTGAGTCAACAACGTTACTAAAATAAATAAGTAAATACTTAAAATTCCGCCCTTTACGAGGCCGGCTGTATGGCGTCCTAGGTGGTCACCTAGTTCACCTATGCCTAAGGCCGGCCGTGGAGATAGTATGCCTTGGTTGAGATATAAAGGAATATCCCTTCACACATGCAGAAATTCAAATAGTCCTAGGAAAGCTCTTACATCCTGTGGCTATAACCCTTGATTTGACTCATGATGTCATGTTGGATGTTACCAGGCTACCAGCCCTATAGCCTTTTTAGCCTAACCATTCATGCCCCAGTTCTCCCAATTATCAGTGCCCATATAGCCTTTGCTATATGCCTGTTCCTTAGAGCATGTCCATAAGGGCCAGGGTGAGTTTTGCAATTTCCCATCTATTCGTCCAAATGGCATTTGTATAGACTTGGGGAAAGAACTCTGTTTCACATATTAGATTTTCCTTCGCTGGAAGCACATGGAACGTGGGAGACATTAGAAAATATAGACAGTGTGGCAGATTGACACATTTGAGAAAGAGGTAAAGCAAGTTTGTTACATTCAATCAACACAAAAATAGAGGGAGGAGCAAGACAGTGACACTCTGTGATTCAGAATCAAAACCAGAAAAAAAGGAGATGGCATAGAAGCTACAAAAAAGGCTAGAATTTATTTAGTTATGGTTAGACAGTAAAAATACTTCTATCCATTTTCAGAAATCTGCCCCAAGGATAGAGCAAAAGAAGCAAAAAACTACACCCTATCCTAAATTTAAGAGTCCATGAATCCCAATGCTTATGTACTATCATGGAGACTGTGGGGCACTACTAAAAACCTATCAGTGGGTGACTGTACATACTAGTTATGAGACTATGTTACAAAATTTCCAGAAGCAGTTCCATTATACAAAGCTAAGATTATTTGTAAGAGAACTGGCATTATTTTCTACAGTGGATATCTCTAGAGGCACTTCCTGTCAAGGCACTCCTTTTACATCAAAGGTATTACATCAATTGTTGGACTTCCAGTAATGCATCTAAGCAACAGGTTAACAATATCTAAGTGTGAGAAATGAAAGGTTGTGCCAAAGCCAGTAGTTATCCATCTAATATTATCTATTTTTGTTTTTCAAACATATGGGTCATCAGTGTCTACTTCAAAGCTTCAGAGCTCTGACTCCTCCCCATATTTCCCTAGGCTCTAGCTTAGATGCTCAGATCTAATTTGCTGCTTGAATGATACGGATGTAAGAAAGAGCTCTTGAACAGCTTGCTGTATCCTTCAGTCTTCAGCGTCTTCTCTTACTGCCTTACTGTAAAAGTCCAACTTAACTGTACGTCAATTACCAAACCCCTACCCCTCCTCCAATAATTGGGACATACTTATCTCACAACTTCAACTTCACCCTAAAAAGGTCATCACCACAATTGTGATCTATATTCCACCTGGTAATACACCTGCTAGCCTTGAAGACTTCTTATCCTGGTGTTCTTCCACATACTCACAAGAAACCCTTATTCTGGGGAATTTTAACCTAGATTGGTTCACCTGCATATCAGAACCACCAAGTAATCTAATAAATCTCCATGGCTACCAGCAGCTAGTCCAAATTCCAACTAGATGTGATAAAAAATCTAAAGGGGAATCCATCCTTGACTGGGTCCTAACAACCCCACATTGTACCCCCACGCAGGCAGTCTCCCAGACACCTTAAGTGACCACAACATAATATACTTTATACGTAGTAAAACAAGCATATGCAAAACCACTAACTATATATCCACTAGAAACACAAAAAAATTCTCTCCTGAGGTCCTCAATACTTTACTCTGTAACTGTGACTGAACCCCCCCCCCCTAAAAACCCTCCCACTTGACCAGGCTGTAGCATATTTTAACAAAACATTTCTACAACACCTAGACACTGTTGCTCCATTGCACAAAATCAAGGTTAGAACCTCTACAAACCCCTGGCTCAGTAAAGAAACCAAACAAATCCTCAAGTCCAGAGACACTGCTTGGCTTTACTATCAAAATAACAAAGAAACACAAAGCCTAAGTATGAAGAACTGCGCAACCGTGCAAAAAATGCATTAGGCTGGACAAAACATCCTACTACACGACATTACAAACTAAATACCAACACATCCCCCAAAAAGTTTGGAAAAATGTAAACCAGCTACTAAAACCCACCCAAAAGGCTACCCCCAAACCAACCACCCCTGACACTAAAGTTCCCATCGAAACACAATTCAACTCCCACTTTGTGAACTCAATTCTATCCTTAGTATCACAGGACAGTTCCTTCCTCACTACCCCCCCCCCAACACAAATAACACTAATACAAGCTTTACCCTCAAAACAGTTTCCACCACTTCAATCAAAAGCATGCTCTCCAAACTAAAAACCTCATCAACAGCAGCCGACCTATTCCCCAGCTATTTCTTGAAACTCACAACAGATGCTATTGCTATCCCAATCTCCACTCTCATAAACAGATCAATTGTTGAAAACTATGTGCCCAAACTCTGGAAAATATCCTGTTACACCCATACATAAAGGTGGGACCTCCACTAAACTTAATAACTACAGACCCATTGCTTTACTCTCCCCCCTCGCCAAAATCCTTAGAAAAATGCATCCATACCTAGATGCTAAAATATCTCCAAGACAGCAACATCCTGTCAACTACTCAGCATGGTTTCAGACCTGCCCATAGTACCACTACAGCCCTCCTCTGCTTCACAGACACAGTAAACCATCTCAAAAATGAAGGCCTGCAGGTGTCAACTCTTTTTTTGGATATGTCCAAAGCATTTGACACAATCTCGCACCAAATCCTGCTAAACAAACTAAACCAATATCACCTATGAAATTCCACTCTTACCTGGTTCCAAAGCTACTTAACTGACAGGTACCAAGCTGTGAAATGTGAAAATTCTCTCTCTCCTCAACTGCTCATAACTATAGGAGTCCCACAGAGTTCTATCTTAGGACCACTACTATTAACAATCTTCACAAATGACCTCCATACCTCCACACAGCATGCATCTATCATTCAGTATGCGGATGACACTACCTTAATCTGTGCTGCACAAAACATTCCCACCCTCCTGCAAACAACTCAACTAGCATTCTCTAATGTTGAAAACTACCTAACCAAAGCCCAACTTATCCTCAATCCAAAGAAAACTCAGCTTATGATTATAACCAGTTCTAACAAAAACACTGATAACAGTCAATTCACTACCTACTCCACAAATGCTACTCCAATCGCTCCAGTGGCACGGGCTAAGCTATTGGGGATAAACATAGACTCCCACCTAAAATTTGATAGTCATCTCAACTTTATTAAAAAAGTACATGCCTAACTGGGATCAATCTACCGTATCAAACCATTTCTTACCAACAACACAAGATCAGCCATTGCTTGCTCCCAACTTCTATCCACCCTACTCTACGCATCTCCCATTCTGACTAATCTCAACAAAACTGAACTAAGCAAAATGGAAGCCTGCTATAACAGAATTGCCCGCTTTGCTGCAAATTGCTCATATAGAACTCGTCACTGTACTGCTTTGAAACAACTCCACTGGCTTGAACTGCCCAATCTCCTAACCTACAATCAGCTCTGCCTCTGTCATTCTGTCTATTACCTCCCCAATAAGTGTCCTGCCCTCAAAAACCTAGTGCATCACTCAGCCAAAAGGCCTCTTAGATCATCAAGCAAACTACTACTAGAAGTCACCAACAGCTACAATAGCTTTGGAGATGCACTATATAGTAGTTCAGTGGCTAAAAAATGGAACTCTGTCCCCAATAGAATTCAAAACACATCATCCAAAGCCTCCTTTAAAGACCTCATCAGGCAACATCTCAAGCAAAATTGGCAGTGCCATGATTGCTCCCCAGGCTAGTGAAAGCAGATAAGGTACACATACTAAACTTAGAGTACTTGATTAAGATTGAAAACTATTCTCACATACACTGGCTAATCTACAGTGTATGTACTGTACCTGTGTACTATGTATGTGTTCTACCTATGCTCCAAATTTCAGCTATACACCACAAATCTATTAAGTTCCTTTATTTTTAAATTTATTTATTTTTATTTATTTTATTTATTTATTTATTTAAATTTGTTGACCGGGAGTGTCCGACTGGACGTAGGTCCATTTTCAGCGGAGGCCCGGGAAGAAAAGCTCCACAGTAAAATAAACAGACAGTAGTTACATTGGATTACATAGCGATTAACAATTTAACATAGCAATTACTTGCAATATATTTACAGATGAAGAACATAGTACATCAGTAGACAACTAGAATCTTTATCTGTGAAGTACATAACAGACATTAACAAATGGTGAGACAGCTACCCATCTCTGCTAGGTTATCCAGTCAAATAGTGAGCAGGACTCGAACAAGGATAGAAGTAACGTTTATTAATTGAAATAAGGCACAAAAAATTATGTAGAAAATGGTAAGCGCTTTCATCTGCGTTGCAGACTTCATCAGACAACTGTTGTTTAGTTGTCTGATGAAGTCTGCAATGCAGATGAAAGCGCTTACCATTTTCTACATAATTTTTTGTGCCTTATTTCAATTTATAAACGTTACTTCTATCCTTGTTCGAGTCCTGCTCACTATTTGACTGGATATCCTAGCAGAGACGGGTAGCTGTCTCACCATTTGATTCTGGTGTTGTGTGCATTCGTTGTGGATTTGAATTAGACATTAACAAATGTTACAATGAGAAGTTCCTACTGTATAATAAGTACGAGGCTTATGAGCATCTGAGCTTGCTATAATCAAGGTAGTTAGTGGAGTGGAAAGAAAGGTAGTGGTTGGATGGGGTGGATGATATTAGAGTGGGAGTTGCAAGGGCATAGCCAGCATGTTTTTAGGTGCGCTTTTAGTAAAGTTTTGAAGTGGGTGCATGATGGTACGGAGGTAATTGTGGGTGGGAGTGAGTTCCATAATTTGGCTATGGCGCAAAAGAATAGTGCTTCACCAGCAGAGTTATTGACTTTAGTGATCTGCAAGTGATTTTTGTTGCTGGATCTTAGTGGTTTGCTGGTGCGATAGGGTTGGAGTAGATTCTGGAGGGATGGGACATTTAGTGGATGGTTTACTAGTTTGCGGGTGAGTGAGAGTTGATACCACTGAAGGAGGTGAGGGAGTTCAAGCCAGCCCAGTTCAGCCAGCCCAGTTCAGCAAGTGAGAGACAGTGGTGACTACGGTAGGATGCCCCTGTGGCGAATTTGGCAATTTTGTTGTAGCAGGTCTCTAGCTTGTTTAGATCGTATTGCCTTAGGTTGATATATATTGGAGAGGCATAAAGTAGGGTGGAGATAAGGTGGGAATTTGCTATTGAAATCTTTGCTGCTTTGGTGAGAACTTGCTTATTTCTGTATAATGCTCCTAGTTTTTTGTGGACTTTTTTTATGGTCATGGATATGTGAATGTCAAATTTTAGTTTATTGTCTATTTCCACTCCTAGCAATTTGGTGTGTTCAGTTGGGTATATAGTGGTGTTGTCTTTTGCTGTGATGTTAAAGTGAGAGTTGTTTTGAGTATGTTTGGTGGGTTGGAAGATGAGTAGTTTAGTTTTGTTTGGGTTGAGTATTAATTGGGCATCGGATAACCATGTTTCAACAGAGGAAAAGGCTTCCTGTGTGACTTTTTGCAGTTTTGGTAGGGACTGGGCTGAGCAGATGATGGTCGAGTCATCTGTGTATTGTATGAGTGTGCCATGTTTGGTGGCAGAGGCTAGATTATTGGTGTAAACAGAGAAGAGTAGGGGTCCAAGGATGGATCCTTGGGGAACCCCTATGGAGACAGGTAGTTGGGGAGATATGTCATTCTGCCATACAACGGATTGTTGGCGGTCAGACAGGTAACTCTGAAACCAGTTGTTGACTGATTGTGAGAAGGATAGGTTATTGAGGACAGAGATAAGTTGTTTGTGTGGGACCATGTCAAATGCTTTAGATAGGTCTAGGAAAGTAGCAGAGGAGAGATAGCCATTGTTTTTATGCTGAAGGATAGTGTTAGTAAAGGAGAGTAAGGCAGTGGTGGTGCTATGGTTTGGTCGGAAACCATGCTGAGTACTGGAAAGGAGGTTGTTTGTAAGGAGGTAGTCTGAGACCTGAGAGTGTATGCATCTCTCTAGTATTTTGGGGAGTGGAGAGAGAATAGCTATGGGGCGGTAATTGGTTTGTTCTGCGGAGGGTCCGCCTTTGTGGAGGGGAATTATATGTGATACTTTCCACAGTGTGGGAATGTAACTTTCTGACAGAGATTGGTTAATTAAGATGGATACTGTGTAGGCCAGAGCATCAGCTGCGATTTGTAGGTATTCACTTGGGAGGTTGTCTGCTGCTAATTTGGTGGGTTTAAGTTTAGTTAAGAGTTTTTTATGTTGGAGGTAGGTACAGGAGAAAAAGAGAAGGCAGTGGGGAGATTACTAGTTGAAGGTGTGGGTTGGAGGGGAGGGGGGTTGTGTTGTTTAGCTAGTGATAGTATGGTTTGGGTGAAGTGTGTGTTGAATGAGGTAGCAATATTTTCAGAGGAGTGAGGGATGTTAGGAGGAGGGGTACTGACTTTACCTGGGTGGAGGATGGAGTTTATGGAGGACCAGAATTGTTTGGGGCTATGTTGTGAGGAGTCTAGGGCAGACTGGTAGTATTGGAATTTGTCCTGTTTTATTAGCTTTTTGACTCTATTGCATAGTTCCAGGAATTTCTGTCTAGCTGAGGGGGTTTTGGTTTTGTGCTAGTGCTCCCAGGCTTTATCCCTGTTTTTAATTTCTGACTTAGTGGTTTTCTGTAGCCATGGGGAGGGTTGTGCTTTGGTTCTGGAAAATCTTATGGGGGCATGGTAATTAAGGATGTTCAGGAAGGTAGTATTAAAAAATTCAACTCCGTCATCTAGACTGAGGTACTTTAGAGGATGCCAGTTACATTCTTTGAGGGATGAGATGAATGTGAGTGAGTTAAAGTTTAGTTTTTTACGTATTTGACGGTAGATGACAGGTTTAGCTTGGTAAAGGTATTTTTGGAGTAGGAATGTTGGGGAGTGATCACTGAGGCTATCTGATAAGCAGCCTGTTATATATGACTGGGGGCTCTTACTGACTAGTATCCAATCCAGGGTAGTGTGCTTGCTGGAGTTTTTATTTATCCTGGTTAGTGACTGGACTAGTTGGGTGAAGCCATGAAGGTGTACATGATGGGTTGGATTGTTGCCAGAACAGGATTGCCAGTCAATATTAAAATCACCTAAGATGATAGTTTCTTGGGGGAGATGGTGGGTAGACCAGCTGAGGAGGTTTTCTAGTGGAGGGATGTTTTGGTCAGGTGGGAAGTAGCATCCGATTATGTTGATGGTTTTGTTTTGGTTAATTTTGAGGTTGGTATATATTATTTCTTCATTGCCTATTTGTGGAGCTGATGATTTTAAGATCTGGATGTTTAGATGCTGTTTAAATATTATAGCTACACCACCTCCTATTTTGTTTAGCCGGTCTACTCTTAGTATGCCGTAACCTGTAGGGAGTATTTGCTCACTGGTAATGTGAGGTTTTAGCCAGGTTTCTGTCAGGATGACTATATCTGGGGAGTACAAGTCTATGGTGGCATAGAGTTCATGGACTTTGTTGGATATACTTCTAATATTTAGGCTTAGTAGAAGGAAGTCACTTGGCTTTCTATTGGTTGTAATATGGGAGAAGTTGTGGTTTCTAGTCTGATTATGAGGATTGGGGTTGGAGATGGTAGGGCCAGGGTTGGGGTGGATGTCTCCACTTAGGGCTAGTTTTGATATGCATGAGGTTATTAGTTTTCTCAGTTTTTGAATGTGTTTGTTTATAAGGGAAACTTTAAAATTAATATTTTTTTGTTTGTTCTCTCCACTGTAACTGTTGATGTGCTGCATACCACTGTAAAAACATGTCTTTTGTAATTTGTGTGTATACTGATCATGTCTAAATGTATCTGTAATTTTTCTATGTGGAGCTTTTCTCCCTGGGCCTCTGCTGAAAAAGGGCCTTTTCGGCTTAGTCAGACACCCCTGGTTAACAAATGTAAAATAAACAAATAAATAAATACTGGGAGTTTTTTCTGTCTCTATTAAGTATATATATATATAGTTTAGAACTTATGATTAGACTGTAGTGATTAAATTAATACAGATAACTTGGTTATCTAAGGCCTCAGTGCCCTTTTTCTTCCTATTAGTTGTTTAAAAAAGGCATAGGTTATATATTTGTAGTAATATCTTTGTTGTTGTAATTTGGGTTTAACTTTACTTCATTTTTTAGGATATCAATATGTTGGAATTCTCTGGATTCAAGAAGCGTTCAAAGTGTGGGCATAAACCTCCACCCCAAGTTCAACACCCCAAATGAGTTTACTCTTTAGGCACTACACATCTGGATACATGTGCAGCTGTTAGTGCTAGAGCCCTTCAGACCAAAAGGGACAGACTTTATTAAAGAAGCTCCTTCCAGCACAGACAGGGGATACCCCTTCCCACTTCTTCTGCATCCCCCTCCAGAAAAGGTCAAACAATATCAAAGGGACAAGAGAGGAGCACGTCTCCCATTAAATCTGCCAAAAAATTCTCTGGAACTGACAGCATCACTCTGTCCCAACCCTAAAGTCAATCGAAGGTCAGATCCAATAACTCCTTGGTTCCAGTAACCTTCTTCACAGGCCAGATACTCACCAAGACCAGTGAATCCTAGATTATGTTCACCTTACTCCTGACCACCTTCTGTGGCATCATCCATTCAGTCATCGCAAAGCATCATAAAGCTAGATGTTAATAAGATGATGAAGTTTTTGAGGACACAAATCACCTTATCCCAATACTGTCCCCTGGAAAACCACAGAGTACTAGCCATCTTACCCCCTCCCTTACTGGAATGTGTTATTGGATCTGACTGGAACTGGAGCACCTTTGTTGGCACTGTAGCTACTTATAACTTTGATGCCTGAGATGAAACTCTGAGCCAAAGCTTCAGCACTGAGTTCCAAGGGGTGAATTGACACAGAGATTCTCAGAGCTGTCACCCTCTGGGCTTCAGTACTAGACAGCTTAGATCCAAGATCAGCTTCGGGATGAGGGATCATCAGTGACAGGGGATCCCTTCCTTCCATAGATTGAAGGGATTCCTCAGTGTCTGTGGCAGCTTTGGCCTTCAAGGCCTTTGAATGAGTTTTGGTAAATACCAAAGACAAGGTGCCTTCATCCAGTTTGGTTCCATCCAAACCGTAACTTACTAGCTTACTTTCATAGGTGTATTCTAGGTTAATGGCCCTGGAGCCTTTACAAGCCTAGCCCATAGGATTACCCTGGCATCATGCCACTTGACCATAGTTCCCAGTGCCTTTGTCAAGTAGACCCACTGGAGTGATCCCTGGGGTTAATTTTCAATTTCCCTTTCACTCATCAAGATTTCTCTTGAAGAGGACCAGTGAGGTGCTCTGCTTGACATGTATGGGAAGTCTATTCCATAGCATGAGTAGTCTCTGTGTTATGAGCCTGTCCCTCCAGCACATTCTGTTGATTGTGGTAATGAGGTTGAGGTCTCTGGAGTGTGTAGTGTGGAGGGATTGGCATTTCTTTATATGTAGCATTTCTAACAGAGCTGGATCAGACATGGCTTTGTAAGTCAAGCACAGATTGCCTCTAAGCAGGCGATATGAGACAAAGAATAGTTGGAGTTTTTTGAGTCTGTCCATATAGGACAAGTGTTTAAGGCCTAGGATCCCCTTTGTGAGGTACTTTTGTGGCCTCTCGAGTTGTTGCAGGTGTCTAGTGAGGTACATGGCAAATGGGGCATTGTACTCAATGATTGGCCTAATGAGGGAAGAGTTGAAGGAGACAATGACCTCTTTCTTCCTGGATGCAAAACCCTTAGTAATGAGATGTGCCACATAGAAGGGCTTTCTAACCACAGTGGCAATGTGGTGGTCAAAAGAGAGGTTGCTGTCAACCTGTGTTCCCAGATATCTCATAATGCCTTCTGTGTTCAGTGTACTGCCATTGATGTGGTAATTCATGGGAACTGGGTTTTTCCCAAAGGGGATGACACATATTTTGGCATTGAGCTTAAGGCCATAGTTCTGACACCAATCGGTCTCAGTGAGACCTTTCTGTAGGATGTCAACATCACTTGGGGAGTTAATAATAGCTCCCAAACTTGCAATCGTCTGCAAACTTTGTCAGCCAGAGTCCCTTCGTGTTGGCCTGGACTTTAGAAAAGCAGATACCAAACAGGAGAGGACCCAGGACTGAAGCCTGTGGGACTCCACTCGTGACTGGTCGGCAGTCTGACTTGGAGTCAGTTACTTTCACACTGTGGGTTCTATCTGTGAGCCAGTTTGCAACACACCTGGTGATAATGCATTTTTCTATGATTTTTGTGTGGGGAATGGTATCAAAGGCCTTGGCCAGATCAAGGTAGGCTGTATGAACCACCTTGCCTTCATCCACAGCTCTGGTGACTGACTCAAAGAAGTGGATCAAGTTGAGCAGGCATGATCTACCCTTCACAATACCAAACTGTGTGGGATCTAGAGTTTGGAGATTCCCTATATCCTTGTTTATTAGGTCCATGATGATGTGTTCCATAGCTTTGTATATCAGACTCTTCAAGCTAATTGGGGCAATAGTTCCCAGGGTTTATAGTTGCTCCTCCTTTGTGGAGAGGGATGACTGTAGCAGTGCGCCATTTAGTAGGGACAAAGCCTGAGATGAGGCTGTGATTCAACAGGGCACACAGGTGAGGTGCCAGTTCCCTCTGTAGTTCATGTAGAACACAGCCAGGGATATTGTCAGGTCCCATAGAAGCTGTATTCTTGGTCTTGGACAGTGCTGTTTTAACCTGTACAGCAGTAATACTTGGTGCCTGGCAATCTACTGGTATTGAGATTGGTCCTTTTGGGGGGTAAAGTTAGCACTGAATCTGTCGGCCAGTATATTGGCAATATCTGTTGGCTCGGTATAGGAGGTACCATTGTGCAGTAGCTCAGAGCAAGTCTGGGTATTGCCATGGAGATTCTTTATATAACTATAGAAGGCCTTGTGGTTGTCTTTACTATCTGCTGCAATTCTGTTTTCATAGCTAGCTTTAGAGGATTTGATGAGGAATCTCAACTTTTTGTTGAGGCTGATAAGGGAGTTTTTCCAGTCTTAGGACTTCACCTTATATCACATCAGTTTCCTCTTTCTGTTGTAGAGTTTGTTTGTGGCAGGGGACCACCAGATTGGCTTCCTTTTTTTGAGGAGAGCATCTTTGTTCTATTGGGTATGGCGAGATTCATGCATTTGTGTACGTGTCCGTACAGTGCATTGGTGTGTGATTCGGCAGTCATGCAACTTTTCTCCATTTACATGGGTGCCATGAAGTTAGCCACCTTTGTTTTTAGGAGCCCAAAGTTAGCTTTGGAGAAGTTTTTCATGGTGGTTACCTTTGTGTGTGTGTGTGTGGGGGGATTTCCAAGGTGATTAGTTTGTGGTCGGATCTAACTAGGGAGAGTTGACTGTTGGTGTAGAGCAATGGTCGCCCATGTTAGTAATGACCAGATCAAGGATGTTGCTACTTCTAGTGGGGATAAGAATAAGCTGGTCCAGGGCTTTGGAATTAATGAATTCCAGGAAATGTTGGGCAAGTGCATTGGTACATAAGTAGTTTTTCCAGTTAACGGATGGGTAGTTGAAGTTGCCCAGTATGAGAGTGTTAGGTTGGACCCTAATATTCTCCAGAGTGCTTAGGAATGTGGAGTATGAGTCTTGGGATATGGACCTATAGCAGGCTATGACCTGAATCACTATCTTACCCAATGTTATCTGCACCTGAAGTATTCCTTATGCGTTATGTTGGGCTACCAGTCTAGAGGTGTGCACATCCTTTATGAATATGGAAACTCCACCACCTTTGGACTTTCGGTCTAATTTCTGGGGCCAAAAGGTGTGGAATGAGTTATAGCCTGGTAGTGCAGGGGCACTTTCTGCTGCCTTAAACCAGATCTCTGTTACAGCACAAATGTTGATGTTCTCCATTTTAAGGAGTGCTTCGAGCAAGGGCATTTTGAGATTTAGACTTCTAGCATTGAGCAGCATGACCCTCAGATTGCATTTGTTTTATAGCTTTTACGGTGGTAATTTGGTCACCATCTTGTTGGACAGGCTCAGCCGGTACCAAGGGCTTAGAAGGAAGTCTGCCTTGTCAGTTCCCTTTCCAATTCTGAACCTTCTGTTGCTCCTCTAGAAGCTGCCCCCAGAAAATGGACGTGCAAATGGAAGCACAGACTCTTCCTCAGAGTCTTTCACTGAACATACTGACAGAGGAAGAGAAGGTCTCCCCTTGCTCCCTATCTGAAGATGTCACAGTCAGTGATATTCTCAAATTAATGAAGCAGAGAGGGGGTTAGTCATCCCAAGACCCTTCGCTGGATAAGTCAATATCCTTGGAAACTTCTGGTTCTGGACCAACATTGCCTTGGGTGGTACCTCCTTTTGACCCACTTATTGACTTTATAGCTCAACAGGCATGAAAGGATCCTCATGTGGTGGAGCCATCCCTAAAAAAAGCCTATCGCATCTTGGCTGCGCCTAAGGACAGGAAGCACTGGAGTAAAGGTCCACCAGTAGATGCTGTGATGGCAGCAGCCACCAGAAAAGAACTATCAGAAGAAAGTTCCTCTATTCATCCTCTTAATAGAGAATCTAGGGTGATGCACTGATTTGGGAAGCAGGCCTATGCATCAGCGATTTTCACCCTTAGATTACTAAACTATTTGGCTCATTTAACATGATTCCAGAGAGACTTGACTGAAGAGATTACCAAATCCTTCTTTTACCTGTGGATGTTCAGAAAACAGTGGACTCCCTGTAATTCTCCTCAAATGTGTCCATGCGTTTACTCTCTAATGCAGCTGACTGCACAGCCAGAGCAGTGGGCAGCTGCTTCACTATGTGCTGCTATGCCTGGAGGTGTCTTTGTGACTTTGTGGAATGCTTTAAGTCATCCTTTGTAAATGCCCCTTATGATGGCTCCACCTTGTTTGGACATAGAGTTAGAGATATGCTCACCAGGAGCCAAAAAAATGGTAAGACTCTCTCTGCGGTAGGAGTATGTTCTCCACCCTGCAAAAAACATTCTAGAGTGAGGAAGAAGATGTGGTTCTGCAAGCCACAGAGTTCTTTCCATGACTCCCAAGGTGATATAGCTCCGTGTGTTCGAGGAGAAGGAATTTTAGTGGACAATGTCCTAAAGGCAGAGGTGGACTGCATAACCAAGGCTTTTGTAGTCACCTTTTGAGAAAGCCTTTCAGCACTCCTGAATGGTCACCTGACTGCTGCACTCTGGTGGCAGCTGGGGGGGGGGGGTGCCTATCTCTGCAGCTTCAAGCTTAGCACTGAATAACTTCAGATTCCTGGATGCTAAAAATAATATCCAGATACTATTTAATTCTCTATTCCTACCACCTCAGAAAAAGAAGAACATCGCCAATATTCCACGTCAGTGGGACTCAGCAGCCATAGAAATTTCAAAGTTTCTTGAAAAGAGAGTCAACCCATGACCAGTTATAATCCAGACTCTATTCCAGGTTCTTTTTAGTGCCAAAAAAAACAAAGAGGGACCTCAGACTCATTTTGGATCTCAGTCACCTAAACCAGTTTGTGAAAGAGAAAGTTTTGGATACTTACAGTACAGTCCATTTTACCTCTTTTGAGGAAGGGCAATTTGATGTGCTCCATAGATCTCCGGGATCTGCCCTTTTAAGTCACAACAGCAAAGCAATCCAGGAGATTTCTCTGTTTCTTTCTGGAAGTCAGTCACTAACAATTAAGCAGATCTCCAAGCAACATGTCCCTTGGTGGATAACATCCCCAAATGAGACCGAAGAACATCCTTTCCAGGCAGAATCACTGATTGCAACATTGACTATGGATAACTCCCTTTTAGGGTGGGGGCATATAGAAGGGAGAATGGTTGAAGGTACGTGGTCTTCATTAGAGGTCAGTCTTCACATCAATGTCTTGGAGTTCAGAGCAGTCTTCCTAGCATTGCAGGCACTTTAGGATCTCCTTCCCAAGGTTGTGATTACTATATAGACTGACAACATGACAGTGGTATGATTCATCAACCAACAAGGAGGAACCCATTCTTATCTATGTTGAGAAGCCATGACAGTCTGGGAGCAGGCGATGTCTTCAAAACACTTTCTGATTGCAACGCAGAACAGTTCTGATGCCTCACGAGTGTTCCCTCAATTCTACAGTGACATGTAATTTTCAGTCACTTTGGTCAATCTTGATGCAACATCCTTGTATCCTATCTAAACAACAAATGCAGCTGGTATTTTGCCCTGATCCCTCCACAGAGGACAGTTACATAGGGATGCTCTGGTCAACAATTGGCCTCCAGGCCTCCTCTATGCATTTCCTCCTTTGACCATAATGAACAAATTCATATGAAATGCAAGACAGTGCAAGGCTAGGGTGATCCTCATTGCCCCCTTTTTGGCCCCAACAGACATGGATCCCCTACTAATGGCCTCTACTAGTACATCCCGCATGGCTGTTGGATCAATATCCAAACCTGCTGACTCACCCGTCCAGACTGCCTCCTATGGACCAGAAGTCCTTGAAGTTAACTGCATGGTTCTCCCAATTTTAACCATAGCCAGAGATGCCAGGCTCTCTCCTGCAGTAGTCAATATCCTTTCTATTCTTTCTGCTTCTTAGAAACCATCCACTAGAAAAACTTATTAGAGTAAATGGAAGAGATTCTTGATTTGGGCCTACTCCAAATGCCTGTATTCATGTGCAGCACTTGTTCTTTCCATACTAGAATTTTTATCTGATCTCTTTGATAAAGGTTCCACCTTTGCCAGCATTAAGGTATAGCTGGCTGCAATTTCAAATTTGCATGTTAGATGTAAAGACATTGCAATAGCTTCCATAAACATTTCAAAAGCCTTCATGAAAGGTGCTTTTCTACTAAGACCTTCAATTAGAGACCCAGCCTGTCTATGGGACAGCACCATTATGTTACAAGCTCTAAATCAGGCTCCATTTGAAACCACTATCACTGCAGATATAAAATTCCTTATTTGAAACCAATTTTCTTAGTGGCAGTGACATCAGCTAGAAGTGTTTGAAAGTTACAGGCCCTTTCTTATAGGACTCCATACCTAGTGTTCCACAAAGATAGAGTTTCCCCTTAGAACTAACATGTTCTTTATTCCTAAGGTGGCATCCAAACTTAATTTAAATCAATCAATAAATATGCCTTTGTTTTTTCCAAGGTATTCAAACAAAGGATAATACTTACTGCGTATGTTAGATGCACACAGGCAACTCAGATTCTATATGCATGAGTCAAAAGAATTTAGAAAAGACGATTAATTGTTCATTTCATTTTGTAAACCAAAGTTGGGGAAGGCAGTTGTGAGGGTCCCTTTATCCAGATGGCTCTCAAATTGCATTTTCTTTGTCTATAATAATAAGAATTTACCCTTACCAGGTTAACCTAAAGCCCATTCAACCAGAGCAGTTTCTACCTCAACAGCATTAAATAGATGTTTATCCACTGATATTTGTGCTGTGGCCACCTGGACTGCAGTACACACCTTTGTGTCTCACTATAAGCTGGACAGTCAATCCATATCACATTCAGCATTTGGTTCCACCATACCCAGGATACCATCCTTGATACCATCCAGTCTGACAGTTTGGGATTCTGTCCCATATGTTTGAAATGGGCAAAAGTAGTCAACAATGGATACAAAAGTTATGTACATACCATAACATTAGATCCAGCGTTATCTGATTTTCATCCAGTTCAAACTCCCTCCCTCCTTCCCCCTTCCAAATTATCACTGATGGCTTTGAGATGATTGAGTGAATTTTATTCCCTGTCTGTTCACAGTCTTGTGAGACTGTACCTACTATTCCTCAACAACTTGGGACTATCAGAGGTTCATTTTAAGAATGGTCCTATTAGGTAATGTCCTGTCATATCACAGAAATTGGAGGGCAAACTCGATCTGAGCATCTAAGGTAGAGCCTAGGGAATTATGGGTAGGGGAGGAGTCAGAGCTCTGGAACAGATGAAGCTTTAAAGTCGATGCTGAGGTTAGATCTGATAACCTACACATTTGAACCTGACAAAAATATGGATATAATGTTCTGGAAAGTGCATAACTTTCTTTTATTTTCTGCTGATTATTAAGGCTATTTGGATGCCACCTAAGAAAAGAAGGCATATTTCTGTAATAAATCCAGTCCAAAAAATAAAGTAAATTTTTATAACAGGCAGAGACCACATAACAGGTATGCAAGATGAAGATGCAGTTGCAAAAATAGCAAAAGGTATTGCTACAAATATCCTGGAAAAGAAGCTTGATTGGATGCACCCTGAAGTATTTATATTAGAGTAACTTCAGAAGAATATATTAAAGGCCAATAAAATAATTGATCAGACTGATGATACTTTAAGCAGTCTGATGATGTAGTGGTACCCCAAAATTAGAGACAGAAAGATAAAAGAAAGAATGGCTGAATATGAAATACAACAGGAAGAGAATCAGACAGAAGCTGGTGGAATAAGAGGACAGAACTAGATGACAAAACCTAAGATTACCAGGAAAAATGGAAACTTTCAATTGTGTGGGTTTTATCAGAGAGTAAATCAATAAATGGACAGGCATTCATCAGCAAGAAACTGGCACTGAGAGAGACCATTGGTTTTATGCTATACATCGGTATGCTAATAAGCTACCAAAATCTGTTTTGTTGAAATTTCAAATGTTCCATCAAAAAAAAAAAAACTACTGATTTCCAAGATGTGGCAAAGAAGGAAACTATAAAAAAAAAAAAAAAAAAAATGGAGAGGCTGTCTTTGTAGGTATGATAAGGCAGAGGAAAAAAGTTTATTCCAAAACAGAAGAGATGAAGGAATGTGTGATTGCATTTCAAAATGAGACATCAAGCAATGTTAAGGTATTTTTTCTTGATGACACAAAGATTTGCATAGAGCTTGACCATGTCTTGGAGGAAATTGAAAGATTTCAACAAAGCACCCAGAGACTGACAATAGGGGAATGTCTGTGGACAGTCCATCTACAAACAAAAATGGTTATTAGGACACAAAATGGAAGTTTGCCTCTGCCTATTAAACCTTCTCAGATGTTCAAGAAAAGAATGTCAGACCACCAGAGAGATGCCTAGTACTTAACAATGAAAACAAGCAGCAGTATGGAATTGAACCAACTGATAGATGGGATCCGGATGCCCTAGAAGAAGTGTAAGTTAGTGACACTGGCAAAGAAGTGGGAGAACTGTGAAGCATAAGTCTCAGTACTATTTTAACAAACAACAGAGGCATTTAATTACTGACCTGGAAGGTGCACAGCTATGGGAACTAGGGAAAATGACT
Source organism: Protopterus annectens (assembly GCF_019279795.1). Taxonomy (NCBI): domain Eukaryota; kingdom Metazoa; phylum Chordata; order Ceratodontiformes; family Protopteridae; genus Protopterus; species Protopterus annectens. The sequence goes on from NC_056744.1 coordinate 11,257,815, forward strand.
GGAAGAAACCTTTATAACTGGGTAATTAATTGTTTAATGTAACAACAAAGAAATTAACTGTGGAGGAGGAGAAGGAATAATGTAGATGTAAAAAAAGTGTTAATATCAGTATTTTGTCACACTAGAGAACATCAGTACACAAAAGTGCAGGAAATCACATAGCAAGGGACACTGGCAGGGATTTAAAAATGCTTATTTTAAGGGGAAAACACCTTAACAAGGCTGTTTTTTCCCCACAGTAAGCCTTTCCAATTCTTAAGACTACATTATATCTAAGGTTTCCTGTGGCGGGAACCTCAGCACAGTGGCTGGTTGTGCTGGCCGAATCATATGATAATGCATACAGGGATAGCAGGGGCAAGAAAAGTATGATAATTAATAGAAGCCAGGGGATTAAAGAGGTGCACAAGTAGTGAATATAAAAAAGGATGAGTATGTTTTCCTGGCATGGGTGAGGGAAAGTGTCATCAGTGCAATAATGAAAATTAGCTTTGCTTGTATTATCATGGAAAACCATGTGATGTATCTTGAAATGGCATTTACTGTTAAATAGTAATGCATGGATGGACAGAAGCCCACTCAGAGCATTAGCTCTAACCATGAAAACTTAAACTGCTAACATTGTGCATTGTTTTGACGACTAATAAGATGTAGGATACAAAGAGGAAGGGGTTATTTGGGAGCCTGTGCTGTAAGAGTTAGACATGAGTGTAAAGTGTGGAGTAAATGCCTGCCAGCCAGTATTGTGTAACAGTCCCACAAAAAAAATGAATGGTTAGAAGCAAGAATTATTGCTAGATATGGGGTATACATCATTATATTACAATGGTTGCTTTGAATCTTAACTTGGAATTTTAACAGCATCACAAATCCAGTTAAAAGATGAGTGCTAACATAAAGACCTGAGCAGTTATTTATGCTGCAGTAGACACATTTGGATAAATCAGAATACAACTTGAATGAGAAGGATATTCCTCAGAGTGTCAGGGAGCTAGAAATAGGTGGGTGGTGTAATTTTGTTGGAGAGAGTGACGCCTACAGTGGTAGGACAACAAGGATTATTTTTAATTCAGAGTTGTTACTGGATGAGGAAGAGAGTGAAATTAGTTTTATATATATATATATATATATATATATATATATATATATATATATATATATATATATATATGTATACACACACACACACACACACACACACACACACACACATTTGCAGCTCCCAAAACAAGTAAGCATAGCTCAGAAAAATAATACAGAGGAGACTAGTGATAACTGTACAATAAAAAAGGATACAATAAAAAAGGACACAAAAATCAGTACTCTTTATTATAGGAGTACAGCTGAACATATCTACAAACTGTAAATACTTCATCAGAACTAAATAATTTCCAGCCACACTAATTTAAATAGAAATGCAGTCATATGACTCAACAAATGATGTGCAAAATTATGAAAACAAAGAATAAACCAGTAGTAAAAATATCTCAAAAACTGACTTCAGTGACCGAAGTCTGCAAGTTTTCAGTGCATTTTTAATACAAACATTATCATTTAAACCTGTTTGAGTAGTAGCATTTAAAAATCATTGTGAATTCAAATTTTATTACTCGAAGAGTATTTTCTGTATTAGATGATGTTTCACATGACATTAGCAGTAGAAATTAGAAAAGAAAAATCTTATCAGAGTATAAAAACTGCATTGGCAGTAACTTAAATGCCTCAACTCCACCAGGTTTAAAGATCAGTAGTAGAGAGAGAAGTGACCAAATGCTTATGGCAAACCCAAGAAATGCTGCAAATATGTTTTCAAAGAATAATGCTTTCCTCCTTGGCTACTGCTATTAAAATTCTTGTTAAGACGCTTCTCCTTGTTTCTTCTTTAAAAGAACTTTTATTAAAATGATTTAAAACAAAAAACAAAATAAAAGCTACAACCTAACCATTTGAAAGTTAGCATTGTAACGCAAAAAAGAGAGATGAGCACTTTCGGTTTATCAACCTTCTTCAGATCTGCTTAACATTTGAAGCTACTTCTATTTATATTCATGCTGCTTACTTAGAGTCCTCCCCCACAACCAATGGGAGTCTCTATGCTAATTCTTGATGTACTTGTAATCCAATCCGATAGTCTGGTTCTTGTTTCTTGGAAGCCAATTACATTTTTCCATGCAAATAAGTTTTAATAAATCTACCAATGTTTATTCATTCCTTTCTCTCACCTAATTTGCTATCCTTTTTCTTTTGCTCCTATGGCTTGTGTGTATCCTGTTGCAAGATGCAGGCTCCACCTTTTTATGTCATGTTCTTATTTGCCTTTTGTAAAAACTAATCACTCTCCCTGCATAGCATTTTTCATGTGTTTTGCCTCTATATTGGAGGCATCTGTCTGCCTGTAACAGAACTGCAACCTCTTCTCTTTCACGGGTTGTCTTCATTAGGTAAACCACAAGTACAATGGCTTTCTCCTTTGTTTTAAAACATAGGATCAAACACTTTCTTGTAAATGCTCTTACTTCCATGTCATCAGGTCTCTTTCAAACTGATAGTGCTTACTTAACTACATAGACGCGCTTGCTAACTCACATCATAAATCATAAACTTTTTTTATTTTGTGTCTTGCTTCTTAATATCAAGTCTCTTTCTGACTAAGAGCGCTTGCTTATATTCAAAGATGTACTGCTGATTCCTGTTATTCTATCCAAATTTTACTTTGTACAGAGCTCTTTACTCAGTCTTATTAAGAAGCTATCCTAATTGTTTTTTAATGTTATGTAATCCATTATTTGGCAAATTACACTTCTTCTCCTTTTTCTCCCATACTAATTCCAAACTCTCTACTAATTCAATGCCTTTTCTTCATTTGCTGACAAATTTCCACTAACAAATGTCTTTGATCTCCGTAAACATCATTTCTCCTTTCTAATTGATGTAAATAATGGATGAACAACACTCTTTCTATTCCTTTAATGCTCTAAATTGCAATATTTTCCAGACTTCTACATGCACAATGAACTTGATTTCAATTTATTTATAGTTTGGGGTTTACTCTCCTTCCATCATAATGTTCAAACCAGGGCTAGAACCCTGAACCCTTTGTTTAGGGAGTCTAGTGCTCTACTGACTGAGCTACATTGGTGGATGCATAGTTCAACTCCCTCTTAGTTTTCTTTTCTTTCTAGACAAGCTTGAGGAGGACTATAACATATAGGCCAAAAGAATATAATAAGCAAACTACACTCTTTTATTCCTTTGATGCTCTTGGTTTCAATGTTTTCCAAACTTCTTCTTGCACAGTAAACTTAGATTCAACTGTTTTCATTTATGGTTAGAGATTTCTTCTCCTTTCACCATGGTGGTTAGAGATTTCTTCTCCTTTCACCAGAACTTATACAAATAAAGCAGAGTGAGATGGGACAACTAGATCTCTCTGAAGAAAATCTTATGAGGTTGGAGAACCTGCAAGACAAATTGGACATTTATGACAGTAAGTTAAAAATGATAAAAATTAACAAACTAAGAAGAGATTTGGATGACTATAAGGCGGGTCAGCTCTTTGAATGGCCAAGAACAGCAAGGAATCAAGATCAACCTAAAACTAGCGATACAAAAGAAAATAGAAGAAAAATGTCCTTATCGGAAGCAACATCTAGAAAACAACATGTACAAGCAGAAATCCATGCCCCACCAAGACAGAGGAGTGATAATAAAGAGGAAGGAGTAGTAACGAATGGCAGTATAGTCACTGAGGACATGGAAGAATTAGAAGTTGTATTTACAACAGAGAAGGAAGGATCAAGAACATTAGAGATAGTTAATAAAGAAAATAATAAATAAAGCAGTAAGCTAGGAGCGGTACCTAAAAAGGGAGATAAATTTGCACCAATTTTTCAACAACTCCCTTTTCTTATACATCAACAGAACGACAGAGCCCCAAGATCCCTAAGCAGGAAAAGGAAAAAGAGAAAGGCAACCTAGAGGAGAGGCAAACAAGAGGTAGAAAAGAGGATACTGAGTCATTGGTAATAAATATTTCAGACTATGTACTGAGTGAGGAACAAAACCAACTTCTGCAAAGAGGCTTGAACTTCATACCCTCCATTAGGTCCCAACCTAGTGAGGTGGTAATAGATTTAAAAACATTTGGAAGAAATGTAATGTTAAAATACGTATATGGCACCAATAATACACAAAGTATGGGTTCAGATGATTTAAAACAAACCTATAAGAGGCCAAGTACATTTGTGCCTAGAAATCATCCTCAGGTGGAAACATTCATCAAACTTTGTGAGAATTATATAGCACAACACAAAGATGAAGGAAAAGGAAAACAAGTCCACAATTTGAACTATAGAGAGCACATGGCATTGAAAGAACTGCAACTCAACAAAGAAATAGTGACATAACCAGCTGACAAAGGAGGTGCATTGGTCATCATGAAAAAGGAACAATATGACAACAAGATGAAGGAGCTTCTTAGAGATACAACTACATATACTAAGATAGGTATCAAACAAATAGAAAGATTGGTAAAGGAAGTCAAAGAAGATCTGTATGAAAAATTAATGTGTAGAATAATAGATGAAGACTTGTATGCATTTTTTGAAACCTTACATCCACTTATACCAGAAATAAAAGGCATACCGAAGGTACACAAGAATTTAAATGATCCGCCATTAAGACATATAGTTTCAGGAAGAGGTTGGATCACGGAGCCTCTTTCCATTTACATAGAAGATGAGCTGAAAAATCTGTTAGAGAAAGCACCTACAGTGTTAAAAGATACAGCGCAATTATTAGAGAAATTGTATGCTGAAGCTCACAAGTGTGACAACTATAGGCATATGGTATTGGCAACAATGGATGTGAATAGCTTATTTACTAGCATACCCAATGGATATGGTATAGAAGCAGTCAGAAACTTTATACTAGCTAACCAACTGAATAAGGATGTGGAAAGGATATGTGGGCTACTAGAAATTATATTACAAAACAATGTATTTGTATATGAGCATGAAGTCTATTGGCAGAAATGGGGAGTAGCCATGGGCACTCCATGTGCCAATATTTATGCAAATATAGTTTTAGCCCAATGGGAATGCCAGTGGAGCAAAGATGAAAATAATATCTGGCAACAACATATACAATTCTATGGATGTTTTGTTGATGGCATTCTTCTCATACGGAGAGGGCATGAAAGTTCGTTGCAGCAATTCATTCAATTTCTAACAACAACAACGGATTTCTTAAAGTTTGAAATCAAAATGTCATGGAAGAAAATAGAATTTCTGGATGTTAATATTATTATTGATGAGGTCAAAGGATTGGAAACAGCCCTGTATAGAAAAACAACTTGGAAAAAATATCTTTTACATAGATCTTGCATGCATCCAGGCCATATATTTAAAAATATTAAGGACAACCAGGTGCAAAGGGTCTCCAGATTGTGTACCAATGATAATATATTTCGAGAAGAAATACAAGGACTAATGAACAACTTTACAGCGAGAGGATATAAGGAAGAAAAAATGGATGAAGACAAGTTTAGAGATACCCGAAGGAAGAAAGAGAGACCATACTATTCAGCTAAAATTGATAAAGAGAACAAAGAAAAGGAGCCGAACAGAAGAAAGGAAATAGTAAGATGTCCTTTGACGTACAGTACAGATAATGTTATCATAAGAGAAACCATTAAGAAATACTGGCCTATACTAACAATGGACCAGAAGATAAAAGACATAGTAGGAGAACATCCTAGTTATACTTATAAAAATAAGAAGAACTTAAAGTGGCTCCTATGTGATATAGATAGGCAAGAGGCAAAGAATGTTTCTATGCCAACAGGAACATTCAAATGTGGAAAATGCAAAGCATGTCAGTACATTATGAGCACAGATAGGTTTCAGCATCCAATGACAAATAAGGTTTACATCTTTCAAGAAAGAGCAACCTGTAACAGTGAGAATGTGATCTATGTAGCAAGTTGCATGGTATGTAAAGCATTCTATATAGGTAAGACTAACAGAAAATTCAAAGAACGAGTATTAAGACATATACGGGACATTCATAATAAAATAGAGACTAATGCTCTTTATGTACATATTAAAGAAAATCCAGAGCATAACTTTAGATTTATGGTTATGGCACAGATTAAGTCTATGGAAAGAGGAGGTGATATAGTAAATAAAACAGAAAAAATTGAGTTGCAATGGATAATTAATTTATGATCCAACCAATTCCCCGGACTAAATGCTATAGTCCCGCTTAAACCTGTTTTAAAAGAGAGGAAACTACGAGGGAAATGAATTATACATCTGCCAATGTAGCTCAGTCGGTTGTGCACCAGACTCTTATCCAGAGGGTCCAGGGCTCGATCCTTAGTCAGGGCACCATGGTGAAAGGAAAAGAAATCTCTAACCATAAATGAAAACAGTCGAATCTAAGTTTACTGTGCAAGAAGAAGTTTGGAAAACATTGAAACCAAGAGCATTAAAGGAATAAAAGAGTGTAGTTTGCTTATTATATTCTTTTGGCCTATATGTTATAGTCCTCCTCAAGCTTGTCTAGAAAGAAAAGAAAAGAAAACTAAGAGATAGTTGAACTATGCATCCACTAACATAGCTCAGTCAGTAGAGCATTAGACTACTAAACAAAGGGTTCAGGGTTCTAGCCCTGGTTTGAACATTATGATGGAAGGAGAGTAAACCCCAAACTATAAATTAATTGAAATCAAGTTCATTGTGCATGTAGAAGTCTGGAAAATATTGAAATTTAGAGCGCTAAAGGAATAGAAAGAGTGTTGTTCATCCATTATTTACATCAATTAGAAAGGAGAAATGATGTTTACAGAGATCAAAGACATTTGTTAGTGGAAATTTCTCAGCAAATGAAGAAAAGGCATTGAATTAGTAGAGAGTTTGGAATTAGTATGGGAGAAAAAGGAGAAGAAGTGTAATTTGCCAACTAATGGATTACATAACATTAAAAAACAATTAGGATAGCTTCTTAATAAGACTGAGTAAAGAGCTCTGTACAAAGTAAAATTCGGATAGAATAACAGGAATCAGCAGTACATCTTCGAATATAAGCAAGCGCTCTTAGAAAGAGACTTGATATTAAGAAGCAAGACACAAAATAAAAAAAGTTTATGATTTATGATGTGAGTTAGCAAGCGCATCTATGTAGTTAAAGTAAGCGCTATCAGTTTGAAAGAGACCTGATGACATGGAAGTAAGAGCATTTACAAGAAAGTGTTTGATCCTATGTTTTAAAACAAAGGAGAAAGCCACTGTACTTGTGGTTTACCTAATGAAGACAACCCGTGAAAGAGAAGAGGTTGCAGCTCTGTTATAGGCAGACAGACACCACCAATATAGAGGCGAAATACATGAAAAATACTATGCAGGGAGAGTGATTAGTTTTTACAAAAGGCAAATAAGAACATGACATAAAAAGGTGGAGCCTGCATCTTGCAACAGGATACACACAAGCCATAGGAGCAAAAGAAAAAGGATAGCAAATTAGGTGAGAGATAAACATTGGTAGATTTATTAAAACTTATTTGCATGGAAGAATGTAATTGGCTTCCAAGAAACAAGAACCAGACTATCGGATTGGATTACAAGTACATCAAGAATTAGCATAGAGACTCCCATTGGTTGTGGGGGATGACTCTAAGTAAGCAGCATGAATATAAATAGAAGTAGCTGCAAATGTTAAGCAGATCTGAAGAAGGTTGATAAACCGAAAGCGCTCATCTCTCTTTTTTGCGTTACAACACTAACTTTCAAATGGTTAGGTTGTAGCTTTTATTTTGTTTTTTGTTTTAAATAATTTTAATAAAAGTTCTTTTAAAGATAAAACAATAGGAAGCATCTTAACAAGAATTTTAACAGCAGTAGCCAAGGAGGAAAGTACCATTCTTTGAAAACAGGTTTAAAGATCATGATGCGGATTCAATAAAGCCTACACTGTCAGCTAAAACCACATTCATGTCGCAGCACAATGCACACATGATAGCATATTGTTTTGTATTCAGTAAGTGGCTTTACATGCTGTGTAGAGCCACGAAAATACAGTAAACATCATGGCATTCTAATTACAACATAAGTAGCTGAATTGTATGCTAATCAACCAATCCAAGATGGAGGAACTATTCAACAAGCTATAAAGCAACTGTATAGACTCAGTGCTGGTTTTCCCTGTGAATTCCAACACCTACTGGAATACAGCCACGGAAACTAGGTTATACAGAAAGAATGTTAGGGGCTGCTGTTGCTCTTATTCATGTGTAAGTGCAACAGGCCTATGTCTATGTTGCTGCTGCTAATAGACCATGGCCATGAAAGATAATGGTGTTTAGACCCCATTTAACTTTTCACAATCTGCATGCAGTGGAAATTATAGAGAGCTACAGGGTGGAGAAAGCCACACTACAAGAACTATGCAACCTTTGTCATCCCCAACAGAGAGCAAGGGCAAACTGAGGGGAGCCAGTCCCAGTGGAGACTAAGGTATGTGTAGTACTTAGAATTCTAGGTACAGGAACCTTCCAGAGACAAACAGGGAACATGTTGGGGGTATCACAGGCATTAGCATCCAGGATCCTCCATCAATTCCTGAATGCTATGCTACAACATGCCAGTGGTACATATATTTTCCCCATTACACCTGAGGAAAAAGCCAAAACTATGCAGGAGTTCTACCCTGTAACACAATACCCTGAAGTCATGGGTGCCATAGACTGTACACATGTAGAAATTAAAGCACCACCTGGGGAACAGGGTAGAGTGTACATATATAGAAAGGGTACCACTCCATTAACTGCCAGGTCATGTGTAACAAAAAGGAAATCATCCTGAATGTGTGTGCTGGCAACCCAGGCAGTTTCCATGACTCACATATCTGGCACAACTGTCAACTGTTTACTAGGGTGATATCCCACAGGGTCATTTACTGGGTAATGCAGGTTATGCACTGGAACTATGGCTGATGACACCCATCAGAAATTCACACACATCAATTGAAGAATGCTATAATGAGGCATATGCTCAATTAAGAAGTAAACTAGAGCATGTGTTTGGGCTGCTGAAGTCGTAGTTCCAGTGCCTAGAAACATCTGGGGGAGTCCTGCAGTACAATCCTCATACATGTGCTGAAATATTCACCTTCTATGCCATGCTTCACAACATTATCCTGAGAAAACAGCTTCAGCAGGAACAGCAAGGGGAAGTGCAACACATCCTACCATCACTGTCAAGGTCACAACAGCCATATGCAGATGAGTAATTGGGGGGAACTAGCTGCTGTGGGTGTAGGCTGACATAGGGGTGCACAATATGCCCTTACTCTGGCCAAGAGGCAATGGATAATGCACACGCTCACCACCTAAGGGGCTAAAACCTTCATCTTATGCATATGCAGTAACATTGATGCCAGGCAATGCTCACAACCTTTATTTACCCATGTAATGGCTGTGTACTAATAGCATCAGTCAGAGTCAGCCCCAAACTTAAAGTCTTTTAACTGACAGATTTCCAAGGTAAGTGTTGAACCTGGAATACAAAAATAAATGTCTAAGAATACAAAGGAATGGCATATCCTTGCATACTGTTACTTGGTAAAGTAAGTAAGTATAAGGTGGGTGATTTTTACAGCAATTACATCAAGATGTGACAGCAGAGACTTATGTGAGTACGTGTCTTTAACTAATAGGCCTCATGTATCAAAGATTCATACATTCATATGTGTAAAATGTAGAGATTTTCATTGAATGTCTACAGTTTGGCTTCAAACTTTTGTACTAGCAAATCATTAAAGAGTGAAGTTAGAAAATAATGACACATTTCAGTTTCAGACTTCTTATCCCTCAGAAAAAACATAAAAAATAATGCAAAACCTGTTATTATATCAACTGTCTAAGTTTGTAAGATCACAATTTTTAAAAGATTTCCCAATTGCTGGGCCTTTTCACACTTTTGTTTATGGCTTGGTCCAGCTATTTGGTCTAAGAGGTTGGGAATACAGTACACATTACAAATAAACCTGTAAGAAAGTAGTACAATTTTCAAAACAGCATCATAAGACATAGATATACTAAGCGTTAAGTTGGCTATGCACCCCGAGCATCAGACAAAAGACTTATGTATCCCTGAATGCAAAAGATAGAAAACAAGGATATGGCACAGTCATCATCACTTGCACAAGGTGTTGTGGGGGGTGGGGGTGAGCATGAGACCTAGGCTGGCACAAAAGGTAGTGAGTGCATGTGAGTAAGAAGACAGGCAGACATTTGGATAAAGTATCAAATAGCCACTGAGACAGAATGAGTGGTAAGCCTCATGACTGACACATGTCTCAGTTATGTGTGTGTGTCTGTATAGGCACTCCAGAAGAAATCGGTGTGTAAGTGTCTGCAAGAACACAGCTAAACTCTGTGCTAGCTCTACATCTTGGTATGTCAGACAGGTGTGAGCCATGCATGGTAGAGGTGACAGTTCATCATCGTTGTCCCCGACCCTGAGAACTGTCTCTGCCAGGAGTTGCACTGGCATGTCCATGCCCACTGTCAGATGCACAGCTGTTATATGAACATGACTGATGTCTGCTGGATGAGTTCTCTTCATGAGTCAACCCAGGACCATGACCCCATGGCCTGCAACATCTTGGTGTGGACACGTCAACCACTGACAGACCAGTGGAAGTAGTGCCACTATGGAAGCGTGATCGGGCATGGCCCCATTGACTACCATCAGATGATGTGGCTGACCTACGTCCCTGTGGATGCTGTCCCCCACCCTGTAGATGTTTCATCACAAACACCACTGGTTCCAACATGTCATTCATCCAATCCACAGAATCAGTAACAAGGTGGAGGTAGTCACACATGTCAGCTGTGCCATATCTACAACCCTAAGCATTTCCTCGGAGGCCCTAATGGAATGTTCCTGCACCTCCATGATGGCCCTAAACATATGTCAAGTGGCACAGAAAGACACACCAGGATCAGGTGGAGGATGGACAGCAGACATCCTCTGAGCACCACTGCATGGCACCTTGACCACACTTGGCTATTGCCAGAGTCAACAGGCAATGAAGCCGCAGTAACCACACTACCCTGATCAAGTGTGTTACTCTTCACCTGTCCAATATCTGAGTCTAACTGGAATACATTTGCATAGGCCTACTAGCTGTGTCCGATGGAATTACAAGAGATGGCTGAATGTCATCCTCAGTGTCAGATTCAACCTCTGCACCCCCAGTCTGTGCCTATGTTTGGCCACCATCATCAGAGTCTGCTGATACCCTGACATCAGGTGGTAAGAGTCCTACACTTCCACTGTCAGGATCACCTGTGATAATAAACAACAAACACAGGAAAGAAATTAATGGCTACATTACTACAAACTAACAATGGTGCCACTATCACAGACGGCACATCAGTACACACGTAGTCCTGACACCCACCTCACACATAAAGATAAATGCATATTTCTGTCAAATGCTCATCAGTATTGATATAAAAATGTTTGGCTTACCATGTTCAGATGACTCCACAATTGCGAGAGAGGATGGTCCTGGAAGAGTTTAAGCAAAATGTAAGAACATCATCATCATCATCATCACAATAACAATAACACACGGGGAAAAGTTTTTGGCCTTTATCTGTCCATTAACAATACATTTAACTGAAACTTGGATGGCATGTCCACTCCAAGCCCATGTATAGTGAAGCAGAATGTATTGTTAACTATATCAATCTATAAATAGGAACACCCCCCAAAAATGTATTAAACCAACTTAAATATTGCTTTCAATATTTTACTGTGCAAGAAATCTTTAAAAATTGACAACTGTAAGCCTACCTGGAAGCTCCTCCTAGGGCATACTTGTCCTCCCTGAAACAGCAACACCAACATCAATCACATGCTGTTGTGCACTTTCCAGTGAGCTTTCTGGATCCCTGACAGTGGACAGGAACTCTTCATTTGGTGTCAGTGGTGGTTCTGTAGCAGCCCCTGTCCCCCAGTAGCCAGCTGTTCCCAGACCACTGCAGCTGCTCTCCACCAGGCTGATGAAATAATGTCAGTGGCCCTATGACGCATCTGATCATATGTCCTGCTATGCCTCGCAACAACATTGACATTGTTCACTGCCGGGTTCCAAATTTGCATACTTCCAGACATATCCCTACACCCTTTCTCAAGCAGAAATGCAGCATGTTGGCAAAAGGCTTGTACAATCACATCATTATCTGAGTCACTGAGGGGGCTTTGCAGGTATTGGGATGCTTGGGTGCCATAGTCTTAGGTGACATAAAACACAAAAGTAGGATACTACACATAAATAAAAGTCCTGCTTAGATACAACACATATTATCTTTTGAATCCCCACTGGAGAAACAAAAAACTTAAGTTATTCAAGTCACACACAAACCAAGGTTTGATCCAAAACAAGGCTAACAATAGCAAAGCTAACCTCTGTAAAACCACTGATTGTGGCAACACAGAAATGGAACTTGGCTCCCCCACTCCCAAAACAACAGCCAAATAACATTTTGTACCAAACAAGGAATAACATAGCAGTCGATTGTTATAAGTCCTTTCAAACTAACTATCCAAAAAACATGTGTACACATTTACTACAGAACAGTCACTTTTATGTAATTGCCAGTCACCTCTATCTATGCCCAACACTCCCCTAGAGGTGTCTATGGGCCATTCTAGAAGGTTAACACCCCTCACTGACAATACAGGACTTTTACATTTCACTGAAATAATGTAGAGGAGTGTATTGAGAAACAGTTGTAACAGTAACAATTGTGATGAAAGCTAATAAAGTTGTGCATCTTAGAAAGTAAAATGCCCTGACAAAAATGTCTATGCCATGAGTGAACTTCTAAGAAGTTCATACAGATAAAAGTTGCATTTGCTAATGCATATATATAAAATATGTTTCCTAATTACATGTGAGCAAATCCAGCATATAATTGAAAAATTCAATTGTATCTTATCAAGATCAGCAGTCTTCTGTGAATATAAATCCAAAGTAATAGCAATCGTCTTCTGTTATTCACATAAACAAGTCTTCTCACCTGCAGGTTCCCTAGCTTTTGTAGTGTAGATTCAGGACTGTGAGCACGGTGAAGATGCAAATGAGGTGTGAAATCATTATGATTGCTTTATCCCAAATTCTTGACTCCTTGTAACAGGTGTAAACATAGTGAAGGCACTCCATCAGTGTTTGTTGCTAACGCATTGCAACTGTGAATGATTACTGGTAGGGAGAAGGAAAACACAACAGCAATTCAGACTTCCTTACCTCCACTGGGTATGTCAGCCAGATTACACTTAAAAGCACAGAAGTAATTTTATCAAGGTTTTAAGTGTAATAAGCCACACACATTTCTGAGTTTCTGTTCAGTAACATGCAAACTCTCCTAACTTTGTTGAAAACTGTATATTATTGTCATTTAATATTCTCATATATTTTAAGGAGAATGATACAAAATGCCTCAGATTTTATTTATTTATTTATTTTACATTTGTTAACTGGGAAAGTCCACTGGACGCATGTTCATTTTTAGAGGAGGCCCGGGGAGAAAAGCTCCACAAAATAGAAAAAGATAAGATAAGAGAAGAATGAACACTATACAAAGATAAGACAGAGCTGAATTGCTGCAAACAATAGTCGTAAATGAGTGTGTGATCACTCATTGCGCTACATCTGGAATGAACATGTACAAACAACTGAGAAGTGTACAAGTTCTATATGTCTTGTTAACACTGTGGTTGATTTCAGACTTGCTTGTATGCACAATGATTTTCATTCCTGCTGCAAAGCTGCTTCTGTGGCAAAGAGGAATAAGACACCCTTACTATGTTTTGCAGGGTCACTGATGTGACAGTTCCAATCCAGACTTGTTCCAAAATCTTTCATGTGTATTAACATTTAATCTGCTGTTGTTGGATCCAACTCTTGAGTGCCTCCCTCTGCCCATAATGTCCCACTCCATCTCCATTACCTCAGATCTCATTTGCCACCATCGTGATTAGACGTAGATTCCTTTCTTTAGCATTTGTAAGAACATGTTATATATCCTTTCTTCTTAAAAACCTAAAAGTCTTAAAACCTTTTTTGTCACTACCTCCCTCTTAGGTTTCACTGGCATTGGGGTTATTTTTTAGAGTCCTTTCAACCTCTTTCCCTACTAAAATTTTTTAGTCTTCCATACCATTGTTGGTACCTCTTTCATTACCTAACTTTTGTAGGTATCTCTGTTTATTGCTAATCTTACAACTTTATAAGTTTTCTCTCTGTTTAAAAAAATATATTTTTATTATTGTTTTTTTCTGTCTGTTTAACTGTTTGTTGCTCCACTAACAATGTCTGACAAACCTACTGGTATTAAAAAATGCACTTCTTGTGGGCATAAGATCCCACCAAACTCAGATGCCCACACGGAGGGTGTTTCTTGCTTTGGTCCTGATCATTTGAATACAGCCTATATAGTCTGCTGTACCTTTAATCCTACAGCTTTGGCTGGCAGGCATAATAAACTCATATTAAAAGGTTTACTTCCTGCTACTTCTTCTGGGGCTCAAACCCCTCAAAAACCAGCAAGATAGCTCCTTTGGAGCACAAGAAATGGCTCCACTAAAGTCCCACGTGTTTTTATCAGAGCCTAGGGAAAAAGTAAGAAAGCTGATGGATCCAACTTCTTTGGATCCTAAGTCTCTTCCAAAATCATCATTGGATCTGAAGGTATTGCCTCCTTTAGTCATATCCCCCCTCACCAACAACATCCATGCTGGATCCTAAGTCTTTGGATCCAAAGCCATGTACACTTCATCAGAGCTGTACTCCTGAGTATGTTAAGCCCATTTCACCCTCCTTGCCTGTGCAATTGTTTTAAACTCCAAAGAAACAATCCAGTCCCCCATCCACAGATTCTTCTAGGTTCCCCGGGAGCTTATCAGAGGTGGATAGGGTGATGTGAAAATTTCTCAGGGCTCAGATCTAGATGGGGGGGTCCTGCCAGCTCTGTCCCCTACCAGATATGTTAGTGTACATTCAACATCTATTCTATCTCCTTCTTCAATCTGACCCATGGTTTCAGAGCTCTAGAATCCAAAATCCCCAACAGGTTCATTGTTGGATCCAAGGAAAGTTTCCTCCTCCACTCCTGCTGTATTCCCTGATGGGGTTTGCTTCAATACTCTTGTATCTGAACTGGTCTCAGAGCCAGAGTTTGGCTCTGCTGTTATTTGATCCATCCCTCCCCCACACAGCTTTGGGGCTAGACAGTTCAGGTCCAGTTCTCTCCTCTAGGCTTGGATCCGGGGGTGGCCTTGATCTACTTTTCTTGGAAGCTTTCACTCTGAGGTGAAGGGTCAGGGCTTATCCTGGGCCCTCAGCCTTCAAGGTGGTAGAAAGGGCTTTTTCTCTCCAGAGAGAACTGTCCCTTCTTATTTTGGATTCTACCCCATAACTTCCATCGTTTCCAAGCTCTGAGTTAGTCAGGCCTCTTCCACAGGGACAGCCACTTCCAATGGGCCTCCAGACAGTTTCATTAAAGGAGCTTTCCACCTCTTCTGACACCTCTCCAGAAATTCCCATGGAAGAGGTTCCCCAGAAGAGAATGTGTAACAGGAGACACATTGACTCCCCCTTGGAGTTTCTCACCGACGACACTGATTTTGATGAAGGTGAAGGACCATCCAGGTCAACATCGGATGATAATCCCTTTGGAGATATTCTAGAGATCCTGAAGCAGAAATGTGGTTGGTCATCCCAAACTCCTTCTTCTGAAGAATCAGTGTTCTTGAAGGCTTTTGGTTCTGCCCCATCTATGTCTTGGGTCACCCCCCAGGGGACTAATTGACCTGGTTTCTCAGTGGGCATGTAATGAGCCGGATACTGACATGGCCATTCCCAAGCAGCCCAACAATTTTTTTTGCATCCCCTGTAGACAGACCCCACTGGAGCAAAGGAGTCCCAGTTGATGCTATGGTGGTGGTGCAGCCACCAAGAAAGAACTAGCAGATCTGAGCTCTAATGTCCTTCTGCCCAATAGAGATCCTAGAGTGTTGGACAGATTTGGAAAGTAGGTGTTTGCCTTAGCTACCTTTGCACTGAGGTCATTTAACTATCTGGTGCATTTTACTAGACTTCAGAGAAATTTGACTAAAGAGTTTTCAAATACTCTCTCAGAGTCCATGTATGCTGAGGATATCAAGAGAATATCCTCTCACCTTGCCACTCTTTTATCCATATCAAATACTTCGATGAGGTTGATCTCCCATACAGCTGAAGGTACCTCATAAGCAGACATGCCTGGATGCTACTGTGTGACTTTGCGTAGCCTTTTAAGAGCCTTTTATTTACGCTCCATTCAATGACATTTCCTTGTTTGGGCCATCAGTAAAGCATATGCTTATCTGCTGCGAAAAAGATGGAAAGACACTGCCATTTGGGATCAAGTTTTCTACCCTTCATCAGCCCTTCTCTAGGAACCAGAGAAGTGGTAAGAAAATGTGGTTCCATAAACTCAGGGACATTTATAGGATTTGCATGGGGAAAATTCCTCTAGAGGCAGAGGGGGGACATTTTAATGGCAGACATCATCCTGGAGGCAGAGGAGGCCTACAAAGCTAGGGCTTCAGAAATTCCTTTTCTGATAAGCCCTATCAGTGCTCCTGAAATGCTGCCCAACTACCCTACTCTGCAGGCTATCAGGGTTTGATTCTCTTTGCACCTAGACACCTGGACAAACATCACAAAAGAATCATGGGTGCTTCTTTTATAGAGAACTGGGAAACAAGATAGAAGGAACTGAAATACCACCAAAGAAATAGATACATTTTGAAGAAATATCTATGAAGATTCTGTGGAACACAACAAAGATGCAACATGGATAGAAGAAGTAAAAGAATGAATAAAAAGTTCAAATGTACAGGATATGAAATGGGATGAAGTAATGGCTAGACAGATTGAAACAAAGTTAAAAAAAAGCTCCTAAATGGAAAACACCCAGTCCAGATGCAGTACCTAATTTCCAGCTAAAAGTATTAACATCTTTGCATAAAGATTTAGCCATGAGTAAGAACTATTTATATGCACACCCTGAATAGCCACCAGCCTGGTTAACAACAGTAAAAACAATACTCTTACTTAAGAGTGAACCTGCAAGCTATCCTAAAAACTACAGATCAGTAATTTACCTTCCGACAATATATAAACTATACACTGGAATTGATGGCAACAGAGTATGTAGTCCATCAGAAGAAAACTTAATCATGGCAATAGAACAAAAGGGTAACAAAAGAAAATCATATGGAACAAAGGATTATTTGTTGTTAAATAAAGTCATAATGGAGAACTGTAAAAAGGGGAAGAATCTAAGTTTGGCATGGATAGACTACAAAAAAAGCATTTGACAGTATCCCACATTCATGGATAAAAGCGTGCATAAAATGTATAAGATACACCCTACACTGATCGAATACATTACAGTGACCATGAAACAGTGCCAAACCACTTTGCAGTTAAGACATGATAAAGAGAAAATTATTATTCCAGGGATAAAAATTCAAAGGGGATATTCCAGGGTGACTCTCTGTCACTGCTGCTATTCTGCCTTACCCTTAACCCATTAAGCCGTCTGCTTAACAGATTAGGTCATGGCTACAATTTGGCTCCCAGAAAACACCAAAGTGTTAAAACTTCTCATCTTTTTGTAGATGATTTGAAACTGTACAGTTCATGAGATGAGAAACTGAAAGCACAACTGCAAGTGGTCAAACTTTTTCAGATGATATAGGAAAGTAATTTGGTCTTAATAAATGTGGAAAAGCAACCGGCTGCAGCGGTTAGCATTGTTGCCTCACAGCAAGAGGTTCTCCCATTCGATTCTTGGCTGGAGCGCCTTCTGTGTGGAGTCTGCATGTCCTCCCTGCGGTTGAGTGACATTAAAGACATGCAGGTAGGTGCGAGCGTGAATAGGCGTGCTTACTTTGAAGGTTGGGTGTCGGGCTGGCACCTTAGCACCATAAAAATCCACTGCCAATCATTAGCAGACAGGAGTTCTGCTGTGGCGACCCCTAACCAGGAAAAGCCGAAAGACATTACTAAATGTGGAAAAGCATCCCTTAAAGCAGTAAAGCTGCAGCACCAAGAAAACATCAGTTTGGGACAAGAGTGTGATATAAAGGAACTTGAGCAAGAAGGAGTGTATAAATATATGGGAATTGATGAAGGATTAACAATAAAACATGAACAAATGTGAATAAAACTTAGTAAGAAATATTTCTGAAGCCAAATTAATACTGAAAGCAGCACTGACATCTAGGAACAAAGTCCAAGCTATAAACCAATTTACTCTTCCTGTCCTGACTTACAGTTTTGGAATGACAGACTGGTCCCTAAAGGTGTTGGATAGGTTGGACAAGAAAACAAGAAAGATGCTTCATGCTAAGGAAATGATTTGTAAAAATCAATGCATTCCAAGATTATATATTGCCCATTCTGAAGGAGGTATGGGCCTTCTCAGAACTGATTACATGTATAGATCTGCAGTCTTGGGACTGCATACATATCTGCTGACATCACAAAACCCAAACATAGTGAAAGTTTTGAAATATGAGGAGAATAAGTCTAAGATGACTTCCCTGCTAAGTTTAGCAGAAGCATATTGGCGTCAAGTGGGAAGGGAAATCAAATCATAATTAGATAAAAATAAGGCAACAACTGAATGTGCCAAAAAAAAAAAAAAAACGAAAAAATATAAAATGAAGGATCACATGAGAAGGCAAGAAATGTGGAAAATGCATAAATATAGCTGCAAATATAGAAAGCTCTTGGAACAACCTTATGTTGATCAGGATTGAATGCAGGAATGGTTAAGGAGAGGTGTATTTAAACCAAAAGATGAAATGTTAATATTGGCAGCCCAAGATAGTGGACTACGTACACGGTTTACAAAGTTCATTGAACATGTGAGAGAAACAGGCAAATGTAGGTTTTGTAAAACAGAATTGGAAAGAGTTGCACACCGTGTTGCTGGTTGTGACATACTAATGGCAGAAGGACTGTATACTGAAAGGCATAATAATGTGGCAAGACTATTGCATTGGGGATTGTGCAAACATTATGGTACTGAAGTGGCTGAAAAACACTGGAAACATGAGCCACAAAGCATTATAGAAAATGATGACATTTATATCACATGTGATCACCCATTACCAACAGTTCAAAAAACAGATGTGAGAAAACCAGAAATAGTAGTCCATGGAGAGAAGACAAACGTAGCATTGATCACTGAATTTGCTACACCCAGTGACTACAGTGCCTTGCATACAGAGAGACACGAAGTCATAAAATACCAGAATATGCAGGCAGAAATGAGGCAATGTGGAAGAAGGATACCCAGACAGTTCCAGTAGTAGTAGTTGCAACAGGTATTATAAAAAAGAATTTACAATCATACATAGATATGTTACCAGTACATGTGTAACTCCATACACATTGCAGAAGGAGTCATCACTGGGTACATAGCCGGTGCTGCAAAGAGCACTTCTGGCCAGCATCAAAGAATGAAACAAGACTAATTTCATGAACTTTAATCATACTTTGACTTAGGAATGAGGTCCATTCCCATCATGGTATTAGAAACTCAAAAGACTTGGAGAAATTTAAAAAAGCATGCTAAGTATAATATCCAGAGGCTATTTCATACGATTTTCCCTTCTTCCTCATCATCAAAGGAAGAAACGCCCTGACATTCCACCCAGTAAGAGGAAGGCCACAACACAAGAAATTCAAAAGCTGCTAGAAAAAAAGAGTCATCTGAAAGGTCCCACCAGACCAAATAGGATTCAGAACTTATTCATGCTTCATTTCAGTGCCAAAGAAAACAGGGGACCTCAGACCCATTCGGGATCTAAGCAAATTGTAATAGTACGTAAATAAAGCAAAGTTCTGAATGGTCACAGTTCAGCCCATTCTGCCATTTCTACTCAAGGACAATTGGATGTGCTCTGTATATCTTCAGGACATGTACTATCACATCAAAATAGACAGATGATCCAGAAGACATCTTCACTTTTGGCTGGGAGCCAGTCATTACCAATTCAAATCTTTGCCATTTGGAGTCACCACAGCTTCAGGGTGTTTACCAAATGCATGGCAGTAGTTGCAGCTCAGTTGAGACTGAACTGATTCCAGGTGTTTCCATATTTAGGCTACTGGCTTCTAACCACATCCAAGCATCAAACTTCAGCATATCAGGGACAGTTTGCTCCAAATTTCCAACCCCTGGGTATTATGATAAATCTCACCAAATGGAAACTTGCTCCAGTTCATAGCCTGGAATTCATCAGAACAGTTTTAAACACATCTACTCGGATAGCATTCTTGCCTTTCCAGCATATTACTTCTATTAGGAATCAAGTTCAGGCTATTCTCTCTCATTCATCTCTCCCAGCAAGATTACTGCTTGAAGGGCTGGGATCAGTGGCAGCTGCCATACTGCAACTTCCTGTAGCATGCTTCTTTATGCAAGTTGTTCAGTGGACTCTGGCTGTACAATGGTCTATTCTGCATCAACTCATCTTTTCAAGTAAAGCTCAGTCCAATTTGCCAGAGACACATTCGCTGCTGGATACAATAGGACAATCTTTTTCTGGCAGAACTTTTGTACTACCAAACCCAGTGACCACATATGCTTCTCAACTGGGGTGGGGGCATTTCTTGGAAAGAGCTGTCCAAGAAATGTGGTCCCCCCAAGAGACTAGGTTGCATATCAATGTCCTAGAAATGAGAGCAGTTCTTCTAGATTTGCAGGTATTTCAAGATGCTCTTCCTTTGGGGACTACTGCAATTCAAACCGACAACATGACAGTAGTCTGGTACATCAAGAAACAATGAGGAACCTCTTCTTACCCCCTTTGCAGAGAGATCATGAGAGTTTAGGAATGGGCTATCTCATCAGACTGCTTTCTTATTTCAGTGCACATCCCAGGGAAAACCAATGTGCTTACGAACAAATTAAGCAGATCCATTCCAATGCCTAACGAGTGATCTCTCAATCAGTTGGTAGTGAATATGATCTTCAGGCATTGGGGCCAACCTTGCTGCAACCTATTTGCCATCCCTGTCAACAGCAAGTGTAGCAAGTACTTTACTCTGAGCCTCCCTCAGGGGAGTCACCGAGAGATGCTCTTCTTCACGCTTGGCCCTCGTGTCTCCTTTATGCTTATCCCCCCCTTTCCCTGATTCCAAGATTTTTCCAGAAAACAAGCAGGCTGAAGAGCTCAGTAATCCTCATTGTCCTCTTCTGGCCTTGGCAAGTATGGCTCCCCTTTCTATGGTCTCATCTTCGTTATCCTCCATGGATACTGGAACCTACTCAGGATCTCCTCTCTCACACATTGTGGATTCAATACCCAACTTTCAGAACGTCAGGCTGACAGCATGGTTTCTCCACTTCCAGTAATATTTAGACAGTCCAGGCTTTCTTCCCCAGTTTATGACATCATTTTGGCTTCTCAAAAGGATTCTACCAAAAAAGTTTATAGGAGCAAGTGGAAAAGGTTCTCTATATGGTATCAGAAAAGGGCATTGATCATTTTTCTGTGCCAATTTTGACTATTGTTCAATTTTTGACAACTCTTTTCAAAGATTGTGCTAGTTTCTTTATGATTAAACTTAAGTTGGCAGCAATTTCAAATTTTCACCCAGGGAATAAATCATTTTCCTTAGCTTCCCCTAGATTATGTAAAGCTTTTTATGAAAGGCATTTTTCAGCTAAGACCTCCAAAAAAGATCCCTCGCCACCTTGTGATCTTACCGTAGTGCTTGAAGGTTTGACAGAAAAATGGAAGACGACTTTCTTGCTAGCTGTAATTTCAGCATAAAGAATGTATGATCTCCAGCCTCTTTCAGCAAAAATTTCTTATGTTATTTTCCACAAAGAAAGGGTTTCGCTGTGGACTAACCATTCTTTTTTACCTAAAGTAGCTTCTGAAAACATTAACCAATTCATTAATTTGCCAGTTTTCTTTCCAAGTTTTGCAAATAAGGGAGAGTACATGCTACACCCTCCTTGAAGTACACAGGCAATTATGTTTTTGCCTCCACAGGACAAAATAATTTAGAAAGTCGGACCAGCTTTTTCTATCTTTCTCTCCAAATCACCTAGGCCAGTCATTTCTAAAGTCACCCTAGCTAAATGGATTAAAGACTGTATCTCAAGGATTTACTCTATAAAATGTATGATGTTGCCAAACCTCCCTGAGCTCACTCTACTAAATCTAAGGCTGCATCATCATGGTTTTGGTCAAGGACATCTATTGATGACATTTGTGCAGCAGTCACATGGTCCAAGGCTCATACCTTTGTCTCACATTACAAATTAGACATCATATCTAGAAAGAGAGCCTCCTTTGGTTTGGCAGTACTCCAGAATATCCTTCCATGAGGGCCACCCAAGGTGAGCATAACTGACAACTATGTCCAATATGTGAGGAAGAATGAAAAGGACATCAGATTTATAACTTATGTACTCACCATAACTGGGCATCTGCGTTGTCCATTTTCAATCTTCAAAATGAAACAAACTGCAATTAGCAGCCAAACAGATCCAACAAGTAAATGCAAAATTTGTAACAAGAAAAAAAAAGGATCCAAAATGTCACGTACTAACACTTTATTAAGAACAAAACAATAAAATGCAAAGTTTTCAAGTCGAATAGACTTTCTCAATGCTCAGTAAAACAATAGGACAAGTGCTTCAATAAATATCTTTATGCTATTTATTTTTACATTTATAGCCTTTTCTTATGCTATTTATTTAACTATATAGTGCTTTTACATAGTGATTTTATAAATATATATCATAAAGATATTTATTAAAGCAGTTGTCTTATTGTTTTATATAATGGTTAGTAATGTTTTAAAATACATTTATTTAAAATATATTTATTTAAGCTGGAGTAGCACTTTAAATCTCTCTTGTCTAATTATGATGCCATCTGATTTGATAGACTGGCTGGGTAATATTAAGTATATTTAAGTTATGTGTGAAGTAAATTATTTTTATTGAGCATTGAGAAAGAATCTATTAGACTTGTAACATTTGCGTTTTATTGTTTGTTCTTAATAAAGTGTTGAAACAATGCTTGAAACGCTTAAGAATCCAAAAAGCACAAATGTACTTAACGCAGCTTTATTATTAAAAATAAGAATAGCGTTTTCGCTACACTCTACGAGTAGCTTCTTCAGAGGAAATATGACCAAAAAGGCGCCAAACTTTTTGGTCATATAAATACATGTAAGCACATTACATCACTTCCTAATCGTTTTTGTAAACAGTAAACACAATTCTTCATTTAAAAACTTTTTTTTAAAACTTTTTTATGAGTGTATATAATGACAATATTTTAAAAAACGTAAAATCCAATGAGCCTAAATGTCTTTAGTGCTTAAAATGTGCTTTTTGGATTCTTAAGCATTTCAAGCATTGTTTCTACAGTCTGTTTCCTGTCTTTTCTGGCTTAATAAAGTGTTATTATGTGACATTTTGTATCCTTGGTTTTCTTGTTACTGCATTTTCATTCTTCCTGAATTCCCCTTCCATCTATACCCATCCTTTTTCTTCTGGAAGGGCCTATTAGACTGTGTTTGGAACCTACATTTGAGCCCTATCTTTTCTATCTTCTATTTCTGTTCTTCATCTATTATTAGAAGATAGTGCAGCAAACTCGATCTCAGTTAATGGGGATGGAGTGGGGCATTATTGTTCATAGGTAAGTACTAGGCTATTGGCCCTAGGGCCTATATAAGCCTAGCCAAAAAAGTACCCTGGCTTTCTCCACCCAAGAAAATTATTTTCCTGTGCCCCTGTCGAGCAGAGCCACAGAGGTGATCCCCGAGTTGTCAAAAATTGAACGTCAAAACTAGTATAGGGAGGAGCTTGAGAGTTGGAGCCAAAGTCTGTAGTATGCGGCTGAGTAGGATCCGAGGATTGGATCGGAACCCATATGCGAAAAGAATGAAAATGGACAATACAGATGCCTATTATCTGGTTATGGTGACTACATAACTTACAATTTTGTAATGTTATTTCACACACACACACACACACACACACACACACACATATATATATATATATATATATGTATATATATATATATATGTATATATATATATATATATATATATATATATATATATATATATATATATATATATATATATATATATATATATATATATATATATATATATATATATATATATATATATATATATAAAATATATATTGCATGGCATGCGACTTAGCGCAAACATGGGAAATGGATAAATACAGTAAATGTCATGTAATGTACTTCTATGATAAATAATACATAAACTACACTTGTGAATCACATCCATGTAGCACATTTGCTAAACACTTGGACAACACAGTATGTACTATTTGTAGATCATGGTTTAAGTCCCACAAATTTTCTTTTAAGGATGAAACCTAATAAATACTACTCAGAAAGATAAAACAAGGTGAGCTTTGCTTGTCACTTTTGCAAGTCACTTACCTTCATGTAAACCTGGACTAATGGCCCACACATGAAGCAGACAGAATACCTGCAGACAGAAGACATTATTGATTTCAAAAAGGATACATTGCTGCATGTTTTGCTTTCCATCACACAAACCAGCTAAGCGGTGTTGCATTGTGGTTAGCAGCCTTCACTAACACCTGCAAGTCTAGAACACCTGCAAATAGGAAGCAGACAGTAGACATTTTCAAAACAGATGCATTGTATCCTGTGTGGTTTACTGCTGCACAAACACACTAAGCAGCATTGCACAGTGGGTCAACACACATAATTAACAATGAATATGAAAATACACAGCTGTTTCTTAACTGTTCCTGTGGCAGGAGGTGTAAGTGTAGGGCTGCAATACAGGTGATTGTGGGTTCTACTCTAGCACACTCACAATTTTATTAATGCTTGTTCATTCAATTTTAAAAAACAAAAAAATTCAAAGATAATTATAAATAAGTATGTATAGCAGTGGAGCTCATATGAATTATATGTGTGACAAAGGGTATACTGAATATTATGTTTCTGTAATTATAATTGCCTTCTCTGGCCTTGGATAGCCTTCAGACCTCAATGATATTCATACACACATGAACCATGTCAGGTCACACACATACCTGGTTAACTCCTCACTCTGCCATGTGTAATAGGTTTGAATCTCACAATCATACACTGTAAAAAGTAATTTTCTTAGTGTGTAAACCCACACCAAAAATGTGTCAGGTCATATAATTTATACCCCCAATATACGTCTGCAAAGTTAAATCAAATAACAGGTACAGCAACATCCAAACCAAAAACGAATGCAAATTGTTACATTACCATTCTTAGTTCATAAACTAATTTTCTCTCTGTTTGGCACTGTTGCTCTCAGCTTAATGTTGCCCAAACTTGGTTGGCATCATCGTTCAGGTGTGTGCACGAGTAGTGAACCTGGTAACATGTATGGGAAATCATTCTTAACTATTGCTATTATCCCTGGTCAGACATGTCTGGTGGTAGAAGGGAAGGGTGCAGAGGTGGGGTGCTGAGTCCAGAATCTTCATTGGACTCCTTGTAAAGCACCATAGCTGAAGGTTCATGCAGGGGTACTATACTGGCTCCCAGTACAAGTCTGAGGCATGGAATAGTCTGGCCAAGGGTGTCTCCAGTGTGACTGGCATTCCGCACACCAGAAAACAGTGTAGGCATTACTATAATGATCTCAAAAGGTGCAAGCAGGATACACTCAAACAGTGGCTGTATGAGTTTAGGACTGCTGACATCCCACACTTCTGTAAGTATACAGATACAGAGAATTAAAACTAGATAGGTGGCTGCATATATGCAAGACTGGTATGCTTGACGTGCTTCTCTTGTCATCTTCTTTTTATTCCACAGCCAACTGTAATTATGGCCAATAGGGAGGCCCATCCTGAGCATCTAGAGAGACTGAGGGCAGCAAGGAGTATGTATGCAGTACAACAGAACTGTTATTTTTAGCTAAAGTATTGCTGTTCTATACAGTAGTAGCATATTAAGCATGAATATCCTAACTGTAAAAGCAAGCATGCATGCTTCAGTCTGTAGGTGTCAAATCTAGTACTGTAGTCAGACATTGTGGGTTCAAATACCACAAGTAATAAATATATAGAAAAATCCTTTAAAACTATTACATAATTTAATTTCAACAGAAGTGGCATAAATACCCTGTTGTTAACTTAATCTGTATAATTTATGTGCAATATATATCCACATTGCAAGGATCACATTGAGCAATTATTACTTATAGTTTGTAGTTGTTAACTATACTTAAATGTAAAAGTAGTGATAAATACTTTATTATTGTGTAATGCATTGTATGTCACATATGATTGCACTAATTATCTCTTTTTTTCTTACCTCAACCCTTATCACTCTTTTTTATTTTTCTGCTTGTCATCAAAATGTTTCCATGTCATCCATCTCTGACAAATCACAAAATGCTTTACAGCACATGGAGGTAGGCCAACCCTCATGGCTCAGCCTGCTCCTGCACCACTATCTTCTCTATCAATGCCCAACACATCTGGGACACAACCTGGCAATACTGTCTCCACTGCCCCTGTGCTACCTGGGCCCTCCACATCAGGTGGATGTGGAGGGCCTACCCTGGCAACTGGTGTTCTGATAACCTCTGGGAGTACTGGCAGAGATGGAGATTTTATTACCTACTAGGAGTTTCCAGGCTTGGTGCATGGGGTTGTGCACAGCACCATTGGTGCATGTCTGCACTGGAAAGAAAAGATGTTCCGTTTTATGGTCCATAGGAAAAGACGTCAAACACTCCAACAACCAGCAGAGTAAGGGGATAGTCCTGGCAGTCCTGCAGATGAGGACTAGATTCTCACAGTCCCTATGATGATGGGCATGGGAATCCATTGTCCCCTTCTTTGTCCCAGTCATGGTGTCCCCCAACCTATTGTGTCCCTCACCATCCATATGTCTTGTCTTGTTTGTCCTGTTTGCATCTGCTTCCTCACGTACCTTATGAACCTAACCTAGAAATATCTATGTCCCTTACCCAACATTCCTCTCTTACTGAAGTTAAAAAAATGGACAGTTGCCCCACAAAAAATATCATCCCATACATAGCTGTCCACTTTGCATGTGTCTTCTTGACACACTTGATTTGGTCCAAATGACTATACAACATTATTGCATTGTTCTCACCCCCTTTGTGGAGGTGACACACCAAATTCAGCTAATATTCTGTACATATTTTCATTTTACACTTGAAAAAGTGGATAGCTATAGTTCTTTCCTACCTCTGTCCTGCACAATGCTATATTGCTTTCCCTTTGTTCTTCCCCTGCTTGCCCCCCATTTCATTACTTTCCTATCTGCCCCTTTTTCACACCTTAAATTTGGTCAAAAAAAAACACAATGAAGGC
Organism: Protopterus annectens; assembly: GCF_019279795.1. Taxonomy (NCBI): domain Eukaryota; kingdom Metazoa; phylum Chordata; order Ceratodontiformes; family Protopteridae; genus Protopterus; species Protopterus annectens. The sequence continues at coordinate 11,285,332 of NC_056744.1, forward strand.
CATCACTTTTTGTCTTCGGTGTTTGTGGGGAGTTTGTTACTTGCACCAATGCTGAGTGACTCTGAACGGCTCTTCAACTGTGGGTTTACCTCAGTGCAATGCTGATTAAACCACTGCACTAAGATAACAAAGAGTGAAAGGAGAATAAATAAGTATTTGATTGCATTATAAATACATATTTAAAACTATTGGATACAACTGGATTCCAACCCTGTATCATCTGAGCTCAAAAAATAAATCTTTCAGTGCATTTACACTTGCTGCTATAGAGTCAGCTAAGCAGCAGATGTGTTTCTTACACTCAGTACTATTCACATTGCTGACCGCCATGCATCTCTGCTTAACGCGCTTGTGCAGAGGTAAGCAAACCAATAAAACTCTCATAATTTTATCAGTAAAGCAGAGGCTCACATTTGCTCATTGCTTAACTATGCCCAAATGTGAAAAGCAGTATAAATGTGCATCTTGCATGCAAACACTTTGTCATCGATTGTGCAAACCAGCTGCCCACCGGTGTGCTATGGAAAGTGCACATTAGCATGTATTACTTATGTTTACTGCCCATTTAGTCTTCGTAAAAACACACAAAAAAGGCATGTTTGAAGGAAAGAACATGTATTTACGCTATAGCCAAGTCTTACCTGCACACATGCACTTGAGACTTCCTCTCTTAATACTTGTTCCCCAAATATATCAATTACACTACAGAATAAATACAAAATGTTTTCTTGTATACCATGTACATGTTTATACTGACAATATACTTTCAGATTTTCCGATACTTATAGTAATGTAGACAGCTGCTTGCATATAGTTTGGAAAGCTGTCTTTTAAGGTATACTTGCACATTGGAAACAGAACAGCAAATTCTAGACTTTGCACAATCATCAATCTGGTAACATACAGATCTTTAATATCTTGACAGCTGTACATCGCTAGCCATCCATTTAATTCAGACCTCCCAATATCTTCTCTCAAACATCCAAAGATGATGTCATCTACTATACATTGTCCTATAGCATTGTGAAGGTTAGTCTTGTGCTTTGGCACTTGCATTAAGTACTGAGTTCTCTAGTCAGTGTAATTAGGTAGGGGTGCTAATTTCACTGCAGTCAGCTGATGTGTGTGTGTGTGTGTGTGTGTGTGTGTGTGTGTGTGTGTGTGTGTGTGTGTGTGTGTATCCTGCACTCATCAGTACAATCCCATGAAGTACCAATATTTTGACAGTTGTACTTGCCTACACATCCATTTCATTCAGGCCTCACAACATCTTTTCTCAAATATCCAGTGCTGATGTCATCCACTATAAATGGTCCTGTAGCACTGTAAAAGTCAGACCTGTGCTGTGGTGCTTGCATTAAATACTGAGTTCTCTAGCTGGTGTACTTAGTGAGGGTTTTTTCTCACTGTAATCAACTGGTGTGTGTGTGTGTGTGTGTGTGTGTGTGTGTGTGTGTGTGTGTGTGTGTGTGTGTGTGTGTGTGTTCATTTGGTTGACATTCATGAGACCATTTTACACCTGCATGTGAGACACTGCTATTACCATCCTCCTTTTACCAGACTCTGCTGATGTCATCAGCTATAAAGTATTCTCTAATACCATAAAAGACAGAATTGTGCTGCAGTATTTGTGTTAAGTATTCTGCTCATTAAATAGTTAAGCAAAGTTTTTGTTCTTACTACAGTCAACTGTGTGTATTCAACAATTACGATGGTTACAATTTTAGAACAGTATGTGTCCACAGCTATGTCCAGTCCTCCTCCGAATATCTTGTTGTAGCATACAATGATTATGTCATCCTGTATAACATGCACTCTGACATTATTCAAGACAAAACATGTGCTGTGGCAGTAACATTAACTACTGTGTTTGCAAGCTACTTTTACTACACATATAAGGGATCTAATCTGACAGCATGCAACGTGTGTGTCTATACATACAACTATCACTTTTGAGACAATTTTACACAGGGATGTGACTCCACATCCATGCCCTACACTCCTCCCAACATGTCCTCCTCAGCATACAATGATGATATCATACTCTATAAAGTGCAATGTGACAGTGTTATGGTCAGACAGATCTGGTGTTGCTACTCTGACATCGTATGGCATTCATATTCTATGCATACACAGGTGTAATGTTCAAATCAGGCTATGTCTACTGCTGTGTGTGTGGTTGGTAGTACATTATGGTCAATGTATGATCTTTGGAATAGCTCTTCATTTCATTACCACTTGAGTTACCTTCCACGTAGCCCCATGCATCCTCTTATTTCCTCTGTCCACATATCTTTCCTGCAGAGGAGTGAAGCATGTCTTCATGTGAAATATGCATATATACATCATGAAGCAGAGTCCTTCCTTGAGCTTCTGCAAGCCCTCTGCAGACCACTGCATGTATGACTGCTAATTATGTCATGGTTTGGTGCACATGTCCCATATGGACAGTGGCAGGATGTAATCCAGTCCAACAAATATACACATAAGCACAATAGTCTTACTATCTTCCATAATATAAATATAAGGATTTTAATTCATATGGTTTAATATTGGCTAGGATTTCATGTGATGTTGGTCATTAGTCTAATAATGTCCTATAGCCCTATGAACAGTTGACATGTCAATGTTGCTGTCATTGACATATGCCATATTGAGGTGTAGATGTACAGTGAGCTAATGCATTGATAGCCATTGATTCCATTGCATTATAACTCCTTCTATAACAGGTATAGTAATATGCCTCCTGAGAACTGTTGACATGGTATGATACACTTGTTATGTATACTATTGGTTTATTAGAACATATGTTTTTGTAGTGAAGCAGATCAACTGTCCTCTACAGCTAATAGCACAGAATCAATGGGCCCTGACAACATCACAGGTTGCCTATAGCGTGACTCAAAAAATGGACCTACCAGACACGGTTGGATCCATACTTCAACACAGCCTCCAGGCGGACTATGTTCCCATAAAAGGGTGTACATCAACATGCATCCTTTTGACTGTGGGGGGAACATCACCTGATGCATGCATGTGTAGACACATCATGACTCTCCTCATCTGTGAGGTAGACCATAGAGGACACAGGTAATATCCTGTGTGCGAAAAATATGTGTGATTTGTACAAGCTACTTCATGTCTGTTACATCTGTTTGAAGTCCTCAAGAAGGTCAACAAGAACAAGCCTGATGACAACATTATCATCCTGCATAACTTGACCTGGCCAAGGTATTACTTAGACATTGTCACAATTGGCCATAAACACCTATATCACCAAGTGGGTAGACCACTGGATCACATACATAACAGATAAATATGTTGAAGTGTGTGAAGTGACCTATATCTAAAGTCCAGTGATGAGGTCCATACTTCAGGGCTCTGTGCGAGGCCATTTTCTGTTCATTATTTAAGTCTCAGATGTTGAGAATGACTTACACATCCTTTGTCCAAGCAGCTTTGTGGAGGACTGCAGATTGTAGACAACCATTCAATTCAAATGTGATATTAGTATAATACAGACAGTATCAACACACACAAAGTATTGCTGCCACAGCCATGGAGACACAGTAGATGAACAAAATTATGGTGGGGATTTGTTACATTATAAAAGCAAATACACAACCTAATTATAATCTAGACAGCACACCCCCATGAGCAGACCAATTGGTATGTGACCTATGTACTTAGGTAGATGGGATGCAGAATAACCACCAGCATTTGCCTACAGTGGTGACTACTCCCTTGTATGTAACACAAGTCCTGAGTATGTGCGGGACATCCACTTTAAAGGTTCCATAGTTCATAACCCTCATCACACCAGTAACTGAGTACAATGCACCCTTTTTCATGTACCTCACAACACATCTTCCAGGGATGAGTTACTCAAATGTACCACATTTGCCACAGTGACCTCCCATACATTTTATTGACCATACCAAAGTATTCTTTTTGTTGCATACATATTACTGATTGATAGTGCAGAACTCCCATCAAGGTATTATACAAGATGCATGTGTGATACATGTTCCTGTGATGCACAAAGTAAATACATAGCTGACTGACAACATTGACGGCATGAGCACACCTGTCAAATAGCCAGGTTTGCTTGTGATTGCAAATACAGGTGTGAGAGTGTCCCTCCTAACACCTCCACCAGATGTTAAATTTTGAGGAAGGTGTGCATGATTCCCCTCAGAGATTTCTGACAAATCATAATAGTTGTACAAGTGTGTTCTTGCAAAACCATCTATGATCACTCACAATCACAGATGTTATGTCACAGACATGGGATTACCAGTGGTATTATTTTGATATTGTCCATGATTGTGAGTGCTTCTGTCTACTGCTGTCCATTAACCTGCTACTATGTGGAGACCTGTGCTGACATTACATTCATATTCAGGCCACTTATTTTCCACAGCTTCACAATATGCACATAATCCCTATTGTATATACCATCCTTGATATATGTCCTGCCCATTGTTAATCTCAGGATGCATATATCACAAAGTATCTGCTCCATTGATATGTCACCTTGTGTGACAGTCACATAATATACATTTACTGTGCAGTCTGTACTGTATCATATTGATATGTGATTAGTGTTCATACTACCACTGTCTTCAGTGGCATGTTCTCATCTGCTGCATATTATCATGTTTCACCTGTCATCTTCCCCTATGTTTGTTCAATTCATCTTTGTGTTCCTATTCAATGCACATACTTCCCCTGAATATTTATAATGCAATCCATGTACCCTTACTGATCATTTACACAACTTTTGTTCAGTATGCCTGAATCAGGTTTCCCCAATACTCTGCACTGTATACACTTTCACGTAATGTGTTGCAATGATACACATTGCTTTATTAATAAATCTGA